>NC_060271.1:77192524-77518105 GCF_021613505.1 Equus quagga
ACCTCTTGGGGGAAAGTGCAGTTTTTCATTGAGAGGGAAAAAGAAATCGAAATTTCTCAATACTACGGCTACGCAAGATAAGGCTGCTAGCATTGTTGCTGCCACATTGGGGACCAGTTGTTTTTCTATAGATAGATATTTCTCTTATTTTGATATATTTTAGAATTTAATAAAACAATAAGTACAAGTATTAGTTAATAGATGAGTAATAAAGAATCCTTTTGTGTTTGGAAATGCTGTTAACTGTGGTTATTCTTTGGAGGGGGAGGGGATCAAAGACTTCATGAGAAAAAAGAAGTACAGTTGGATGGGAGAATGAGGGAAAAGAGATACAAAATGAGGAAAGAGGCAGGAACTGGGTCCAGGACTGGCGAGGCCAAAAGGGGAGAGATTTTAGGGTTTTAGAAAAAGAAGTAGGAGTGAGGAAAATAGCAGAAGTCAGAAGCAGGGCCTGAGGGGAGGGTTAAAAGAGTAAAATTGGAATAGAGTTGAAGATGGCAGCCGACGAGTCTGGGTTGACCAGGACAAATGTAGACTGTCTCTCAGGGAGGCTGGTCTAATGGCTCATGACTACCACATCGGTGTTTTGGAAAACAAGAGCTTCAGGACACCTCCCCAAAAGGCTTGGGTTGCCTCATCCATGAATGATTATGCCTGGGAATGGTGAGTATAAATCATAGGGTAATCTACCAGATGAGTGGCCAAGACTCAGAGTTGCTCTGGGGGCAGCTGATAACAGGGGCCTCCCCACGGGAACTGCTGCAGCAGGAGGCCCACCCAGAACAGGGCTGGCTTAAAAATCACCATTTCCTCAGCACCTATGCACTAGGCCAGTGAGTACACTACTTCAGCTAACCTTTTTTTTTTTACTAAGGAAGATTTGCCCTGAGCTAACATCTGTGCCAATCTTCTTGTATTTTCTTGTGGGTCGTCACCACAGCTTGGCTGATGAGTGGTGTAGGTCCACCCCCAGGATCCAAACTCACCAATCTAGTCTGCAGAAACAGTGCATGTGGAACTTAAGCACTATACCACAGGGTGTGTCCCTACTTCAGTTAACCTTTGCAACAACACACAAGGCCAGAATCACTGAGCCAGTTCACCAGTCAGCAATGGACTGAGGTCACATTGTATGCCAAAAAGTAAGGCCGCTATGTGAGGCCTATACACCACCTGAGTCCCCGGTATTTGCAAGTACCTGTGTTCAACCAACCTGTGTTTCAGAGTACAGTATCTGGAGGTTACTGGTGGACGCGATCCAACTTGTGGAGGGGTCTGTCAGGTCTTTCTCCATGGACACGGGTGCATGCTGACTTCTGTAAACATCATCCAAACCACACAGGAAAATCTGCTGGAAGATTCCACTGCCTGAAGTGAGAGCAGTAGGAGCATGTGGGCACTGAGTCACCTCTCCAACAGCCACAGGATGCAGGGGCCCAAGGATCCAGAGTTGCTCCATGAGAGGCCTCATGGGACGGCTGGAGGGAGTGAGGGGTGGGAGATTGTAGAGCGGGCGTAAAAGGGAACGGAGTGGCGGGAGGAGAGAGATGGGACAGCGTATAGTTACTACGGGAAAATTGGTAATTTACATTTATAAAATTATTTATTGGGACATAATTTCATGCCATAAAATTCACCTTTCAAAACTGTAACTTCAGTGGCATTTAGTACGTTCACAACCTTGTGCAACCATCACCATTTCTACCCCATCACATTTTTATCACCCCTAGAAGAAACAGCCTTAACCATTAGCAATCACTCCTCATTCCCTCCTCTCTCCAGCCCTGGCAACCACTCATGTGCTTTCTGTCTCTATGGACTTGCCTTTTATGGACATTTCATATATCTGAAAGAATACAACATGTGACCTTTGTGTCTGGCTTCTTTCACTTAGCAGAATGTTTTCAAAGTTCATCCATGTTGTAGCATATGTCAGTAGTTCATTCCTTTTATTAAAAAATTATTTTGCTGAGGTCATAATAGTTTATAACATTGTGAAATTTCAGTCGTACATTATTATTTGTCAGTCACCATACATACGTGCCCCCTTACCACTTATGCCCAACTCCCAACCCCCTTCCGATCTGGTAACCACTAATCCGTTCTCTTTGTCCACATATTTGTTTATTTTCCATGTTTGAGTGAAATCATACCGTGTTTGTCTTTGTCTGTCTGGCTTATTTCACTTAACACAATATACTCAAGATCCATCCATGTTGTTGCAAGTGAGACAATTTTGTCTTTTTTTATGATTGAGTAGTATTACATTGTATATACACCACATCTTCTTTATCCATTCATCAGTTGATGGGCACTTGGGTTGCTTCCATATCTTGGCTATTGTGAATGATGCTGCAATGAACATAGGAGTGCATAAGTCTTTTTGAATTGTTGATTTGAAGTTCTTAGGATAAATATTCAGTAGTGGGATAGCTGGATCATATGGTATTTCTATTTTTAATTTTTGGAGAAATCTCCATAATGTTTTCCACAGTGGCTGCCTCAGCTTGCACTCCCACCAGCAGTATACGAGGGTTCCCTCTACTCCACATCCTCTCCAACATTTATTTTTTTCTCTTAGTAATTGTAGCGGTTCTAGCAGGTATAAGGTGATATCTCATTGCAGTTTTGATTTGCATTTCCCTAATGATTAGTGATGTTGAACATCTTTTCACGTGCCTGTTGGCCATCTGTATGTCTTCTTTGGAAAAAATCTCTGTTCATAGCCTCAGGCCATTTTTTGATTAGGTTGTTTGTTTTGTTGTTGTATTAGTTCTTTATATACTTTGGAGATTAATACCTTGTCGGATATATGATTTGAAAATATTTTCTCCCAGTTGGTGAGTTGTCTTTGTTTTGTTCCTGATTTCCTTTGCCTGGCAGAAGCTCTTTAGTCTGATGTAGTCCCATTTGTTTATTTTTTCTTTTATTTCCCTTGCCTAAGTAGTCAGGATATTTGAAATATGCTTCTAAGACTGATGTCAAAGAGTGTACTGCCTATATTTTCTTTTAGGAGTTTTATGGTTTCACATCTTACCTTCAAGTCTTTAATCCATTTTGAGTTCATTTTTGTGTATGGTGAAAGATAATGGTCTACTTTCATTCTTTTGCTAGTGGCTGTCCAGTTTTCCCAATATCATCTTTTGAAGAGATTTTCCTTTCTCCATTGTATGTTCTTGGTTCCTTTGTCAAAGATTAGCTGTCTGTAGATATGTAGTTTTTTTTCTGGGCTTTCAATTCTGTTCCATTGGTCTGTGTGTCTGTTTTTGTATCAGTACCATGCTGTTTTGATTACCATAGCTTTGAAGGATATTTTGAAGTCAGGGATTGTGATGCCTCCAGCTTTGTTCTTTGTTCTTTTTTCTCAGGATTGCTTTATCTACGTGGGGTCTTTTGTCACGCTACATGAATTTTAGGATTCTTTGTTTTATTTCTGTGAAGAATGGTCCTTGGGATTCTGACTGGGACTGCATCGCATCTGTAGACTGCTTTAAGTAGTATGGACATTTTAAGTAGTTTATTCTTCCAATTCATGTGCATAGACTATCATTCCATTTCTTTATGTCATCCCTCTTAGGACTGATTTTGCTGCATCCCATATAAGTTGGTATGGTGTATTTTCATTTTCATTTGTCTCCAGATGTTTTTTTATTTCTCCTTTAATTTCTGCATTGATCCATTGATTGTTCAGTAGCATGTTGTTTAGTCTCCACATATTTGTCACTTTGCCAGCTATTTTCTTGTAGTTGACTTCTAGTTTAATAGCATTATGATCAGAAAGGATGCTAGATATGACTTCAGTCTTCTTACATTTATTGAGGCTTGCCTTGTTTCCCAACGTATTGTTCCACGTACACTTCAGAAGAATGTGTAGTGTGCTGCTTTTGGATGGAGTGTTCTATATATATCCATTAAGTCCATCTAGATTAGTACTTCCTTTAATTCCACTATTTTCTTGTTGACTTTCTGTCTGGATGACCTATCCATTGATGTAAGTGGGATGTTGAGAGCCCCTACTACTATTGTGTTGCTGTTAATTTCTCCTTTTAGGTCTGTCAATAGTTGCTTTACGTGCTTTGGTGTTTTCGTGTTAGGTGCACATATATTTATAAGTGTTATGTCTTCTTGAAGGAGTGTCCCTTTTATCATTATGTACTGTCCCTCTTTGTCTCTCATTGTCTTTTTTATCTTGAAGTCTACTTTGTCTGATATAAGTACGGCTATATCTGCTTTCTTTTGTTTGCCATTTGCTTGGAGTATCATCTTTCAGCTCTTTACTCTGAGTCTGTGTTTGTAGTCAGCACTGAGATGTGTTTCCTGCAGGCAGCATATTGCTAGGTCTTGTTTTTTAATCCATCCAGCCACTCTGTGTCTTTTGATTGGAGAATTCAACCCACTTACATTTAGAGTGATTATTGATATTTGAGGAGTTAATACTGCCATTTTATCAGTTGTTTTCTGGTTGTTCTGTATTTCCCTTATTTCTCATCCCATGTATTTCTGATGGTCAGTTTAGTTTGGTGTTTCTTTATGATGGGTTTCCAAGTTTTCTCTTTACTTGTCATTTGTGTCTCTCTTCTGATTTTTTATTTAGTGGTTACCATGAGGTTTGTATAAAAGATCTCATAGATGAGATAGTCCATTTTCTGATAGCCTCTTATCTCTTCAGTCTAAGAAGCTTCCATCCCATTCCTCTTTCCCATCTAAGTTATTGTTGTCACAACTTATTCCATTTTGTGTTGTGAGTTTGTGATTAAAATGAAGTGTTTATAGTTATTTTTGATGCTTTCCTTCCCTTTATCTTTAATGTTATAATTGTTTGCTAACCTGTCCTGATAGAGAGCTGTGATTTTCTGGTTTTGTCTATTTATCTCCCAGCTCAAGGCTTTTAAACCCTTTCTTTTTTTTCAGATATGACGGCTTTCTTGATCATTTCTTTTCTTTCTCCATTGTATGTTCTTGGTTTCTTTGTCAAAGATTAGCTGTCAGTGGATGTGTGGTTTTATTTCTAGGCCTCAATTCTGATCCATTGTTCTGTGTGTCTGTTTTTCCGCCTGTATCATACTATAACTTTGTAGTATATTTTGAATTCAGAGAGTGTGATACCTCTAACTTTGTTCTTTTTTCTCAGGATTGCTTTGGCTATTTGGGATCTTTTGTTGTTTCATATAAATCTTAGGGTTATTTGTTTTATTTCCCTGAAGAATGCCATTGGGATTCTGATTGACGTTGCATTGAATCTGTTGTTTGCTTAGGTAATATGAACATTTTAACTATGTTTATTCTTCCAATCCATAAGCATGGAATATCTTTCCATTTCTTTATGTCTTCTTTGATTTCTTTCAATAACATCTTAAAGTTTTCAGTGCATAGGTCTTTCACCTCCTTGGTTAAATTTATTCCTAAGTATTTTATTCTTTTTGTTGCAATTGTAAATGGGATTGTATCCTTGATTTCTTTTTCTGCTAGTTCATTGTTTGTGTATAGAAATGCAACTGATTTTTATATGTTGATTTTGTACCCTGCAACTGTACTGTATTTGTCGATTATTTCTAATGGTTTTTTGGAAGATTTTTTAGGGTTTTCTATATATATAATCACGTAATCTGCAAACAGTGACAGTCTTACTTCTTCCTTTCCAATTTGGCTCCATTTTGTTTCTTTTTCTTGCCTAATTGCTCTGCTAAAACTTCCAGTAGCATGTTGAATAAGAGTGGGCACCCTTGTCTTGTTCCTATTCTCAGAGGAATAGCTTTCAGTTTTTCACCATTGAGTATAGCCTTTATTATGTTGAGGTACTTTCCTTCTATACCCATTTTATGAGAGGTTTTTTCCCTCTCCTCAAAGCCCCAGTACATAGTTGTATATCCTAGTTGCAAGTCATTCTAGTTCTTCTATGTAGGATGCTGCGACACCATGGCTTGATTAGCAGTATATAGGTCCGTGCCCAGGATCTGAAATGGTGAACCTTGGGCCACCAAAGCAGAGCCCATGAACTTAACCACGTGACCACAGGGCCAGCTCCAAGAGTTTTTATCATAAATGGATGTTGGGTCTTGTCAAACACTTTCTCTCCATCTATTGATATGATCCTGTGATTTTTATTCTTCGTTTTGTTAATGTGGTAGATCACATTGATTAATTTGCAGATGTTTGACCACCCCTGCATCCCTGGAATAAATCCCACTTGATCACAGGGTATGATCCTTTTAATGTACCGTTATATTCAATTTGCTAGTATTTTGTTTAAGATCTTTGCATTTATGTTCATCAGCAATATTGGCCTGTAATTTTTCTTTTTTGTATTATCCTTGCCTGTTTTTGATTCAGGGTAATGTTGGCTTTATAAAATGATTTAGGAAGTGTCTTATCCTCTTCAATTTTTCTGAAGAGTTTGAGAAGGATTGGTAATAAATCTTTGAATGTTTGGTAGAATTGACCAGAGAATCCATTTGGTCCTGGATTTTTGTTTTTGGGGAGGTTTTGATTACTGTTTCAACCTCTTTATTGTGATTGGTCTCTTCAGAGTCTCTATTTCTTCTTGATTCAGTTTCAGGAGGTTGTATGATTCTAAGAATTTATCCATTTCTTCTAGGTTATCCAATTGTTGGTGTATAGCTTTTAATAATATTCTGTTAAAATCCTTTGTATTTTTGTGGTGTTCATTGTAATTGTTGTATTTGTAATGTGGTCTTCAGGTGGGTCAAACTACCTGGTTTCTTCAAAAGATAAAATTCAAGGCTGGAAAAAAAGAAAAGGAGATACACATGGAAAGAAAACCTATATATTATAAAAGACTTCAGAGACCTAACAATCAAATGCAAAGTGTGGGCCTTATATGAATCCAATTCAAACTCTTAAAAATAATTTTTATGACATTTAGGAGACATTTACAAATTTGAGTGCTGACTGGATATTTAATATTAAAGAATAATATTAAGAAATAAAAGTCCTATATTTTAAATATACATACCAAAAATGTGCAGACAAAATTACATGATGTCTAGGATCTACTTCTAAATAATATGGAATGAGGGAAACAGCTAGGGATACGGATGAAACATGACAGCCATCAGCTGATAAATATTACAGCTGGATGAGTTCATGGGGGGACAATGACACCACAGCATTATGTCTGCTCCTGTATATGTTTAAAATATGTGATAATTATTTAGAAACAAGACACTGTGGGAAAGAGCTGGCAGTTTCTCAAAAGTTAAACATAGAACTCTCATATGATCCAATACCTCCACTTCTATCTATACCTCTAAAAGAATTGAAAGCAGGGATTTGAACAAATATTTGTACACAATGTTCGCAGCAGCATGATTCACAAGAGCCACAAGGTGGAAACAACCCAGCTGTCCATCAACAGATGAATGGATAAACACAATGAGGTATGTATACACAGTGGAATGTTATTTGGCCATAAAGAGGAATGACATTTCGTTACATGCTGTAACATGGATGAACCCTGAAAACTGTTATGTTCAGTGAAATCAGCCAGACACAGAAGGAAAAACATTGTTTGATTCCGCTAACATGAGGTACCCAGAATAGGCAAATTCATGGAGACACGGAGTAGAATAGAGCTCACTAGGGGCTGAAGGAGGGGAAATGGGGTTGTTATTTTTTAATAGTTACAGAACTTTTGTTGAGGATGATGGAAAACTTTTGGTTATAGGCAGTGGTGACAGCTGCACAACATCATGAATGCACTTAATGCCACTGAATTGTACACTTATGAATGGTTAAAATGATAAACATTACTTATGTATATTTTACCACAGTAAAAAAAAAAAGGAGGAATAATTGAGTTCAAGTTTCAATTCCTCATTTTCTGGGCCTCAGTTTCATCATCTGTAAAATTAGTAATTGTAACCATCTATGCTCTGAGCTTAGTGCATAGTAAGCACTCAGTAGGAGATTTTAGTGCCACTGCTACTTCATCAGCAAAGGATTGTTGTGAGGATTAACAATGTTAATGTATGTGAAAGTATTTTTTAAATGGCCAGCTGCTGAACTACAACTGGATCCTATCTGAATCCCTTCCCCCACACTGATGGCATTTACAAAGCTCTTCTTCTGAATCACTGCAGTGAAGCATGAAGATGAGAACGCTGTCAGAAGATTTCCCCAAGGGCACCACTTTCATAACCGTTCCCTTCAGTCCTCATCTTACTGGAACTCTCAAGATCATTCCACAAAGTTGACTTCCTCTTATTCTTCAACACTCTTCTCTTGATTTTTTAACATCTGCTTCTAGTTTCCCTCCTCGTTCTCTGGCTTCTCCTTCCCAACCTCCTTTGTCTATTTCTTCTCTTCTTTGTAGGCTTTAAATATCAGGACTCGTTGAGTTTCTATCCTGGTACCTCTTACTCTCTACCTTCCCTTCAGCTATTTTACCCACTGCCATGGTTGTAAATATCTATATGCTGAAAACTCCCAAGTTGATCTCCATCCTGGTCTCTTCTTTGAGCTGCAGATCTGTATATATCTGTATCATTGGCATTTCAGAGTTAATACATTCAAAACGGAACACCTGATCTACCCCCAAAGCTGCTTTCCCTCCCAGACTTTTTCATCTCTGTAATCGGTAACAATCAGCTACCAGTTAGTTGCTTGCGCCAGAAACAAAGGACTCAGCCTTGACTCACATCCAGCTCTTCACTGAGACTTGCATATTCTTTCTCCGGAATAGATCTCAGTTCCATCTACCTCTCTCCACTGATCTAGTCCCTGTCAACTCCATCTTCTGCCCAGACAGACACAATAGACTCTTACCCGCTTTAGCGTTTTAAAATGTGGATGGCCTCATCCTTCTCCTGCAAATCTTTCAATGGTTGGCCATCTTGCTTCAGATAAGAGCCAAGACTCTTGGTGGCTTGTTTCATTTCCCTTCACTGTCCCCCTTGCCTTCCACATCCTCATCACACTGGCTTCTTTCAGTGCCTTGATCGTAGCAAACTCTTACCTGCTTCAAGGCCTTTGCACATGCTGTTGACTTTGAGGAGACTCTCTTCCTTCTCTTTTCATTTAGCTAACTCATCTTCTGGAGTCTCAGCTTAAGTGGCATCTCCTAAGACTCCCCAGTCTCTCTTAGGTCTCTCCTGTTAAACTCTCTTAATGGTCTTAATGTATTCTGTGCTTTTCCTCCTGGTAGTAACTATGTGATTATTTGGTTAATATCTATCCTCTCCAAGTGAAAGTAAGCTCCAGGAGAGCAAGGGCCATGTAGTTTATTCACCAATGTGTATCACTGACAGAGGTCTGACCTTAGACCTAAGACATTTTCAAGAGGAAATTTTCATGTGGCTTCTTTGCTGAGTGAGTTTTTGGCATCTGGTAAACTGGGAGTTCTCTTTCACAATCTGCAACATGAGTCCCGAGATAACAAGCAGGGACAGCTTACCAGCTTTACTGGCTTCTTTTTTTCACTCACTTGGGACACAGGCTAAAACACAAGCTGCCCCAAAGAGCACCAACTAGCTGAGAGGGGCAAGAACCCTGCTGTGGGAACCAAAGTAGGAGGAGGCCTTGTGTGGGTGAGGCTGTTCAGTAAAGCTAGAGTTTTGCAAATGATAAGACAGGACACTGACACAGAATGAAAATGCAAGGTTGCAAATCCTGTCTGAGGGAGCTGGAAAGGGGAACTGTACAATGAATGGGGGTGGAGGTGGGGGGAGGAGAGATTCTGAAAAGGCAGTGCTGGTGGCTTTATAATTTGCTGCTTGGCTTCTGCTTTCGGCATCTACTGTGACCAGATGGTGTGCAGTGATCTCTCTGGCCAACTGAGCCAAGCAGGGAGTAAAACCTCCCCAGTCTTTGCAAACTATAAGCTATGTCTGGGGGGTTGACCTGTAGCAATTAGCAATTTCTCTCTCACACACACAAATCTTATCTTTAATCCCTCAGTGAACTATATTGACATCCTGGTCAAACATTGACCTAGGATTTTTTTCCCAAACCCCTAAGGCACCCTACCTCCCCCCACACCATGTACCTACGAGATATCCTGAAATGTTTAAATGTTTTCTAATAAATAGCTGGCCTTTTATATCCTCAGTAATTCTCCAACTCAAGGAACCATCGTTTTCCTTTTTTTTTTTTGGTGAGGAAGATTAGCCCTGAGCTAACATCCGTTGCCAACTTTTCTTTTTGCTTGAGGAAGATTGTCCCTGAGCTAACATCTGTGCCAAACTTCCTCCATTTTTTTGTATGTGGGATGCCACCACAGCATGACTTGATGAGCAGTGTATAGGTCTGCACCCAGGATCCAAATCGGCAAACCCTGGGCCACCAAAACAGAGTGAACCTAACCACTACACCACCAGCCTGGCCCCAGAACCATCTCATTTTTAAAATGGGGAAAAAGCATTCATGAATTCCTTTCTCCCCGTGCTGTCTGGAAATATTTTTTATGATAATTACATTATTTAAATAACAAATTATTATAAAAGTATAAATCTATAAATGTCCTTATGCTTACAGCTTTTGTATAGCTATCAAATCACACAGTTATAAATTAAACACCAAGAAAACTGCTACAGTTAATAAAATCAAAATAACGTCAATACGTAATGTGACGGGTTCTATTTGGATGAAATAAAATCACCTGCAACGTGAATATGGTAGTGAGAGGTACAGGGTGAGTTCTTTTGCACTGGGCATGCTGCACTGTCATTTGCTGAGCTATAATTTGATCCTCCCACAATCTTCCTTTTCGTTGATTTCTTCATTCCACCATGGTGTCATGTGACGGTCACTTGGGGCTAATGCATTGTTTTCATATTGTTTGCTTCTGTTAATGTTTCATTAGATCATTACAACTTGGCACTTTGGTATCAACATAAACAAGCACAAATGAACCCACGGTACTAAAACTGTGTTATCAGAGGATCATACAGATGATCTAGGACTACACTGTCCAATATGGTAGCCACCAGCCATACACGGCTACTGAGCACTTGAAATGTGTCTAGTCTGAATAAGCTGTGCTGTAGATGTAAAATATACTCACATGATATTTTGATGACTTAGAATGAAAAAGCAGTAAAATATCTCATTAAAAAACTTAAAATTGATTCCATGTTAAAATCACATTATTTTGGACATATTAGGTTAAGTAAAATATATTAACATTAATTCCACCATTTTTGTTTTTGTTTATTTTTGCTTTTTAAAATACATATATATTCTAGAAAATTTTAAATTACACATGTGGCTCACATTATATTTCTATTAGACTACACAGTCTAGAATAATTGTATGTGTGTGTGAGAGAGAAAGTGTGTACAACAAACTGAAAATACCCTATAAAAAAATTCTCGTAGAAAACACACGGGTATCCAAGACATATAGATCTAGTTTTGAGTTTCAACCACTGCTCTAGCATTTAATGTCTGTGTTCTTTCTCAGAAGCCAAGGGTACAGAACCAGAATAGGACTTTCCTCATGGCTCTCATTCCAATATCTTAGTGATATATCTCTGTGGTTTTCTCACGTGGTTTCCCTGTAACAGTGTTTGGGGGAAAGATCCAGGCACTTTCATCCCTCCCAGAAAATGTGTACTGTCATATCTGGTCATTTCACTGCCACTTGATCAAAAGATTGCTCTCCATGGAGGTAAAGGACTAAAAAAAAAAGTGAGAATGTATTCTCTGGGCAAACAGATGCAACTACTTCCCTAGCTACATGAAAGCTACTGAAATCAGGGACCGCATGGTTTAAAAAATTGGTCTAAAATAATATTTAGCCAAATATCCTATTGCATTCATTTAGCAACTATTTGCTGAATATCTGCCTTGATACAAAGCCCCCCAGTAGGCATATGTGAAATACAAAGATAAAAACACCAGGAATTTGCTTTCAGGAAGGTGGTCATCTAATAGAAGCGATAAGACATGTCAAAATTTCTTCCTTTTTGCATAGCAAATGTTAATTGAGTATATCTATGTTCCAAGAACTGTCTGAGTTCTATACTTTAACTCATTTAATCCTTACAATCCTAGGAGATTGTCTCCCATTTTACAGATGAGAAAACTGAGGCAAAAGATTATGAAAATACTCAGGGTCATGTGGTCATTAAGTAGCATCGGTAGGGTTCAAACCCAGACAGTCATCTCCAAAACATGAGCTTTTTAGTCACTATTCAATATTGTTTTTCTTAAAAAAAAAGTTAAGAAATAATATTAGTATTTACTTATTAAAGAAACATTAGAATAGGAAAAGTGAAAAGAACACAAATCCTCAAATTCCTACCCCTAACACAACAGCTGTTTAATATGTAAATACAACTTTTTAACTCGAACTATAGTTATATATTGTAAGAAAGATATAGATAAAGGGCTACAAGGGTTCAGAGGATGGCAAGAGGAATTCTTGCTGGATCTTGAAGGACAAAGTATGACATGGATATTGGGGCATTCCAGGCAGAAAGAATCACAAGAACAGAGCGTGGACTCAAGGAGGCCCAGGGCTTACTGGGGAAACAGCAAAGAGTTGTTTGATGGAGCATCACCTTGAGCAATGAAGCTAGAAAATGAGTCAAGGCCAAGTCATAAAAAGTCTGGAATTCCTCTGCTTTTCATCTTATCAGTACTGGTAATACTGCACTGATTACCATTTATTCCTGTATTAATCTCCTCTATTATACTGGGAGTTCCAGTCTAATCCTTATTCATTCAATGGGCATCTATTGAGTAGTTTCTGTGTGCCAGGCACTGTGCTGAGCACTGGGGATGACAAATGATCAGGCTGTGTCTCTGACCCCAAAGGAATTCACATTCTAGTAGGGAGAAAAATGTAAGACAGTTCTGACAGAAATATGAAGAATGTGGCTTTCTGTCATTTGCTATCAAAAAAGCCTGGCTAAAGGAGACTATTCCTGACCTATCTGGCCATGAGCTCCCTTTTTCTGTGCCCCCATTCCCACCTTATAGAAGCTGGATCACAGGGAGGAACAAAGATTCTTGAAAAATAAAATCACTGTGATCAATTGAGGAGTCTGGTAGGATGGGCCAGACAGAACTAAGTGGCAAGGAAGATAATGACTGAAAAATGCCCATGGAATTTAGATATTAAGACACTAGGGAGCTTGGTGAGAAAAGTTTCTGTGGGAGGGTGGGTGGAGTACAGAATCTGGACTGACAGGTGTTGAGGAACAAAGGGATGGTGATGTCGTAGAGACAGTGAATGGAGACTGTTATTGGGCCAGAATCTCTTTTTGAGTTGTTCAATCATCCTTTGGGGGCCTGAGGCAACTCTAAAGGATGATGAAAATAAATCTGTTTCAAATGGCCAATACGCACATGAAAAGATGCTTAACATCAGCCAACAGGGGAATGCAAATCAAAATCACCATGAGATACTTCACACCCACTAGGATGACTACAATCAAAAAGACAGATAACAACAAATGCTATTGAGGACTTGAAAATATTAGGAGCGTCAGACATTCGCTGGCGGGAATGTAAAATGGTGTAGCCAATTTGGAAAACAATCTGGCAGTTCCTTAAAAAGTTAAACATATAGTTACCGTATGACCTAGCCACTCCTAGTGGACACTTTTGTCCACACAAAAACTGCTACAGGAATGTTCATAGCAGCTTTATTCACAACATCAAAAAGTGGAAACAACCCAAACGTCCAACAGATGAATGGATAAACAAAATATGGTATATTCATACAGTGGAATATTATTCATCCATAAAAAAGAATGAAGTACTGATACCCACCACAACAGGGATGAACCTTCAATACATAATGCTAAATAAAAGAAGCCAAGTCACAAAAGACCACATATTTTATGATTCCATTTATATGAAATGTCCAGATTAGGCAAATCCATATAGCAAAAAGGTAAACTAGTTGTTGCCAGGGGTTGGGAGAAGGGAGGAATGGGCAGTAACTGCTAATTGGGACTGGTTTCTTCTTGGGGTGATGAAAATATTCTGGAATTAGAGCTGATGGTTACACAACTCTGTGAATATACAAAAAAACCCCACGAGTGTACATTTTAAAGGGTGAATTTTACGCTGTGTGAATTATACCTTCATTTAAAAATTTAAAAATCGCAGCGCTCACACATAGACCCCGCCATCCACTGAGCAGGAACTGCACCCAGCACCAACAAGTCGTACCCAGCACAAGACCAGGCACTTTCCCCAGCCCAGGCCCCCGAGGCCACCACGCCTCCGCGAGCAGGAAGTCCCGATCCGGAGGCTGCTGATTGGCTGAGCTGCGGGAGTGGGCGGGGCTGATGGGGGCTCGTCGAGTCCCTCTCGGTGAGGCGGGGCAGAGCGAAGCCTTCGCTCGCGAGATTTTGCTGGTTCCGCATTTCGGCTCGGCGAGGTGGGGGAGGCGGGCGAGGCGGGCACCGCGGCTCGCACTGGCTTGCACCGGCTCGACCCCCGGCTCGAAGCAGTGGCGGCCCGTGCTTCGGCTGTCCGCGAGCTGAGGACGGTCGCGCTCTCTCGGTTCCCGCGCCGGCTCCGTCTTTTGACCGCGGCGGGGGCCAGGGGCCCCTCCGCTCCCCGTTGAGGATAGAAGATGAGCTTCCTCTTGTGAGTGTGCCCCGCTGAGGGCTGAGGGCCGAGGTCAGGGGAGGAGGCGAACGGGCGCCTGAGGCGAGGACCGGCGCCCGGGGTCGGGGTCGGGGTCGGGGTCGGGGTGGCCGGCCGGCGCTTGCTTTGCCGCCTGGCGGGGCCATGAGGGAGACCGGGACGTGGGCGGAGGCAGACGGAGATGAAGCTCGAGGCAAAGGAAGCGGAGCGAGAAGGTTGGGGAGCAGAAAGGCCCCGGGGCCGGCGGCGCCTCGGAACTTTTCCGCCTGAGCGCCCCCGAGGGCGGAGCCGCGGGCTGCGCCGAGGGCTCCGGGTTTCTCTCGTTTTGAGCCTCCCAGTAACGATCCACGCTGACTTCGCTTTTTCCTCCCCCGTTTGTCCGGTTTTATTATCGTCAGTATTAAGTTTCCCCCCGGAAAAAGGCCGCCCCAGGAAGATGTGGAGTGCGGCCGTTTGAGAAGCTTGCGGTCTAGCTGCGGGCCTTGCAGGCACACCGCTCTGTGCGTCTGATTCAGCCCACTTTGTGACTTTTTGTAATCAACTTCTCCTCGGTAGAATCCTGTTTTAGAGATAACGCCTGGGCCCAAATAAGGCTTACATGGAAAAGTTGGTAAACTCTCTGATGATTCTTAAGTTCGTTAAGGTTTGAGGAGCGTTGCTCTGGCGCCTTATTATTCTCAGGTGGCTCTCTCTGCTCGCTATATTGCTTAAATGTGTGTGATGTGGTTGACTAAAGATCCATTTTTAGTTATGGACATCACCCACATACTTGGCATTTTTATTAAATTTCCTAGTGTTTCATAACCAGCGTGTATCTGTCTACCCAGTTACTTATTGTGAGAAATTTGGATTCTTTCCAGTATTTTGCTATTCTCAAATAGCACTACTAGGAATATCTTTGTCCAAACCACTTTTTCCCTCCTTTGGATTATTTTCCTAAAGGTGTGATCTCCAAAGGATGATTACGGTGTCAAAAAGTCTGTATGATTTAGATTTTAGTTGCAAATTGCCGTATTTCTAGAATACTATCTCCCTCCCACCCCAAGTCTTTTTCTTAGGAGTCAGTGTTTAGTTAGTGGTTTGTTTGTGGATGCACAGTTGCTAAGCTGCTTTTTGGACCTAAATGTGAGGCTGTTTATTTCTTTCAGACTTTGTTTTGTTGATGGACGTTTGAATTTCCACTTTCTGGCTATTATGAATAATGCTGCTATGAACTTTCCCGTACAGGTTTTTGTATATATGTATGTGTTTATTTCTCTTGGGTATATATCTAGGAGTGGAATTGCTGAGTTATACTGTAACTTTGTTTAACCTTTTGAGGAACTGCCAAACTTTTTCAAAGCACTGCACCATTTTACGTTCCTACTGGTGCTGTGTGAGTTTGAATTTTCCCACACCCTCCCAAGCACTTGTTAATTGTTTTTTTGATTATAGCCATCCTAAGTGGGTGTGAAATGATATCTCATCATGATTTTAATTTGCATTTCCCTGATGGCTAATGATACTGAGCATCGTTTCGTGCGCTTATTGGCCATTTGTATATCTTCTTTGGAGTAACATCTATTCAGATCCTTTGATCGTTTTTGTTTTGTTTTTGTTTTTGTGTTTTGTTTTTGAGGAAGGTTATCCCTCAGCTAACACCTGCCGCCAGTCCTCCTCTTTTTGCTGAGGAATACTGGCCCTGAGCTAACATCCGTGCCCATCTTTCTCTGTTTTATATGTGGGACGCCTGCCACAGCATGGTTTGACAAGCTGTGTGTAGGTCCACGACCGGGATGCGAACCGGCGAACCTCAGGCTGCCAAAGCAGAACGTGCCAATTTAACCGCTGTGCCACCAGGCTGCCCCCTGTCCTTTCGTTTTTGAGTTATAAGAATTTTGTATCCTGGACACTAGTCCCTTATCCTATCTTTGATTTGCGAATATTTTCTCCCAATTTGTGGATTGTTTTCACAGTCTTGAGAGTGCCATTTGAAGTATGAAAGTCTTAATTTAGATGAAGATCATATTGAATCTTGAGACATTATTCTGTGTTAGTTTTCCATATTTTAGCTTGTCATTCACAGCTTCTTTCTATTTGTAAAGGACCATTCTTTCTAATTTAGTACTTCCCCATTAAATGTAGGTCTTTATCCTATTAAAAACTTTCCATATTTGATTTTTAGTGTTTTCATAATTCCTTTTTACTTCTTAATCAGTCTTAGTTAGAATTCAGATTACTCAGGTAACGTCAAAGTCCACATTTCTGTTCTCTTCCTCTTCCTAGAAGTGATCACCAGTAAGAATCAGTTTGATGTGTATCCTTTCTGACACTTTCTATGCGTATACAAAATGGGCAGCTCTACATTTGGCTCTGTAATGTGTTTAACCGTGTCTTGAGATCTTTCCATGTGAATACCTGTAGCTCTGTCTTGTTCTTCTTTACTATGCACTATTCCACGATGCGGATGTACCATACTTTGTTTATTTATTCATTCCTCAACTAAGAAGCTTTAGGATTGTTCCATGTTTTTCACTATAGAACTCTTGGAAAACGCATACTTATCAATGTCTAGGAGAGGTACCTAGAAGTAGAAGGAATGGGTTGAAAAGCGTTTCAGTCTTAATAGATACTGCTGTATTGCCCTCCCAAAGTGTTATACACTTTACACTTTCACCCATGGTGTATTAAAGTACTAATTTTTCTATACCCTAACCCACACTTAATGTAATTGTTTTAACTTTTGATGCTCAGATTAAGGAAAAATAAGTCTTACTTTAATTGAACAGGTTTTCAGAAGTTCATTGGTCATTGTATTTTCCCTTCTGAATTGCATACGCATCTCCTTAGCCCATTTTTCTAAAGGATTCCTTACCTTTTTCTTAACAGATTATAGAAGCCCTTTATTATCCAGTTAGTCCTTTGTAATATATATTGCAAGTACTTTTTTTGTTATGTGTTTTTTTGGCTCTGTTGTGGAAGTTTTAATTGTTATGATTTTAAATCTGTCCTTTTTTTTTTTTTTTAAGTTTCTGGGTTTTTTGTCTTGTTAAGAGGACCTTCCTTACAGATGGTGTGAGATAGGAATAAAGTTATTTTCCCCCCAACAACCAGTTGTTTCTGTCTCACTTATTTTCCCTGCTAAAAAACTTCAAAATGTTAGTGTTACTTCTGTGGTTTGCTTTGATGGCATCCCAAATATTTTGATACAGAAAACTGGATTTTTGAACTATGAGAACCTTAGGGCTGCCTCCCTCCCAGCACCATCTTCTGTAGGTGGAAATTGAGACTGAAAGGAGGTTAGGTTTCTCAGGCAGTCACAGAGATAGGGGCCAATTAAGGACTAGAAGCCAGATTTCTTCTTCTCGTTAAAGTGCCCTTTCTGTTACAGCAGACTGCTTTCGTGAGGCATAGTAAAATTGCCTTCTGTGTGAAATTGTGCTGCTAATCCTGTTTCTATGTGAGGAAAAAAAAATTAAAGCATTCTTTTATTGTGATCATACACTCCCCACCTCCCCATCCTGGCACTTTTCAAGGAGTATTTTTTATTTTATTTTGTAGAGCAATTTGTGTACCTAAAATTATGCCATTCTGCTTGCAGTCCTAAAAATCGATTTACTTTTAACTTAACAGCAGCAGCCGCTCTTCTAAAACATTCAAACCGAAGAAGAATATCCCTGAAGGGTCTCATCAGTATGAACTCTTAAAACATGCAGAAGCAACTCTGGGAAGTGGGAATCTGAGACAAGCTGTGATGTTGCCAGAGGGAGAAGACCTTAATGAATGGATTGCCGTTAACAGTAAGTTTTTAATAACATTCAACTTTGCTGGTTTATAGGAAGATTTTGCTAAAATTTTTTTGTTAATTTTATTTTATAGGTATAACTGTTGTAAGTAAGATAATGGATTATCTTTAAAGAAACCATAAGTACAAATACATCCAAAACTTTGTTCTCTTTAGAGTGCTTGGTTGTAGCTTTTGTGGCTGAGCAGAGACCGGAGGGGAGATGGTGAGTGCTTTGTGGGTAGTTTCTGCGGAGAGTGGTACTGAGTAAAGTCAAAGAAAAGATTGATAAATGCAAAGATTCTGCCCATGGTGGACCATGACTTTGTAGGGAATCCATCTGTACAGTTGTCCCCCACTCTCAGAGCTGTCATCTGCCCATGTCTACAGAAAGTCATTGCAGTTCATATCGTCACTCACTTGATTGTTGTGACTTAGGAGTAGTCAAAAGGAACTTGACTCATGAGCTGAAAGTTACTCTGAGTTCAAGAAAGTAAGTACATGACACACAAGGGTGTGCTGAGGCTAGAGATTTGAATATTAATCTGTCATTTCTGAGATGAGACCAGTTCTGAGTGATGAGGTTTAAACCTGTTAGGAATCTCAGATATTCCAGGAATTTTTTTAACTTTTTAATGGAAATGTTCAAACATAAAAAAGGAGAGGAACTAGTACAGTGAATTCCCAGGTAGCAGTTGTCCAGCTGCAGCAATTATCAATTCATGGCCACTTGTGCTACTTCTATATCACACCCTGAGTATTTTGAAGCAAATCCGAGACATATTATTTCATCTATAAATATTTCAGTATCTCTAAAAGATAAGAACTTCCCCTTTTAAAGATAGTGACAAGACTGTCATTCCTTTACATTATCAAATATCCAGTCAATGTTCACGTTTCCCCTGATTGTCCTATTAATGTTTCTTTTTTAAAAAGTATGTGGTGGTTTTAAATCAGGATCCAACAAGGCCTATATGTGTGTTTTTTAACTCTGTTAATTCACAGGTTCTCCCTCATTGCAACCTTTTTGCCTCTCTATTTTTTTTTTTTGTTATTGAAATCAGTTCATTTGTTTTCCACAGTGTGAATTTTGCTGATCATATCCCCAAGGCATCCATTATCATGTTCTGTTCCTCCTTTGATTTCCTGTAAATGTTGGATCTAGAGCAGCACTGTCCAATAGAACTTTGTGTGGGATGCAAATGTTCTATGTCTGCGCTGTGGCTTTCAGCACTTGAAATGTAGCTAGTGTGACTGGAACTGAATTTTAAATTTGATTTCATTTTAATGTAAGTAGCCATATGTGGCTAGTGACTATCATGTTAGCACAGATTTGGAGCTTTGATCAAATTCAGATTTGATTTTTGTTCGTAAGACTACTGCAGAGGTGGTGGTATATACTTCCAGCAGTATAGATACTTCCAGTGTCTAGTTGTCTTTTTATGTGGTATTAATCAGTTATTAATAATCATTGCCTTGATCAGCTCTGTCCAATAGAAATAGAATGTAGCACATTAAGAAAAATTTTGTTTTTCTCAATTAATTAAAAAACCTTTATTCATATTACTAAGAGAAAAAAACAAGGTGCAGAACTATGTGATATGTTATCTTTTGTGTAAGATAGGATAAAGAAACTTAGGGAGCAGAGACAGAAAAAATTAATATAGTGGTTACCTGTGTGTAGGGGTGGGGTTGGAGTGGATGGAATTTAGATTTTTCATTATATGTGTGAACCATGTGAAGGACTATGTATTGAGAAAAGAGCCCCCCCCTTTTTTTAACCTTATTCAAATTATCTTTTATTCTGAAGGCATTCGTTGGCCTTCTTCAGCCTTAGATTTTTCTTTCAGACTTATTGCTCTGGATCAGCTGTGCTGAAACCCTTTGCTCTCAGGATCTCTTTATTCTCTTAAAAATTATTGAGAACCCCAAAGAGCTTTTAATTATGTAGGTTATATCTAGTGATACTTACTGTCTTAGACATTACAACTGAGAAATTTTAAATACTTATTTTTAAGTTCATCCAAGAATAACAATAATAAACCCATTACATTTTAACATAAATATATTTTTATGAAAAATAGTCATTTTCCAAAATAAATTTTAGTGAGAAGTGTGGCATTGTTTTACATGTTTGCAAATCTTATTTAATGTCTGGCTTAATAGGTGACAGCTGGGTTCTCATAGCTGCTTCTGCATTCAGTCTGTTGTGGTGTCAACATGGATCCTCTGGACTATGCCACTGTGCCTCCCAGGGGAAGGAAAGTGAAAAGAGCAGTTAAAACGGTTCTGGCCTTCCAGATCCCTCCTGAAACAGGGATCCCTGGATCACATTTTGAGAACGGCTGCTTTAGAACAATAAGCCAGCACACCATCTGGGCATATTCTTTGTTTTGAATGAATATTGAGTGCTTAAGTATTACTTTCTTGGAAACATGACTGGTTAAGACGGAAGTTTGTAAGTGAGGAAGTTTTGCATAAAATTCCTTTTGACAAGATAGCACTTTTTTTATCTACTTGTTTTTTTTTTTTTAAAGATTTTATTTTTTCCTTTTTCTCCCCAAAGCCCCCCGGTACATAGTTGTGTATTCTTCGTTGTGGGTTCTTCTAGTTGTGGCATGTGGGACGCTGCCTCAGCGTGGTCTGATGAACAGTGCCATGTCCGCGCCCAGGATTCGAACTAACGAAACACTGGACTGCCTGCAGCGGAGCGCGCAAACTTAACCACTCGGCCACAGGGCCAGCCCCTATCTACTTGTTTTTTAAGAAACTTGGAAAAGCCCTAGTTGGCTTTTAGGTACTCCTTTAGATAGGGAACTAAAACATTTTTTAAATTTTCCAAGGCTTACGTGGTTCTCTTTGCACAGAGTAATATGTTTCACTCCATTAAGTTCAGTACTCACCTCTTCCTCTTCCATTTCCTTCCAGATCTAGCTTAAGCTCCTTTAGGAAGTTCTCCTTGCTGCCTCAGCTCCTAGAGATGTCGCTTTTTCTCTGAACTCTCCAGCACTTGTTGTTGGCCTTTGGCTGCTATCTTATATGTTGTATTATTCATCTTTTACAATTTTGTCCATTCTGTGAGCTGGAGACTCCAGGGCAAGGCATGTTATCCTGTGTCTTTTTTATGTCCTCAATATGCATTAGGCCTCAATTTTTTATGATGAATTAGATTTTTTAAACACCTGATACAGCTGATACACCTTCTCCCTCAACGGTATATTTCACCACACATTTCATCTCTTTCCTAACATAAATGGTATTGTCTGGTGCAGGTCAATAAGAAGCTATGGATTTTCTCATTCCCTTGGATATAATCAAATGGTCTATCTAATGACATAACAGTCACCCTTAAGTTAGAATTATCTCTGACACTTTATTCTCCTGCTGTTAAATCCTGGCTAAAAGCTTACTATATTAAAAGCGAATATATATAAAAAGTTAACTTAGGTGTGCCAGCTTAAGAAGAGAATTTATAGTACCCCTGGGTTGTGGAATCTCCCCAGGATTCAGCAAAGAACTTGAATGCATTGTCCATTTTTCCTTCACATGAGAGATCTGATGTTTTATCGTGTTTACACAGACATTTTAACACAATTCTGCTATTATCTTTCAAGCTGTGGATTTCTTCAACCAGATCAACATGTTATATGGAACTATTACAGAATTCTGCACTGAAGCAAGCTGCCCAGTCATGTCTGCAGGTCCAAGGTACATATACTGCCTATTATATAGGTATTTGAATTACTAAATAAAGCTAATCACTAATTGATATAAATTAAATAATAAAGACTTGTTATTTTTCTTATCTGTTTGCTTGTGTAAAAGCAGTTCAATTTTATGAGTTCTTGAATACTTAACTATTAACTTTTAGTTATTAAATACTTTTGTATGTGGTACTTGTTTTAATTTTATAATTGCATTATGGTAAGTATTCAGTTATAGGGGCAAAAGTAAAGAAATTTGAGTTAGGTTTATCTTGCATTGCAAAAGTTATTTTTTCAATTTTATTAACATTTACAATTCTGTTTCTGGTTTTTAGATGAATTTCTTGGAAGAGTTTTTAGTTGACCTTTAGTATTTGATTATTTTTTCTTGTGTGTAGTGTCAGGTATTTCTAAATTGTACTGCTTTAGTTATCTAGTTTAAAGGTGCTAGATTTGAAAAACTTGACTATAGTAAATTTCAAGAAATATTAAGAAAGAGATGGAACTCTTTATCACCCATAATGTTCAGTCAGTGTGATGGGATTAATGTTTTAGTGTTTCCTTCCATTCTTTTTTCCTGTAATAAATGACTGATTTTATGTGATGATGGAGGTTAGCAGGATATTTACCTCTTGGAAAAAATTTTTTTTCCTGAATTTGGTATAGGTATAAAGGAAAAAAAAAGTCCCCAATGACTTGGTAGTCCTATTTTTAATACATAATTTTAGGAGAGATATTTTTATTTTGTCTTGTAAGTTTTATCCCTCAAATTTCCTTAAAAGAAATTTAAATAAAATAAATAGGAAAATTAAACTTTTCCATGACTTAAATGCTTTGCCTAGTCAAGTTTTGTGTAAGTCTTGTTAATAATTCTAGCTCAGCAAAGATGAGGGGGAAAAAGATTCATGTCTAAGGATGTTTCTTCAACACCCTCTCCAGGAAACGAGGTTTTATAGTCTTGGTCTATTGGTGATAACTTGATGGCCAAGGATCTCAGAACGTGGTGGATCTATCAGCCCCATACCTGGTCCTCAGCACTCTTCCTAGCAGACAGGAATGCAGTTCCTTTATCTTTTCCAGGGCTGCATTATAAAACACAAATTCCGGCACTGCCAGCTGCCACATTCTCTCTTCTCTTCCAATTATAGCCATCACATTTCAGAATGATTCCATAGGGAACTCTCAGTGATTTTCAGTAGAACGTTAGGTAATTTACTGAAGTTATATATATAACTTCTCTTGACAAAATGTGAACCTACTTTGATTACAAGTTGCACATCTGTTCATGTTTTTGAAAACTTTATCAGTAAAACTTTTTTCTCTTCAGATATGAATATCATTGGGCAGATGGTACTAATATTAAAAAGCCAATCAAATGTTCTGCACCAAAATACATTGACTATTTGATGACTTGGGTTCAGGATCAACTTGATGATGAAACTCTTTTTCCTTCTAAGATTGGTGAGTTAATGTTGTAGAACTATTCTCTTTTTAGATGGTAAATGTGTTGTGTTCTTTTTAATGCTTCATTACTTTAAAAAAAATGTAATAGAGACTGCCAAATTCCTCTCCAAAAAGATTGTAAATACATACTTTCCTCCAGCCAGGTTTGTGTCTGCCTGTGTTTCTTTATCAATACTGATTTTTTTATCTTTTCTAATTTGGGTGAATAAATATCTGTTTTAGTGTATGTTTTTAAAATACTGATGAGATTGAGCATTTGTTAGTTTATTGATCATCGTGTGTTTTCTTTTTATATCCTTTGTCCATTTCTTTGTATGTTAAATGTATTAGCTCTTTGTCACACGTGTTGTATGTAGTGTTCCCCAGGTTGCCTTGTTCACGAGGTGTTTTTACTATATATAACTTTCTTATTTTGCCCTATTAATCTTTTCCTTTATGACATCTGGGTTTTAATACAATGATTAGAAGTTTTCCCTTCTTCAAGATTATTAAAATATTTGCCATGTTTTCATTCACTAGCTCTGTGGTTTTGTTTTTAAACGTTTAAGTCTTTGTTCTCTCAGGAATTTTTTTCTTAATGCTCCTTTAACTTTTTTCCAATTTTATAAATGCTAGCCAGTTTGCCCAATACCGTTTATCAAATATATGTGTCTCTTCTCCCCTCATTATCATATGTGTACACCAAATTGCCACATATTTTGGAGTCTTTTAATGTTTATCTGTTCCTATGGAAATTCCACACTGTTTTAAATACCATGGCCATATATCTTTGAGCATCTTTTAGGGCTCGTCTCTCTTCCTTGCTTTTCTTTTTCAGAATATTCATGGCTATTCTGGGATATTTGTTCTTCCAAAGAACTTAGAATCATTTTGCCAAGGTAAAAAAAAGACCTTTGTGAGATTTTGATTACGGTTTCATTCAATTTGTAGATTAATACAGGATTCTTGTTCTCTTGACAATTCTGAGACTTCCTATCCTAGAATAAGGTATTTTTCTTCATTTATTCACATTTTTTATTTATTTCTAATTTCTTCTTGTGAAATTCTGTAGTTTACTTTATGCTAATCCTTCAAGTTTCTTAAGTTTATTCCTAGGCATTTAATGTTTTTTATTCATATCTGGTTTCCAACTGGTTACTGTTTAGTATATAGGAAAGCTGTTGATTGTTACATACATTTTATGTAAAATTTTATATAAGTTGATGATCAGGTTCTGATTGTTTCTGTTGTTTTGGGTTGGTTTTCTTGAGTTTTTAAAGTATACAATCACCTCATATTAAGATAATATTAATTTTGCTGCTTCCTTTCTGATATATATACTTCTTGTGTAACTCTTATCTAATTTCGTCAACTAGTACTTCCAGAACAGTGCTGAGTAATAGTGATGATGGCAGACATCCTTTTCTTGTTTCCTTACTTTTATGCGAGTGCTTCTAGTATTTCAGCATTAAGAAGGAATGTTGCTTTTGGTTAGAGGTGTGTGACTGATTTCTGAATCAGTTATGGTGGTATTTTATGAGATGCTTTTCCAATATCTGTTGGTGATGACCATAAGGTTTTCTCCAGTATTTTTTTTTTAATGATCTGCTGGAAGAGTATTTTTTATTATCTAATATTCTCATTAAGATTTGGCATTGGTATTCACAGATGCGATCGGTACTTGTCATTTTCAGTTTAAGGGTGTCTAATGAACAACATATTCTTGGATTCTGTCTTGTCTGTTCAGGCTGGTATAACAAAAATACCAAAGACTGGATGGCTTATAAACAAGAGAAATTTATTTCTCACAGTTGTCAAGGCCAGAAGTCCAAGATCAGGCTGCAGCATGACGGGGTTCTAGCGAAGGCTCACTTCTGGTTGCAGACTGCCGACTTCTCACCTGGTCCTCACAGGGTGGAGGGGCCGCAACCTCTCTGGGGCCTCTTTTATAAGGGCGCTAATCCCATTCATGAGGACTCTGCCCTCGTGACCTAATCACCTCCAAAAGGCCCCACCTCCTAATACCGTCACCTGGGAGGTTAGGATTTCAACATAGGAATTTTAGGGGAGACACAGACATTCAGAACATAGCAGATTCTTTTTGCAGTCTAATCAGAGGATCTTTCAAGAGAAAAATGTACGTCATGCTGTTACACTTGGTCTGTTTGCTGTTGGTCAACTTTTCAATTCCATTATTAAACCTTTTATTTCCTTCCTCATAGATTCTTTATTGCATATTGATTGTGCTTGAATGTTTCTGTTAAATTCAGCTTGAAAAGTGCTTAGATTAAAACAAATTACTTGTATTTCTTGATTCATTAGGAAGATAAGGAATATTTTTTACTTTATTCTTTTTTCTCAGCTTCACATTCTCAGTAATTCATCCTAATGTTCTGTGGAATTCTTTTCCCTCTCATTAGACTATTATTATCCACATCTTACTTATGAGGATTATTTATTCTTATTAGGCAGAATTGTTTATTATTCATTTTTTTTAAGATTGCCACCTCAGCTAACATCTGTTTCTGATCTTTTTTTTCTTTTCCCCCTCAAAGCCCCCCAGTACATAGTTGTATGTTCTAGTTGTGAGTGCCTCTGGTTGTGCTTATTATTCATCTTTAAGTACTATATCCAAGTTATTACTGTTCCTTTTATTAGCAAGATGCCCATTTATAAATTCAGAGAGTAAAGGAGTTTGACTTAAAAATTCATCTTTTCAATGCGTGAGTACAAGACCCCGTTCAAAAAACATGCCCATAAGCTCCAGAATAATATTTGAAAAGGCAAGTTGTTAGCCAAGGCTGGTGAATAAAACCCACAAAAATCAGCTTACAAGAGCAAAATAGACTAAATTTCAAGCTATTACGGTCTGATTGAGAAATAAACTAAAGAAAACAAAATGCAGGGAAGGAAAAAGTGTGTTAGCCTTGGTTTTTTGAAAGATTGAAGAAAATAAAATGTTTCAAGAGTAGAGTTCTGGAACAGACCTTTAAGGCCAACTAATTTGGGTTATTTTGGAAGCAGATGCCGCCTTACGTATTTATTTACTGTACTCAGTGCCAGTTGTATTGTCTTTCTCCTGTCGCTGTTTTCTAAAAGACTCTGATGTTGTCATCCCAAATTCTCAGGCATGTAACCCCTTGCATCCCCATCTGCACTGCTTGGAGAGAGATTACCAAACCCTCTCCCTGTTCTTTTCAAAGGAGGTGTTTATTGTTTTTGAAAAATAAGGAGATCCCCTTCTTCCCTTTTTCAGGAAGTATATCCCCTTCTTAGACTACAGGAACACAGAAATAGCACTTTAAAAAAATAAAATAAGAAGTTGGGGACTCCTAGTTTAAGAAAGAAAATTGGCTTTTCAGAGTAATTCGGAAGACAAAGTACTTCTTATTTGTAAACAGCAGATTATGACTCAAAGTCTGCCTTTCTTTTTCTTTTGCTTAGGAGAGTTTCCAGTCCTGGCTGAGTATGTATGTGTGTGTGTAAAAAATTTTTTTAGAGTTAGAAATTACAAAACATAAAAATTTTCTATTTGTAGTCCAAATACTTATTCTTGTTGCATTTAATCTTGGGAAGAAACTCTCCAATATTAAACAACTAACATTATGTTTATTTTAACTTTGATTCAGTAGCATCTTATATAACTTGATACCTGTGCCTACAAGGCACTCCAAAAAAGTACAGTATGTGAGGATACCTCATATACCTAGGTTTGGGATTTTTTTCCTTGCCTTTCCAAAAAATGTATGGAAATAGGCTTGTATTTGTGAATGTGTGTGTTTGTGTGTTGGAGTTGCTAATGGCAGTGTCTGCACTTTCTGATCTTCAATTAGGTAAAAGACTGATCAATATATATGTGTATTTGATTACAGGTGTCCCGTTTCCCAAAAACTTTATGTCTGTGGCAAAGACCATTCTAAAGCGTCTCTTCAGGGTTTATGCCCATATTTATCACCAGCACTTTGATTCTGTGATGCAGCTGCAAGAGGAGGCCCACCTCAACACCTCCTTTAAGCACTTTATTTTCTTTGTTCAGGTAAGTTGGGCACTGTTGACTTCTGTGTGCTTTGACTTGGACTTACTTGGATTGGTAGCTTTAATAAGAGCAATGTCTTATTTATACATGTAGAGCTAAGTATAAAAAGAGTTCTCTATTCTGTTCTCTTTTCCATGTTGTTTGTTTCATTGGTAGCATAGCAGCTTGGAAAGCATCACCCCCATCTTAGGCCCTTTGCCTCTGGCTGCCCCAAGTCTCTAGTTAGTTTGTGACAGGGAGCACCAAAAACCCAAGAAAGCTTATCCATACCCTCCTGTTCCGTCGCCACTGCTGGTTGAAGGGATGCTGTGGAAAAATGCCTGCATTTGGATTGTGCCATGAGATGTCTGTGCCAGGAAGAGTTTTGGGAAGAATTTGTTAGCTGCTACCTTGGGTTAAGATTTTTTGTTTTGTTTTGTGTTTTGGGTTTTGTTTTTGAGGAAGATAAGCCCTGAGCTAACTACTGCCAAATCTCCTCTTTTTGCTGAGGAAGACTGGCTCTAAGTTAACATCTGAGCCCATCTTCCTCTTCTTATATGTGTGGGACACCTGCCACAGCATGGCTTGACAAGTGCTGCCTAGGTCCATGCCTGTGATCCGTACTGGCAAACCCCAGGCCACCAAAGCAGAATGTGCAAACTTAACCACTGTACCACCAGGCCGCCCCTGAGTTAAGTTTTCAGAAGTCCCACTTCAGGCCACATCTTAAGAAGTCAGCAGCTAGAAACATCCCCTTCCAGAGATGTGGCCTATTGCCTTATGGGCCCTTAGTTGGAATTGGAATTTTCTTAAGTCAAAATAATTCACATTGTTTGGAAAAGATCTCGAAAAATCAGGACTCCTTTAGCCTGACTTTAGAGATGTGTAATTCTATAGGCAAAATATAAATATTTCTATCTGGATGTTACTTTTTGGTGGAAAAAAATGGTAGCTTTATAGTAGAGATTGTGTATTACAGTTCTGTGTACCAAACAAAGGAGAATGTACTGTGCTCTTCTCTATCTTCCTTCTGAGATTGGTGCATGGCACAGATACAGATATATAGTATAGATAGAAATAGAGAGAGATGAAAGTAAAAGGTCCACTGCCCCAGGGCTGGCCTCTAACAATGTATAGTTTTCAGATGATGTCTATGTAAATGCAAATGTATGTACAATTTGGATTTTAATGTTTTATACAGTGAGGATCATGCTAATACATATAGTTGATTATTTAATAAGTCTCCTATATTCGGGGGTAAAAATGATCCCATTTTAAAATGTTTACAGAGACCATTTCATCATTCTTTCAGGTTTCAGAAAAGTAGGATTGGGAATCCTTTCTCTTAATGATATTTACAGTTTTAATTTTAGATCTATTTTTAAAATTTATTTTTCTTCTCTTTTTAGGAGTTTAATCTGATTGATAGGCGGGAGTTGGCACCTCTTCAGGAGTTAATTGAGAAGCTTGGATCAAAAGACAGATAAATGTTTCTTCTAGAACACAGTTACCCTCTTGCTACTGCTAGAGCTATCTCATTGCTATCTGTTCTAGACTAGTGATACAAACTTTAAGAAAACAGGATAAAAAGACACCTCTTGTCTGTGTCTCATGATAAAATTGTCTCAAACGTAGATTGGCCTAGTACCTTCAGAGTGAGAAATTCAGGACAGCCAAATCTGAGGCACTATGTGACCACTCCTGTTATTGTCACAGAGTCATACTTGGCTGTAGTACGTGATGACTAACCAGTAATTTATTAGTTTACTTCTTATTCTTTTACTGAAGAAAATGATTGAGGCTGTTTCAGGTGACAACATAAATGGATGTTAAGAGTTTTCACCAATAATTTATTAACGATTCCCAGAACGAATTTCCTAGTAAGGCGGTCAGATCAGTTTTATTCTGCTTTTATTTTATAAATAGAAGAGGTATTTTTAAGTTTCCTTAAGATTTAGAACATTTGTGTCACTTTGGATAACGTTTTAGTTTGAAGTTTGTATGCTAGTGTTTTTATAGATAAAATATATTTGTATATTTTTTCAAAATCCATGATTGCAGTTTAAATCATCATATGACATATGAGGTATGGGAGTAACCAAAGTTATTTCTAAAATGACTTTATTTTTTAATCTTTATTTGGAATTTTATTCACATAAACCTATCTAAATTTTTAGGAGTGGGTGTGTGTATCAGAAATAATTTTTTAAGGCATCTAAGGATGGTCTTGTAGAGTTTTATTTCAAAATACTTCATTCAGATTAATTTTAATAGGTAGTTTTTGGCTGAGAGAAAGAAAACTCAAAAAATTGACATGTTTAGGTCTCAGAACCACTATTTTCATTCACATTGTTTTTCAGAGGCCTCGAAATTCTGGATAAGAGAATGTAAGAAAGTACTCGGAGTACTTGATTATTTTGTTTTGAGTTTCCTTTAAAAAAAATTACTTCTATATGTTTTTATTGTGACTTGATACTTAGTTAAGAGTAATGTAGAAATGCACAAACTTTATCCCAGTAAGGATAAAACTTGAGAACCACAATAAAAAGCATTGAAGATGTACACATTTTATAACACAGCTAAAAGTTTAGTCTGCTACCTGTTCGCGCGCGTGTGTGAGTGTGTGTGTTTAAAAGCGACAAAATGGGAAGAATAGGTTAAAAAAAATCTGACTTCATTCTGTTTATAGTCAAAGGATGGACTGAGCCCCCATAGGAGTTTTATCCTGTTTTAATTGTTTTTGTATCAAAACTTGAAATTATTCTATTTCTGTTGGGATAAAAGAATCTTCCCCATTAGTGAAGGAAAGATCTGATTGTCATTAGGTTTCTGGAATTTAGTAAACTCTAGCTGGCTGTTTGAAACATATTGAGGCACAAGAATACTAGACTGGCAGTGCTTGAAGTTCATCAGCATTCTGTATTTGAGAGCTGTGCTTTTTGCAAAGTATTCACCATCGTCGATGGCTTCGGTAAAGGTTCAATTTCATAAGGTTTTTTGTTATTTATTTTTATTATTCCACTAGAGTATAAAGAATTGCTTAGAAACTTCATTTTTCTAATAATTCAATTTCAATAAATTCTTAACTATATCCAGAATTTTAAAGGAAACAAAACGTTTCATCTAATTTAGGCTGAAACCGTACATCATTTGTTTCAGGAATTAAAAAGTAGGATAATCACTTAGGGAAAAAGGAGAAAAGCCCTCTCCAAAACATTCCACAATCCACATTATAAGCTTATCCAAAGGTCCTTGTCAGGCGTTCTGTATGTTTCCGTTGATCACTTATGGACAAGAAAGCAGGTTTCTAGATGCACCTAGAATGTTACTGCCTCTCGACTTTAAACCTTCTTGGCTTTAATAAGTCTGCAAGGAATGAAATTATATTTCTCAACTAAGGTTGAACTTTCATCATCATTTATAATATTTCAAATATTCTCAAACAAAAGTGTTCTTACTTTTCTCCATTTATTTAGAATGATAGAAATCCTGCCTCTCTCTTCACGTCTCATCCCCTGAACTTACCAAAGATGGTCACATATGAGAACAGTAGTAAAGGCAGCTTATTAACGGGGTGTAAATTAAAAATTTGTTGGTAATTTGAGACTCAGAATGGCCTTTTTAAAAAAAAAAATAAAAACATTACCAGGTTCTGAAGCTAGTCTGGCGTAACCCACAATGCACCTAAACATGTGTTAACATTATGTGTTTACATCCAAGGGCAGGAGAACTGAGGAAGGGGGCAGAATGGGGAGAGAGGAGCGCCTTCTGACTTGGCTAGAGGGCCAACCAGTCTTTGATAAGAGTTGGAAGATATCGATCTGTCTTTGGCTCCTCTCACTTTTGGTTTATCTCCCTGGGCTCAGGGTATGCCTGTTGCACAGCACTCACTCCCCTGTCCCCTCCGAATCAGAAGACAGCTCCTTGTGTCTGATCGCTGATCCTCACACCTGATTACAGGCATGGGGTGGAACGTACTTGCTAAATTATGCAGGGAATCCTATGGTGCTTGAACTTCCAGGTCTTTTAAAAAACGTTGGGACAATGATGTGCAGATTTTTGTTTAAATATTGACACTTCCTTGTACTACAGTTTTTGTATTGACAGCCAAATGTATCCTTTATTTTTCTCCAGACAGTGAATAAGTGATTTTAGAGGGCTGCCAGCTAACAAAGTATCTCCTTTCATCTCAGACTTGTAGAGCCCCAGCTCCTGTAGCTGCCTGCTGGAGAAATGCAGATCTATATCCTCACGCCTTTGATAACAACAAAGGGGGGCTTTTCCTAGGAGTGCAGAGGCGCGAGGGGCAATCCCGAGTGGTGATTTTGACTTGTGCAAACATTGTTGAGGTTTCCTGACTATGCTGTTGGCCTTCTCTTGAGCAGTTATACTAGAAGTGATGCTTCTAAACATAAAATCATTACCTCATAAGCATAAACAAATCAGGCCTAGGAGTGTAAGTCCTAGAAATTTGTTCCTGAGCAGCTCCAGTCATGCTGCTCGTGTTACCCCTGCCTGGTTCTAGGAGGCCGTCTCCTGTCTGTAGAACTCGCCTGAAAAATGCCACTGGGACACCAAACTGAGCACCTTCGACAGGGACATTATTTCCTCCTGATATCAGTTCAGTAAATGGATTTGGTTTCTACTATTGTAGAATTCTGGCAAAGAGGGAAAATAGTAATCCCTCAGTTTTCCTGTGTTTTTTGCATTAGATTGTGATGTTTCAGACTGTAAAATGCTTTGGGGGATGATACTTGTGATCACAGTAATTTTATTGAAGCAACTGCATTGAAATTCACTTGGGTTTTCTCTCATTATCAGATTCTATTCCAAACAAGTATTCTGTAAATCCAGATGGATTTCCAGTGTGCTGTAGAGTTATTATAGAACAACATTCTATGTTTGGTCTACATTGAAAATAGTTTGCATCAGTTAGTCTTGGTTATCATCTAAAATATTTTTAAATGTTCTTTACATGAAAATTTATGTTGTATTTTTAAACCTTTAGGGGCTTTATCTATTTTTCTAAGTCACTTAACTGTACTTTAATAAAAGTATTTTGTATCTACTTTTGTAACTTCATCAGAATAAAATATATTGAAAGAAGGTAATGACTGATTACAAATTATGTTTCAACATAACCTCTATTTAAATGTGAAATTTGAAATTTTTGCAGGTTCTGTGGAAGGTTATCCTTGCTTGTCATTTAGTAGTGAAAATGTTTTAACTCTTAGAAGAAAGGGGAGTTCCTAAATATCTTATAATACCAGGACCCCAGCCCCAAGAAAAAAAACTATGCCTCCCATTACAGTGGCTAAAACGCATCCCAGACAAAAAATAAGGAGTTTCCATCTGACCAAACTAACCACGCTCTTCACCTCTTTTGCACATTTCTAGTTGTGAGATTGAGAAAAGGGAAGAGGAGAGACTGGATTCATTAATTTTCTGTCCTTGAAACTGAGTACTCAGTATATGCGTAAGACACCCCCCACCTCAACCAACCATTTTTCATTATTGCAGGGGAAATATTAGAGTTATTTTCAGAGGTCCAAATTACAGATGCCTAATTTTAGGTCTATTCAAAATAGCTGTGCTAGAATTGTTTTGACCTTGAGTAGAATTAAAATTAAAAACTTAAATATTGCTAAGTAATGTGGGTTAACATTCATATTTTGTATAGGATACAAGTAAGCTAGCAATCAGTTTTGGGTTTTTTGACAGTTATATTTTGGTAGGCTTAAAATCAATCAGAATACTGTTTCATTTGTAAGGGTGTTTAATGTCCAAACCATGCCTTGGGCCTTCTCTAGCAGATACCCCACTGTTGGCGGCTACGTATGGACACCACAGCCTGCACTATTCGTTGCTGCTAGATGTCAGTCTACCTCAGCTTCTCCCAAAAGCTGGATGCATCTATCCTGACCAAAATAAAGGAGTTTACCTAGCACTTCTTCCTTTTATGTGTGTTCCTAATCAAAACTCATATGGGTGCCTCTGATTGGCAGATCATAGGTCACATACCGCTATCGAAGCTGAAAGAGAAGCTGGGGGAAGTTTCTGGGTTTTACTTGGGGGTTCAGAGCTCATAGCAAAATTGTTTCTAAGATGGATGGTCCAAAAGCTTGGACTGGCTGCTGCTCTGTGAGCTTTTTGTTCCTGTCCTGTGAAAAGATAAGGGCTTTTCACCAGACTGTATCCAAATACACTGTTTAGCTCAGCTGACTTTTTTTTTTTTTTTTTTTTGGTAGCAGATTTGCTAAGTGAAGGAAGTAGATTATTGATTCAGATTCTGGCCAAGTTCCTTGTTTTGTGGCTGACCAGCACTTTGAATATCACTTCCTTAGGGGAACCTGCCTGTTTTAGGAGAGCCCTTTAGCAGGTTATCCCATTTAATCCTTACAGCCACTTGGGGAGGGGGTGGCAATTTACAAGTATGTTAGGAATTTTTCAGTGTTTTCCAGACAGTGTCAGAGAAGCTCAGACTTCAACTATCTAGTTCATAGCAAGGTAGGTCTCTTTCTCTGGGTTGTATTTGTAAAAATTCTCTGTTCAAGAGTGCTAGGAAGCTCTAGAAAATAAAATGAATGCAATTAAAAATCACCCCAATGAGGTAATAAAAAAAGGAGCTGCATCCACAGAGATCCTACCTAAGGAGCTTCCTGCAGTAGCTCAGATGTGAGTCTTACAATATGAAAGCTGGGAGTGTCAACGGCCGATGAAGAGAAGAGAATCTCAAATTGAGAGCAAAGAAGTAAAATGCAGAAGGGATTGAGACTAAAGACATTACACTTTCCCTCAACAAAGTAAGACTGATCTTTTATTTGCTTCAATCATAAAAACTTATTCTCGACCTGCTAAGTTGAAACTCATTTGGAAGCCCAAGGTTCGTGAGATTGTTCAAATCCTTTTCTAAAAAGCTCCGGATTCACGCTGTGGAACTGCTAAACCACTGTCAGTTCTGTTCCATAATTACAGTGCAGGCACTTTTTGTCCCCTGCCACGCTGGGCCATTGATGTAGGTGACTAAAGCAAGAGCCTGTTATGGAGCTTGTGGACCAGTGGTAAAAACAGACACGTAGACTGAGAGTTCTAAAGGGCTATATGTGCAATAAAAGTTAGGCACAAATTGTGGGCCCTTAGTTTACCGTGGGGCAGTCCGAGGTGGCCCCCCAGGGAAGATGAGACTTGAACTGGCTTAAAGGTGGGAAACTGCACAACCAAACTTGCAGCATATTTTGTACAGGGAGGCAGAAGCAGTGATGGCTGGACTTCAGTTGGACAGGTAGGTAGAGGTTAAATCATATGAAAGAAGTGGGTTTTTGCCTGTAGGTGATGGGGAGTCTGAAGGAATTTAAATAAGCAAATAAGGGACAGGTTTTCATTTCAGATGGCTCTGACAGCAGTGTGGCAACAGGGTAAGGGGATGATACTGGGGCAGAGTGGCAGTCCAAAATAGCAGATAATATGAGCAATTGTTAAATTACAGGGAAGAGGAAAGTAGGAGACAAGCAAAAGTACTGATTTTCAAAAACGGAAAGAGGAATTCTGCAAATACAAATCAGTAAGTTTAACGAGTCTCTTCGTTACAAGCGGCAAACCCAACTAAGATGATTTCAGTGCTCATTTCTAGCACTCCTTGTTTCCAGTTGCACAACCAACATCAAACATCCATCTCCTCTCAGCCTTGCTTTCTGTGCCTGCTTCATTTCTAAAGCAGCGCTGCCCACATGATTGTGAAGATGGCCACTAGCTATAGGCATTCTACCAGCATAGCAATCCATTTGCAAATGATCATTTCTGTTCCTTAGTTCCAGAAGGTCCCTAAGCCAACTCTCACTGATCTGGCTCAGGACATGTGACCAACCTTAAACCAATCCCTTTGTGCAGATTTAGGTCATGTCTGAGGAGGGGTTTGCCTCATCTGAACCATGTGGTTTGAGTAGCAAAGGGGTAGGTCAGCGCTACACCACTGGAAAAAATACTTTGGGCGGTTTTAATTACATCAGTGAGAAAATATTAAAAGTTGGCAAATTATCCCTAATTCCACCAACCATAATTTTTAAGCAATCAAGCAAAAAATGTGAGAGGCTATTACAGTAATCCAAAGGAGAAATTATGAGAGCCAGACCTAGGAGTCACACAATACTGGAATGAATGAGCACAGTTTTAGCTGATCGCTTTAACCGTAGGTCTGTCCAACCATCCAAGTGCAGGGCTGAACGTCCTGATTGCAGAGGGTAGAATGCAGTAGCAAAAAGAGCTAGTAAATCCTGTAGGGTATACCAGACCATATGCTGCAAACAAGTACAGCTAGAGAGAGAAAGGGCTTTGGCTGGATTTCGGCCTTGACATCTGTCTGAAGTTCTCCAGAGGTAAGGCAGGTTTGCTGACAATCTTATCCATCCCTCATGGTGTCAGCTTCCGCTACATTCCCAGGGCTCCACGGTCTGTGGCTCCAGCCAACGCCTCTGCTCGGCTGTGTCCTGCAGGCACCTTAAATTCACGCAAATCCGAAACTGAGTTCATCGACCCCCTTCAGCCCAAACTCTCCTACTCCCACGTCAAGCCAGAAACTTGGGAGTCATCCCAGACGCCCTCCTCACCCCCGCCACCCAATCCAGTCCCTCCGTTCCAGTCGCTTCCCAAGCGTCTCACTCCACTCCTGCCATACCTGCTGCCGCGGCTCTAGGTCAGGCCGCGTCTCGCCTGGACCACTGCAATAGCCTCGGAACTTCTGTCCTCGGCTCCAATTTCAGCCCCCTACAGTCTCCGCTCTTCGCAGGAGCCGGAGTGATCGTTCTAAAATGCAAACCTGAAAACGACTTTCCTGCTTAAAATTCTTCCCAGGCCCCCTTCTGGAGGGAGAACCCCAAACTCCTCAGTTTAGAACCGCCAGGTTGCCGGTGGGGGGAGTGGGAATGAAGTTCCACCTGGGGCACGAGGGGCATCGGGATAAGGGCAAGTCGGAAAGGAGGGCCGAGCCCCTCGGACGTGTTTCTAGGCTGAGGAGGAAGGACCCGCTGGGGGAACGAGGCCCGGGGAGGCTGGGGGAGCGCGGCGCGAGCGGGCGCGGAGGACGCGGCCCTGAGCGGACCAGGCGGCGCTCTCCGGGATGGCGCGTCGCTAGGCGCGTCGCCAGGCGCGGACAGGGCCGGGCTGGGCGGGGCCTGGCGGCTCGCGGCCTCCGGGCGGCAGGGGGCGGCCTCTCCCACGGCGGCGACTCTCGGTCCCGGGCTCCGTGCCTTTCGGGCGACACGGCGACCTCGGGCGAAGGGCTGCGTCGGCCGGGCATGGCGGCGTGGAGCCCGGCCGCAGCAGCTCCTCTGCTCCGCGGGATCCGCGGGGTGAGCGCGGGCGGGGGCCGGGCTGCTCTCCGGGGAGGGAGACTCCGCGGGGCCGACTGCTGCCGGGGCTCGAGGACAGGCGCCCCGAGGGCGCGGCGCAGGGCCGGGGGCCTCCCCTGCCTTCTTGCCTTCATTCATTGATCGTCCGTTCGGTGGGCCCCGGCTTTGGAAAAAGGGCAGGCCCCGGCGCGCGCTGGGGGAGCTTCCGAGCAGGGTGGACGTTGGGGCGAGGGGAACAGACACGTAAACAGTCATAGTACAGCGGGCACGGAAAAAGCAATGTCGATTTTCCCAGCCGCAGACGTAGGAGTCATAGCGCGGAGCGACGGCGTGGGTGCCACGCGGAGGACTGTGGAGGGGTCAGCTTTCTGGGAATGTCCGCCCTGGCTCTGTGACCTTGACCCTCCCCAAATCCCACACACCCGGAGTAGAAGCCCAGCAGAGGGCACTCAACACGCGCTGTCCTAATTTTCTCGCCCCCTTTCTGATTGCATCCTTTGCCTCACTTCATCTACTTCTTTACTTTCCTCTCCCGTTCTTCCTTCCCTCCTGCTGGTCTTGGACCTGCCTCCCCCGAACAGGTCTACTGGGGACTTTCAGCGTGGAGGATGGGCATCTAGGGATTTTGTCAGTCGATTGCTGGTTTAAAGGCCACTGCCCACAGATCTGCTGAGATAAAAGGAAGGCTTCTTCCGAGGAATCTGCAGGGCTATCCATCCTCACTCTGTAGTGATGACCACTGCTGCCTGCCACCGGTTACCCTCTGCCTTTGCACGGCAAAGCCTCGTCCTCAGAAGAGGCTCCATCCCCACCCCCACCCCCCAATCCTACCCATGCCCACAGCATCAAGTTTGTCCCTCCACACAGTATTCAGACAGTCTAAGTCCAGATCTTTCTCCTGACCTGCATTTCAACTGCCTGCCAGAAACGAAATGTCTTTGCCGGTGCCCAGTAAGCATGCCCTGAATCATACAGTTCTTCCCCTGCTCATCTACCCATCCATCTATCCATCCCTCTGCCCTGGGCTCAGCTCTGGAGGGCTGCAGTAACAGGACAGACACAGTCTTGGCCTTTGAGACCAGTTGGTGAAAGAGCAAGTGCACAGGTCATTTTAAAGAAGATGCTCCAAGATTCTGTAACACAGGACCCATCAGGAAAGGCCTGAAGATGGGCCAGACTGGGGGTGAAAGGGTGGTACCTTCAGCACCAGCACTTGATGAACAGCGCTAGTGTTCTCCCTCCTGCCCTCTCCCTCCACTCAGGCCCGACTCCCGGGGCTGCTCCCTTTCTAAGGCCTCCCATCTGGGCATCTTTCCTGATGAGCTTCAGATGGCACTGTTTCGGGCAGGTTACTTTGTCTAATGAAGTCCAAAATCTTTAGCCTGATATTCAAGGCCTGCCATGCTCTATTTTCAGTCTCCCTTTTCTACATGTGCTCTACCCAGCCAAGGGGCTGCCCACTTGGTTTTCTGACCCCCTGTCCTAAGGGTTGAGACACAGTCCCTTCAGAAGCAGTGGCTCCCTGTGGTAGCCACTGGGGGAAGAGGGAGTGTTGTGGCCAGTGGTAAATAATCTAAAAATGTTCCCCCTTCTGGTCATTTAACAGACTTCTGCTTCCTCTCCCTAGTGAGGATTAGTACATGCTGCAAAGCGTAGCTGGCTTGTTGAGCAGTAGGTCACAAGGTCACATCCCACTGGAGAGAGTGTGGAATGTTAATCAGGCCTAAAGGGTGGGTGGCATCTGGCAGCACCAGTGCTCAGTCAGTGGCACCCTGGCCTGGCAGGGCACGTCTGAGGTAGGCTGCCCACGTCTCCTGGCTCTGCATCTTGCTAGCAGATCCAGCCTTTGGCAGATTACTTAGTGCCTCAGATTCCTCGCCTATAAAACTGTCATCATGGTAGGGTCTCTCACAGCATTATCATGGGGAGTTAAACACCTGTTGAATTAGGTTTGGGGTCTTGTTGTCTCTAGAATCAAAGTATGTTGTTTACGGTCTTCCCCTGCACCCGAAAAGTTTATTCTGCGTCCTGGGGCACTTAAATGGACACCTGACACCATGCAGCCCCTCTGACTTAGCCCATGGCTGTGCTGGTGAGGGCTTGGAGTGCTGCCTTGCAGGGGAACGGCAGGTGGGGCCTGCCTGGTGGCCCAGCCTGGCCTGGGGTTGCATTGTCTTGCTCTGCCGTGACTCTTCTCTGTTCCGTGGCAGCTTCCTCTTCTCCACTGTGCCCAGCGGATGTTTGCCTCGCAGACTGAGGGGGAGCTCAAAGTGACCCAAATTCTCAAAGAAAAGTTTCCTCGAGCAACAGTGATCAAAGTCACCGACATTTCAGGTGAGGTTTTCTCCCGTCTTTCCCATGGGGTTTGGGAGCATTTTGCCCTCTAAAAGGCAGAGGGCGGGGGGGTTAGCAGAGGGAATTTGCCATCAGGGGCTTCTCAATATGTGTGGCTTTTGGACGGATGGAACACGGCCTCTCGCACCAGACAGGTGGAAGTAAGGATGTAGAAACGTTGGAGGGAAACTGTGTGGGGACCCCACAGCCAGGAGGACTCAGTCACCAGCCTGGCCCAGCTTGGATGAGGTCCCTCTCAGTCACCCCAGGGCTCAGGGCTACCGTCTTTAATTTGACTTTGAGAAAGGCCTTACTTTAATTCTCCACATTCTTCTGACACCTGGAATGTTAGAGCTGGAGCAGACCCTAGGAAGACATTGTCCTTTTGAGGAAAGTAACTGCCTTGGTTTCCCCACAAGGAGATGAGCCCAGATTGGCCAAAGAACCTGCCCAGCCCTTCACAGGGAGGAGGCAGCAGAACCAAAACCAGAACCAGGACCCGGGGCAGACAGTCCTGAGCCCATTACCAGCCCCACCAGGCCCCGCCTTTCTTGGATGACTGGCACCACAGAAGGTTCGGCTGGCTGTGTGTTAGGAGCAGCTGGGGAATCAACTTCAGCACCCAGGACAGAGAAGAGAGGTCCTTTATCCGGTCACATGTGCAACAGCTGGCCCTGGGCAGCAAGATGGGCATCGACCTGAATCTCCCCACACCCAGGCGCAGTCTTTGCCACTCTGCGTTGCCACCGTGGCTCACTGGCTTCTCTGAGAACATGACATTTACAAGAATTGAAAGAAAGTTCAGGAAGTGCTTTTTATTCTAGAAACTATAGAAAATTAATCAATCTAAAGATCCATTGGAATGGTAGGTTGGGTGGGCGCTCTGGGGTTGGTCCTCCGGCAATGCTGAGGCCTTGATGTCACCAGTCATGCTCCTGCCCCAGGCCCAGGCAGGGCAGAGCTAGAACTTGACCTTCAGTCTGGCTCTGCCCAGCCCTGGACAGAATGCCAAAAGAAAATTGAGGCTGGGAACCCCGGCTTCACCGAAGCTTGGACTTCTAGAGCACATCAGAGAAGCACAGCCACGCCTATTGCATAAATTGCACTTCTCATAGAGTGGCCTGGTGTTAAAAGCACAGGGGACATTTTCTTTCTTGCCTACCTTGTGTCATGCTACAGCAGCACATTTTATCATCAGTCATCAGCCAGAGACAAAGCCTGGGCAGGGAGTGGATGGGTCACACAAGCTCTGCCTGGAGAGCTTCACCAGAAAGCAGCTCCCTCCCTGCGGAAGCCAGGATAACACTCAGGGCTGCTTGTAAAGCAGGAGGTGCTGGAGAGACCCCCGCCGGCTGTGACCAGTATGTCTGCGGTGTTTATTATAATGCTGTGTCCCTGCCTCTCTGATGCATCCTCATTCCTTTTCTTTCGATAGTATTACACACGATTTTCAACCCAAATTTTAGTATATTTTTGCACTTTTAAAAATACCAATTGCTGATCCTTTGGAAGGTGGAACACTGAAATTCAGTCCCTCCCACCCTCTTCCATGGCATTTGTTGGCTCAATAAAGGAAATATGAGGGAAACCTACATCTCCTGGGTTTTCCATGCTTTGTGCCTTATCCTCCCTTCCCCATAAGTAATTATCCCGGGAGTGCAGCTGCCTTGCAAAAGGAAGAGCACATTTTGGTCGAGGCAGCCCGCCAGGAGGCGTATGGGGTCAGATTGTAAGCTGTGATCTTTTTCTAATAGTCCTAGCAACTTTCTGTTTGATGGTAATATTCAGACCATCTTTGCATCATGCAGTACTTCAAGGACATACGGGCCTGTGGCTGCTGTAACTTAAGCATTGAAATGATTTCAAATTGCATTTATTTCAGGAGGCTGTGGGGCAATGTATGAAATCCAAATCGAGTCAGAAGAATTTAAGGAGAAGAGAACTGTCCAGCAGCACAGGATGGTGAATCAGGTCAGTAGAAGCAGCCGCGCTCCTTTGTCACTGGTCTCCAGCGTCCGAAAGGGCCTGCCGAGTGGAGATGGTATTTCACCATCTAGGAAAGAATAATGCAATACCACGGTCACACGAACAGGCCGCAGGACCCGAGGAAGATGTAATCCGGAACAATCTGGAATCAGATTGTGGGCAAATAGGAATTTTCTTCACAATTGAAAACAAGTCACCCAATAGTTATTCTGCATTTCCTTAAATAATTCTACCCATGTTTAGTGTTATTGGTACATATTGAATAGTGTTTGTAAACATAGGAATACTAAAGATGGATGTTTTTGTAGAGTTGAAGATTTTTTTTAGCCTCTCTTTAGGACTTCTTTACAGATGGGTAAATTGAGGCACAACATGATTGAGAATTGTTCCAGCTGCTCCAGACCCAGTGACTGGGCATTAGGAGGCTGGAACATCAGATTTAACCAGACTGAGGCCCAGTTTATTCATTATCCAGGCTTATTTTACATGGAGTTTGTACCAGCCTTGACCCTTGGGCCTGTGTCTATAAACTCGCTCCCTCAGCAGGTGTATTTGACATCATTCTGGAGTGTCTTGCACACTGTGAACTAATTAACTTTTGTAAAGCACAGCTCTGGTCATGAGATTCCCTCTGTGGCCGCTCTGCTGTTTGAGTTCAGTCCCAGACTGCTGTTCCGGGCCTTTCCCCACCCTTCTGCTCACAACCCCCCTACTCCGGCCTCTGCCCTGGGGTCTCTCTGTGCATTTGGACCTTTGCCCAGATCCGACCTCCTGCCTGGGTTCCCTTCCTCCCCTCTCCCACCCAGCCCAAATGCTGCCTCCCCTCCCTGCCTGGCAGGAAATGAATGTCCTCCATCTTCTGACTCCAGCGTTTTCTGCCTTGGGTCCTGGCTACTTACAACCCTGCCATCTGTCCTTTGGCCCTGTCAGCCCTTTGTGGGCTGGTTCCCTTCTGGATCCATCTTTGGATTCCTCCTGGAGTCAGCCCTTCATGTGGATGGGACCACCTACGGCCCTGAGGCGTGCTGGTGGTCGGCCTGGGCAGTCTGGGGTGGAACAGCAACCACGTCGCTCTCCAGAAGCCCTTCCAGCCCCATGTGATCTCAGGGGTCGGAACCAAGGTGGAAGATAAGACAAGGAAGACCTGACTGTCCCAAATCCTCCCCAACCAGTAGAACTTTGGGTTTTGTTCTCAAAACTACTCAGGCCGCCTAGTGCAACTGGACTCCCAGGGGTGCAGGTAATTTGACCACATCCCTTGGCCTGAAGCCACAGTTACAAGTGGTGAAGGATGCAGGGTCTGGAGTTGGACTGCCTACGTTTCAAATCCAGGCTCTGCTACTTTCTAGCTGGGCAACCTGGGCAAGTTAACTCAACCTCCCTGTGCCTCAATTTCTTAATCTGTTACTGGGGAGACGAACAGGACTTGCCTCACAGGGGTGTTTTGAGGATGAGTGAGAAAGTACACGCCAAGCACTGAGAGCAGTGCTTGACACACAGTAGGCCCTCAGGAAATGTCAGCTGCTGTCACCATTTCCATCACCATCTTGTCATCTACAAAACTGGGTGGAAACTGCACCAAGTCCAGAGGCAAGGGCAGCGATTCCCGTGGTTTGGGGGAGTCACTGGCACCATCTGGGGCTCAGGGTTTCCTCTGGGCCCCTACAGAGCTTGTCCTTCCCCCAGCACCGTCCGAGCAGGAGAGCCCCGCTCACTTGTCTGTCGTCACCCTAGAAAGCGGACCCCATGCAGGTGGACCTGGTCTATTTTGTGCACTGCCATGTCGCCCACACCTCACAAAGGACCTGGCACCTGAAGGAGCTCAGGCATGGTTTGTGGAGTCTGCAGACAGTACGGAGAGCTGGCCTGGGCCTGGTTACTGGCTCACAGAGAAATGGAATGTTTGGTGCCTGACAGGCGTTCCCTTTCAGAGAATTCACGTCCTGGCATCGGTGCACTTGAACCTGGAGCAGCTCCAGCCCGGGTCACCACAGCAGCTGCCTGGCCCGGCCGAGCACTGCTTGTGATGGAGGAGGTGATGCAGGTCACAGCCAGGCATCCACAGCCACCGGAGCAGGTTGGCAGGGAAGGAAGGGCGATCCCAGAGCCTGACTTTCAGCTGGAGCAGAGGCCACAGCCACAGCAAGCTGTTGGGCTGTAATGCGTGTGTGCCAATGTGCTGATATGGTCATGGGCATTTCAGATGACTGTGTGCGGGTGTTGGCTGGGATAAGTCATGTGGGAGGAGTGAAACAAAACATCTTTGAGAGCAAGTCTATTGGCCTGTAGGGGTCTGAGCTAGACCTGGAGTTAGTTGTGCATCGTTCAGAGGTGCTGGGAATCAAGACTCTGACAGGCACCCCGTAGGAGGAGGCAGGGTTGAAAGGGGAGGGGAGGAGAAGGCATCCTCAGCTCCATGGCTGCTGAGTAAGTGGTTTCTTCCACAGTGCGTGAGAGTGGGGGGCGGTGCCCCGTCCACATGCACTGGGTGTCCAGGCTGTCGGAGGGGCCTGGTGGTCCTGGGCCAGGTGAAACTTTCCTCGTTGATGGTGTTGAATCACCCTAGTAGGACCAAGACTGTCAGGCCCAACAGGCCCAGAAAAGGCCACCTGGCCCATCTGATGCTGGAATCTGCTTCTCATCAGACAGTCCCTGCCTGATTCCCCCAGGACTGGGTGCCCTGCATCACAACTCACAGCTGCTCCGCCCTCAAGAGTGAACTCGCCATTTCCCTGGGACCCCTGCCGACTTGTGGCTCAGCCTCTCCCAGCTCCCTGTTCAGCAGCCTTCTCTTCTGAAAGAGTCGCTGGCATTTGCTTTGGGCCAGGCTCAGGGAGTCCAGGATGACAAATTTTCTTTCCCTCCCAGGAGCCCCTCCTCTACCCATCCTATTCCCACCCTGGAGAGCAGCCATAGGGAGAAGAGTGAGCACCAGCTCCCCCTTTGTTTTTTATGTTTTTTTTTTTTTTGAGGAAGATTGGCCCTAAGCTAACATCCATGCCCATCTTCCTCTACTTTGTATGTGGGATGTCTGCTACAGCATGGCTTGATGAGTGGTGTGTAGGTCCATGCCCAGGATCCAAACCAGTGAACCCTGAGCCACCCAAGCAAAGCAGAGTGTGTGAACTTAATCACTACACCCCCAAGCTGGCCCCCTAGTTCCCTTTTTTGTGTTGGATGGAGCTGGTTTCATCTTGGCTCTTGGCTTCCCAGTGGGATCTGAGCCTCAGTTTCCTCGTTGGCACATTGCCTGAGGTATTAGCCACATGAGTCCAGCCTCATGCTGGCACATGGAAGGCATCCGGTGCACAGCAGTTGCCCTCTCTCCTTCAATCTGGCCTCTTTCCTCTCTGTTGCCCATCACCCTCCCCTAAGAGTGCCTCTGCCCGTGTCCCCCCTGCTGAGAGCCCCTCAGTGCACCCCACGGTGTCCCTTCCCACCTCCTAGCCTGTGATTTCCGATCCTCTCTGAGGTCTGCCTCCATCTTCCCTGCTTGCACCTGACTCAAGGCCAGGCTTTTCTTGGTAAATTGCGGCAGGTTCCCAGCCTTCCCTCGCCTTGCTCTCCCGGGCCCAGCGCCCTGTCTGTCTCCAGCTCTTCCACTCCTGGCTGTCCAGCTCCTGGTCCGCCTCCTCCATGAACGGACAGTGCAGTCGCAAATGCTCCCTCCTGTGAACACCCACAGCCGTACCGAGCTGGCTTGTGGTCTGGCAGCGTCCATCACTGTCTGCACTGAGTGCATTTTTTGTGGATTTGTGTTATTCTCCCACCTCTCTCATCATTTTCCTATGACTTTTTCATCTGTGTCCCCAGCGCCCAGCATGATACTGTGGGCTAAAAAACATTTACCCAAGCTACATCTTATAAACTGTGAGACTATGGCCAAGTCACTTTCCTACCAGGCCTCAGTTTCCTCAGCTGTGAAGTGGCCTAGGTGATGTTTAAGGCCCTCTATAGCTGTAAGATACAGTGAGCCGTGTTGGGGAGCCCTCTGAGGGTGGCAGGAGAGCTGGGAGAAGGCATTGGGAAGGGTAAATGTGCAGGGCATAAGGGGTCAAGGCCTGTCATGCGAAGGTGTGGCTGGGCCCTCACCTGGTCATGGAAGCTTTAAGGAGGGGAGGCTGGTTGTGGCCCAGGGACAGCCTCTAGGGAGCATTCCAGACCTGTAGGAAGCAGAGTGCATGTGGCCCAGGGGCTGTGTGCCCTTCCCCCAGCAAAGACATGAGGCCTTTTCCAGAGGCATTTCTGCTTGTCTGCTGCGTTGAAGGGACTTGTTGGTGAAAATGTCAATGGTCGGGCAGCTCATTGGCTCCCAACACAACAGCAGCTCTGGCATAGGCCTAGACAGGAACCCCAGGGAAACCAAGGATGGCCAGGACATCAGGATACCTGGGTTCAGGTCCTGATTCTGCTACTCACTTGCTTGCTGACTAGGGATAAGCTCTATTTCTGTTTATCAAATAAGGAGACAGGACTAGATTGTTTCTAAGGCTCCTTCTGACTCTACAAACCTAACCACATGAGTTAGGGTTCTTTTTGTTACACGTGACAGATACCAAGCTAAAACTAGCATAAGTAAACAAAGGGAATTAGTTGGCCCTTTAATGAAATATCTGGTTTCTGGCAGATCTAGATTCAGGGTCTTAAGTATATTTGAATATGCTTGCTCTCTTTCATATTCTCTCCCTGAGCTTTCAGCTTCTCTGTGTGTTGGCCTCATTTCCTCCTGCTGGAGATGGGCTTTCTCTTCTTGGTGGAGAACATGGCCCCCAGCCACCTCCAACTGCCAGTATTCCAGTAGAGTGACCCAGGAGACATGGATCCTCACTGGAAAATCCCAGGGGAGATTCTGATTGGCCCAGTGTGTGTCATGTGCTATCCCTGGACCAATCAGGCTTGGGCAGGGGCACGTAGCTACCTCAATACCAGGCTAATTGGCAGTTCCACCAGAAGTATACAGAGTGGAAAAGAGCTGTTCCCCAGGAGAAGGGAGATTCCTGGACAGACTGGAGAAAAAGCATGCACCCCACTATGATGACGAGGCTCCGGCCTAGTGTAAAAGGACCTGGACTCCTCTGCACTGATGATAAACTCCAGTGGGCTAAGCCTCCCTCAGGTCCTGCTGTTCTCCTGGCACTGCAGGGAAATAAATATCGATTTGACTGTGGCTCGTTCAGATTTGTGCCCTGACATTGTTTGTAACCTTAAACAAGTTTCCTAATTACTTTGACTTTATTTCCTGATCTAAAGTAAAATTGGGAATTTGTGCTAATTGGTGTGGTTTTAAAGAACAGTTGTTCATTGCTTGAAATAAAAAAAAAAAAACCCACAGGAAACAACCTAAAAGTTCATCATTAGGGGACGGGCTGGAAAGTTATGATCCATCTAGATAATGGAAAACTATGCTGATGCCGACAAGAATGAGGGTGCTCTTCATGCCTGCGGTGGGAAGCTCTCCCTCCCATGGTTAGGGGGAAAGCAAAGTGTAGAACACTGTGTTTGAAATGCTAACCTTGCTGTTTTTAAAAGGTAATGGGGTAGAAGATATATTCATATTAGCTTGAATATGCATTTTTAAATCCTTACAAAGACACACAAGGAGCTAACAACAGTTCTCTTTTTGGGGGTGAAGGTGGAAACTGGGGGGTGGAGGACAGACGTGGGAGGGAGACTTCACTGTAGGCCTTTTTAAAGCTTTTGATTTCTGAGCCAGGTTAGATACTGATTCAAAAAAATAAAACATTGTTGTCCAAAAAAAGGAAAAACTGCTAAAAGAAAGTGTGTGCAGAGTCTCTTACAGATACAGAGCTATATAAAAATACTCTCATTGAGACTTATTGTAATCAATGTCAGATACAAAATAAATGATGATGCTCTTTTACTTACTTAGGCACTTAAAGAAGAAATCAAAGGAATGCATGGATTGAGGATATTTACCTCCGTCCCCAAACACTGACCACGCCCTGGCTGCATAGATGCTGCTGCTTAAAACCTTGGATGAACTTGACCATTCTTTCCTAGGCATTTGCCAAAAAAGTTATCTATTTTGTTCATAGACATTTCCGTATTATAATTATAGAAGAATTTGTTATCTATTTAGATGTTAATTAATGGCAACAGACAACTGAAGCTTTTAAAGAGTCATTAGTCATGCTTCTATTTCCTTTATTTCAAAAGCAATGTCCTTTTGTCCAAAGTGGTCTCGTTTTTGGACAGTTCTGTCCTGATGCAACAGATGCAGGACAGAGTGCCAGCTCCTTTTGTCCTGTCAAGACTCTTTTTTGTTTTTCCTCCCTGAAACTGCTCAGGCCCCTTAATCTTACCAAAAAGGTAAGAAAAGAAAAGATCCTTGGATTTTACTGTTTCCTTAGTTTACCACTGTCTTTCCCTCCCCTCCATAAGCCTGAACTTGGATGCTCAGTTTTTTGCTCCCTGGAGTGGACTCTGAGGATCTGGGGCTGCCATGATCAGGATCTTCTTCCCGTGTTTGAAAATTCCCCACCCTTTGCATCTTGGTGGAAGGTGGAGCCTGCCTCCCCGACAGAAGCTGAAAAGGCTTGCTTTCCTAGCTCCCTTGCAAATGAGGCACAGGCCAAGCTAGACTCAGGCAATCAGACAGAACTACGCTGCACTTTGAATTGGGAGCAAGTGACGCCAAGAAGCAAGGGCAGTGGCGCATCCACCTGGCAGCCGTGGCACTGATGTCCGGTGTTCTGGGTGGTGGCAGCAGCAGAGTCAGTGGCCCCTCCTACCTCCCTAAGAAATAAGAATATGTGGGTAAAACAACCTTGAGCCCCAGAGTTTTCGAGCAGCGCAAGTTTTACATGTTCTGTTCACGTACTGTGTCCCCATTTTTTGGTTTAAAAATATTCTGTATCTCTATGGTGGGGTGAAGGGCTTGGTGTCCTGCCAGGGCAAAGCTGCCTTTTACGTGGAATAGAGTCGCTCAGTTGTGTCAGAGCTGAGTAGACAGGATAAAACGAACTCCTGAGGGCCTGAGACATCTGTGAAAGAGCTAGACACCCCCCCAGAGGCCAGCTTTTAGGTGGTGCAGTGAGGAAACACCTAAGACTGGAGTTCCTGAAGCCAGAAGGCAGCGGTCAGCAAGAACAGAGAGACGACAGAATTATACGCATGTTGATTGCACGAATGGAGTCTAATTGTCCTCCTCTTTAAGGTGAACTGCACCTAGTCACCTGCTTCTACAGGACAGAATAAGGTGGAAGCGACAATACACAGCCTCAGAACTAGGTCATAAAAGGCACTGTGGCCTCCTTCTTGATTTCTCTTGGATTCCTGGCTCGAGGAGAGGGTAGCTGCCATGTTGTGAGGACACTCAAGCAGTCTGTGGAGAAGCCCAGGGGAGCACCCGAGGCCTCTTACCAACAGGCAAGGAAACAGGCCTGCCAAACGCCAGCAGGGAACTGAGCCTTCTGTCAGGACGAGAGCCATGTGGGTGAGCCATCTTGGAAGTGGATCCTTCCAAGTCACAGTCACAATCAAGCCTTCAGAAAACTGTAGCCCCAGCTGATGTCTTGACTGCAACCCAAGCCAGAACCACCCAGCTAAGCTACTCCCCAATTCCTGACCAACAGAAACTGTGAGATAATAAATGTTGGTTCTTTTAAGCCACTAAAGTTTTGCGGTCAATTTTTATGCAGCAACAGATTAACTGATACACTTGTGCATTACCGAGAAGACACGGGGACATTTCACAGATTGAAGGAAGGGTTAAAGAGCCAAACTTCAGAAAGGACAGGGGTATAGCTAAATGTCATCGACACCACCCGGTCCTCTTGGCATCTCCTGTCTGCCTCTCTCTGCAGATTAGCTTTATTATCTCTCACTCTGGATTGGCTTCCACCACACAGCAGTGTCCATACTGCCGGTAGCTCTCAATTTTTATATCTTAATGTCTAGGCCATAAGAAGGGCAAATTTTCCCTCCAAGTTCTGGTTCAAAGAATGCCAAGGAAGTCCTCTGATCAGCCCCTCTTGGATCAGGAGCCACCCTGGACTAATTAGCTGGAGTCCAGGAGTCGTGTCCACTGCAGCCTCTCTCTGGACTCTGGTTTGGGGTGGAGGGAGGAACAGTTGCCAAAAGAAGTAGGGGTTCTGTTCTGCAAAGAAGCTGGGACAAAATGTGACCTCGACTGGAGGAAAAGGTGCCCTCGCAGGCGTCCTAGGAGTCTGGGGTCACCAGAGAAACTCAGCATCTCCCCTCTGCTTCACCCCACCCACACCCCAGGGGACTCTTCAGGCCCAGTGAAATGTGTCAATCCTACCACTTCCACGTGTCTGCTCCCAAATCTGGCAACAAGAACTTTTTTAAGTAGCACACACACACCCTGCCCCTGGCCCTGCAGCTGTTCTCAGGGTTTCCTTTTAGTTGGTTAAAAGAAGAGAAAAAATTGTTTGATCTTAGTGTCCAAAGTGTAACATTGCATCTGATACAGCCAACTCCTAGCTTTTTGATTAAGTGCTACTTGTGGAAACTGCTGAATTAGATGACACCTTTTCTGAGCCAAGTGTCCTTTTAAGAACAGTGTAGAGTTTTCCAGGGGAAAATCCAAGGTGTCCCGAGGTCGGTGCCTGCTGACCAGACAGGTCAATCTAAAGGACTCTGCCCAGTCCACAGCCCTCCCTGGCCCGTATTGTTCCATGGGTGCCGTAGTGTCCCTCTCCCCCTGATGAGACCACTCAACGAGCAGTCATGTGACAGGCTGGCTTCCAACCTGGGAAGGAATCTGGGGCCACAAATCCCCACCCAGACACCAGCAGTGGCAAGGAGTCACTGGATCTAATTCCCTTTCTTGGGAACCCAAACTGGAAAGGGTGAGTAAATGACCTACGGACAGCTAATGGCTGGTGCAAAGCTCTGGGCAAGCAAACGCCGGCGTTCACGTCGGGACACATGGGCAAATTGATCAAGGAGAAGCGAAAGTTGAAAACCGCCCGGGAGATGTCATGACGGGCATTGACTATATAGTAAACAAGAGAGTAATTCTCAATCTGGCTCCAAATTAGAACTAGCTGCAGTATTTAAAAATGCCCATACCTGGGTCCCTCCTGGGTCTAAGAGGCCGGCTGGTGAGCGGCAGGGAGAGTGGACCTACAGAGACCAGCCAGTCAAGTTAAAAGGTAGACTCGAAGTGAACCGCCCAGACCCCTTAGAGCCCCAGGAGTCACGACGCCCTCCCCCTAGTTCCGCTATGCTGTCCCCAGCGCTCTCTCCGGCCAGCCCATCCTCTCTTCCCTCCAGGGAGCTGCAGCACGTCGTCGGTTCCTTTGCCATCTCCCCTCCATGCCCCATGCGTCTGGGGGTGCCGCCCCCACGCCTCTCATTCCGCAGGGTAAAGGGCGGGAGAGCGCCGATGCAACCAGAGCCGGGCGCAGGCCCCCGACCTAACCTGGGCGAACCGGGCCGGCCTGCAGGGTCCGCGGCTGACCCAGCCAGGCCCCTGCCAGCGGGACCGTTTCCCCGGGAGCGTCGTCCGGTTCCCGCGCGGCCTGGAGCCCTGCTTCCCGCCGCCGCTCACCGCGATCCTCGCCTGCGCTTCCCCCGGACGACTCTAGGAAAGGTCGGCCTCCGTCAGAAACCCGCGGCTTGAGTCAGCAGAGTTGGCTGTCTTACGCGCAACCTAAAGAACCCTCCAAGCCACACCGCGCGCATCTTCCAAGTCTCCTCCACTGGGACCCGCTGGAGTGCCGACCGAGCCGACTTCTGACATCTTTTGTATTTGCGTTTGCTCCGATAATGCTGGTGGGATTAATTCTATCGTTCGGCACGTCATTCCAGGGAATTGATCTCATTTCTTAGGTTGTAGTAAGATACCCCCTCACTGTGAATTTAAAAGAACATTTACGCAATTTAATTTTTTTTTAAGAAAAATAACGTTTATTAGAGAGGCAGATAAGAGGGTTCAGCTAAAAGATGCCAAAGGTTGTTTTCTTTTTAGAATAATAATAAAAAGAAACAGTCGTGTTGACCTTTATTCAAACACAATTTATTCAGAACCTAAGTGCCTATAATGGTCTCGTTTGCAGCATCCAGGGGGCCACTGAGCCGGGAGGGGAAGAGCCTTGGGCGGCAGTTATACAAACAAAAAGATCTCCAGCGAGCAGAACCACCAGTTAAACAAACGGATAAACGGGTAAAAAGTTAAAACAACTGAAGTTTAAGCAATCACTTTAGTTTTTTTTAAAAAAAATTGTTTTTATCACAGTTTCAGATTTACAGAAATATTGAGAAGATTGTACAGAGTTCCCCTATACCCCACACCCAGTATCCCTTATTATTAACAGCTTACAGGAGAATGGTACATTTGTTACAATTACTGAACCAATATTGATACATTATTACACATCAAAGCCCATAGTTTATTCAAATTCCCTTAATTTTTCCGTAATGTCCTTTTCCAGGCATCGGCTCCAAGACACCACATTACAATTAGTTCTCATGCTTCCTTAGGCTCCTCCTGGCCATGACAGTTTCTCAGAATTTCCCTATTTTTGATGACCCTTTAGTTTTTAAATAGCCGTACATACAAATATTTTCCGTGGGAGGAATTATAGATGTATTTGACAGAAAGCAATTTTAAAAACAAAAACAAAACCACAAAAGAAGAAAGTCACAATCCAGTCGACCAACTGAAAGTTACTCTAATCTAAACATTCTGGCAAACGTTAATTAATCGTGTCTTAGACACCACACCAAAAAAGTGTGCTGGCATTATTAAGAATAAAACCACTGCCTTGGGTGATTGACGTCAGGAAGTAGCAGCTTCGCCCAAACAGGATGGGTTTAAAGGAGGACATTGTCTGGGGGGAGGTGCGGTGGACTTATAAACAAGGTCAGGGAGGAGAGGCTTGTACACTCACATTATTCACCTGGAAGTGTCTCTCTGAAATAAAGAAGGCAAACTTTATAAACAAGCTAACATTTTCCTTCTTTTACTTAACAGGGACCTACTGGAAGAAAACAAAGACTACTTTGGGTGGAAATGGAAATTCCTGATGCTTTGGAAATTATTTCAATACTGTTTCTAACCCTTCAAGCATTGACAAAAGGAACCGAAACTACGAAATGTCTTGAACTGTGTTTAGTCAATGTCCCTGTCTTCATCTGTTCTCAGCACTGAGGCATGCAACTTAAAATAATGATCATAAATCTATGCACAGGGCACCCCCTGCCCCCCGCTCTATTCAAACCAGTTGAGCTATTTTCTGAATCAAATTTGCACAACTCTAAAGAAAAAAAAAACTTCAAAGAACAGGATGTTTTTCAAGGCAGCCTTTTTAGAAGCTAATGTGGACTTGCCCTGTTTGGCTTTTTCAGGATTTGGATGGCCTTCTTTGTGGTTAACAGTTTGACATGGAGCTCATCAGCTGATATAGGAAAGTCAGATTCCAGTATCTTCAGTCTCCCATTCGTTTGGTTAAATGCCTAAAGGTGGTAATCCGCCGGCACTGAAGTGGAGGCAGGCATTTACGGCTCATTAAAACAAATCCCCATGGTTTAAGGGTCAGCTGATTTTCTTGCTACAATACTTAAAAAGCAGAACTGGAACAATTCCTCTGACGAGGTCTGCCTCAAGATAAGCAGCTTTATCAATATTGTGTCAGTAAAGGCATAATAATTCAAAAGAAATTTTAATTACAAAATTTTAAAAATCATACAGTTGTAAGTCAGGCTGTCATTAAGTAAAGTCCACTAGGTTTCACTTGCTAGCCCTTACCAAATATGAGCTAACACACTGCTGGAACCTCGAAACACGGGCCATGCAGAGCAAGGAGCGTGAGTCCCTCCTGCCATTTTCGGATCTTCTGATCTGAGCTTATGAAATGAGCCCATAATGTGGAGGCAAGAAGCTAATCTTCCTGTCTAAAAGTAGGAAGGATATGAATAAACATTTTTTCAAAGCAAAAACAAGGGATATCTCAACCTGACACCTTCCTTCTAACCCATTTATAGCTGGTTCTCTGTGATCTGTGGGTAGATCTCATTCCTGAGCAGAATTAAACACTGGATTTGGTAGCTGTCCATGGACGTGACTAGTTTCACTATCCATTCTCTGCTTCCCTGCCAATTTAAGAATGCAGATCCTATGGGGCCAGCTTTTTAAAGATGGTGAGAAAATTTTATTTTATTCTGGCTAAAGTTAATCATACTATTTTCTAAAGTGAGCCTTTACATTTATTGCCTTTAAAAAATTCCAGTGAGCTTCAAACTGAGATTTTAAAGGTGTCAATGATTTAAAAATCTACCATTTGAAAAGCAGTCTGCTGAATTCTGGGTCTGTGTGTGAATGTAGTTACTGCCACACTGCATTCCGGGTATAGCCTAGCCCAGGGGAGTGTGGGCTGAATACAGCTCCTCTTGCCACAAAACCTCCAACAGAAACAGAACCAAGGCGGCTGAAAAGGAGACCTGCACTGCTTGCATATAAGGATGTCTATACAGCATTAGAACATCTGATCTACTGTGTCAATTGGGTGGCGGGAAGAGCAATTGGTGTCATATGTCAAATCAACAAGTTAACTGCCCAAACTTTTCTGCACTTCAATTGGTTATTTAGGATCAAATAGACATGACAAGATAGTCATGATGAAGTAACCACGGTCTTAACCCTATTCAAGGAAAAATACAAACATTTAGTACCAATATTTTTATGTCTTTACTCAAGAAGGGTGACATTTTATTTTGTCCATGATTTCCTCTAAGTGAATAATGGTAAAAGGTAATAGACTAGCACAGTTCAATTTATCAAGTTACAAAATGTAACATTCTAATATACTTCCATTTACAGCAGACACTGTATATAAATAAGAGAGCAGAAGTCTCTGCGTGCCCATGATGCTATCCTTTTTGATTCAGAAATAATGATTAGGAGGTAGAATCTGACTTTTTTGTCATTTATAGATGTTGCCAAAAGAAGAAATGTTTATCAGATTTCAAATGACACAGTTGTAAATTGGCAGTTGGCAGCTTTCAATATAAAACTTCACCTTAGCAAGATAAACTTGACCAGAGTGAAAACTGGCCAAGGAAAATTGAGGTGTACGATGCCTAAAAGGCCACTATGTGACTTTATAAAAATATATACTATGGTGCTCTCCATTCGTCCAATCTTTCGAAGAACTGCCTGTAACAGTCACGGTTGTGAGAAGAAACAACTCCAGTTCTTTCTTAAAAAGTTTTTTTTAAATTTTTTTTTTTTAAGATTTTATTTTTTCCTTTTTCTCCCCAAAGCCCCCCGGTACATAGTTGTGTATTCTTCGTTGTGGGTTCTTCTAGTTGTGGCATGTGGGACGCTGCCTCAGCGTGGTCTGATGAGCAGTGCCATGTCCGCGCCCAGGATTCGAACTAACGAAACACTGGGCCGCCTGCTGCGGAGTGTGCGAACTTAACCACTCGGCCACGGGGCCAGCCCCTTAAAAAGTTTTTTAAAGTGATATTAAATATACATCTTAGCACCTTTGGCATTTTTGTCCAAATAGACTTTGACAGTTAAAGTAGGAAGGTAACCCTTTTCATCTTCATTACTCCAGATGCAGATTCACCTTCATGTTCCTCTCTAACATACGATGTTTCTGCTTCAACTACTGAAATAATTCCTTCATTCTGACTTTCAAATACGTAGAGAGCTTTACAAGTCCCTAGGGTGGGAAGGGGTTCCTTGTTACCAAATTCATTATTAAAATCCATGGCCAGGACCTTCCCCTCACTCTCCTGACTTTGTTCCTCTAGGTGACTGACACCTGTGTTCTCCCAATCTTGTGCACAGTAATTCAGGGTTTTGTACATTCTATTCTGTTGTCAGGTCTGTTTGCTTGGTGCTGGGGGCCTGCCTTCAACCAAAGCCAGCCAGATTTCAAATTTCTGGGCCTCTGGTCACAGTTTTTCTATATTGTTGGCTGACTTTTGTTACTTCATGACCCAAACCGTCTGGGTCTCCTATTTGAGATTCTTTAGATAGTCATCTTTTATCTTTGTTATGCCTTCCCTTTGATCCATCTTCATTTGAATTTCTTTATTTAATTCATTGACTTTCTTTTATTCCTTTTTCCTACTTTGTTGAGGAGGAAGACTGTTGACGTTCTTGGTGTTGCACCCACCACACTTTTGGCTTTTGAAGCAGAGAATTTGGGGTTTTAAGATCACAAACTCATTGAAGAAGTGAGCTCCATTTTCTGTTTGGAAGACATTTATTTTTATGAACAGCCGTAACTTTCCTTTGGATTTGCTATCAGACTTGACTTCTGGTTTGCCTTCTCTGGAATCTGAAAGACTATTGTCAGACACAGCACACTTCATTGGCAAGTGTTGTCCTCAGCTGTCTCCAGCAGGCTCAAACTTTGACTTCAAAGTTTCTACTACCAGCTGTGATGTTCTTTGGATCATTGATTCATTTGCCTTTACTATTCTATCCAAGGATTTCCCATTGATTGCTACTGCCTGTTGGTCAACCTCTGCATGTCTTTATTGATTCTCAACTTCTCACTATCCTCCTTTCCTCCATCTCTTGTATTTTCTGAGAAATGTTGGAAATATGAGGATGATAATATTCACACAGCTCATGGTCGAATTTGTTGAAGAACTGATGAGTAATCTGCTTTGCTGTCCTCTGCCATTGATGCCACTTCTGAGCTTGTTGGTGTGCCTTTTCAACATCTACTTTTTAAAACGTTCATGCCAGGATCATTTCCCCCAAATACTGATGTGCTCTGTCAGTCTTTTTGCAATCTCGCTCAAATCATCTTTTATTTGATTAAAGTTGCTTCCAGCAGGTATATATCGATGGTTGCACCTTCTGTGCAACATGAAAGTGCGATTTCCACTCCCGCTCTGGTCTTAAACACAGCCCGCTAACTCCACAGGGATCAGGGAGCTCAAGTTCTCAAAGAGAAGTCCATGCTGCCCAGCGTGACCGCTCCTTTCACTCACACACAGGAAAGGAAAGCTTTACGTGACTGATACCTGTATTGTTCCTCCTCCTTCGAGTTTTTTTTAGGCTGGTTCCCGAGCTGCTTTGCATAGCTGAGTTCAATCTCTGTCCTTACCCGGACAAACGTGATGTGTTTCTCAAGAATACCAATTTCCTACTGTATGTGTTTTCTAAGTCAAACTGATCCCCGAACTCGGTGCCCCAGGGGGCTGGGGGCGGAGAGGGGCCCTCGGCGCGGCGGGCGCGGCTGCTGTGGGCCCTCCCCAGCCATCCCGTCGCCCCCGCGCTCCTCCCGGCCGCCGCCTCCTCCAGGGTCTCTTCAGCGGCCCCTCTTCCCGGGCGCTTCCCACCAAAGGGAGCTGGCCCGCCCCGCGCCCCCATGCTTTAATTTGTAAACGCCCAGGGTATTCGCCAGAGTCCAGAAGCGCAGACTCGCGCGTTCATCCAGGGCAGGAGCGCACAGGACCAGAAAGAGAAAGATGGAGGGGTAGGGACCTCGCCTGCCGATGCCCCGGAAGCTCGCGACCCGGGCCCCAGCAGAGAGCCGCTGCCGAGAGGCTGCCCCCTGCCGCCACGGAGGCCACCTGCCAGGCCCAGGGATGGAGCGCCCCGAGGAGGAGCCTGGATCCCGGCCCCACGGATGGAGCACCCTGGGGAGGAGGTCCAACCGGTCCCTAGGATGCAGCGCCCCGGGGTTGGGGCACCCTGGGGAGGAGCCTGGAGATCCACGAGGCCTTTCACATGAAAAGAAAGGCGCCCATGGATGGCCCCAGAGCGCCTGTGGTAGCAGGCCCCCTGGGCCACTACTGGGTCTTCACTCTGGCACCTCAAGCCTCACTTACCCCTGCCTCCTCATTCCTTTCTCTCTTGGCTCCCCCTAAACCAGAGTGTATCCTCCCAACCTCCTTGCCCTCTTCCTGGTAGAAGTGGACCAAACAATTCAGGCCATATGACAAAATAAATGTTAGGTCAAAGCTAAGCATGAAATGGAATACCATTATTAGAGAATTAACTTCAGGGATAAATAACTTCAATAATCTGCAATTTTATGTTTAAAATTTTAAAGTTATGAAAAAGTATGGTGCAGAAACGATGAGGAGTGCCAGATGGGATTGCTCCTGTGGTCCGTACCCTACGCATTTGCCATTTGAAACAAGTGCTCATATTCACAGGTATATTTATTGAATCATTAACTTTAATTCAGGAAGGAGGTTTTTCAGTAAAATTTTCTAGAAAGAACTTTGTTTCTAGGATTCATAGCTTGAATAGAAGTGAAAAAGAAACCCTTTGTTTTTACTCGAAAATAGCTGGCAAGCTATAACTATCCTCTGTTTAAATTTTTAGCTTCCTCAAAAAGCTAGAAAAAGAACAAAAAAGTTAACCAAAAGAAAGTACAAGGAAGGAAATAATAAGCATAAAAGTATAAATTAATGAGGTAGGAAACAAAAGATAGTACAGATAATAAATAAAAACGCTGGTTATTTGGAAAAAAGTAAGATCAATAAACCAATAATTAAGCTAATATAAAAAGGGAAGAGGGGCCAGCCCCATGGCCCAGTGGTTAAGCTTGTGCACTCTGCTTCTGCGGCCCAGGGTTTTGCTGGTTCCAATCCTGGGCACAGACATGGCACTGCTCATCAAGCCATGCTGAGGCAGTGTCCCACATGCCACAACTAGAAGGACCCACAGCTAAAAATATACAGCTATGTACCGGGGGCTTTGGGGAGGAAAAATAAAATCTCCAAAAAATAAAAAAAGGGAAGACAGCACAAAAACACAAAATAAGAAGTCACATAGTAGGGACATAACCACTAGATCAGAGGAAGTTAAAAAATATATGAGAGTATTTTGTACACTTTATGCAAATAAACTTGAAAATATAGATTAAAATGAGTAATTTCAGAGGAAAATACAATTTACCAAAATTGAGCCCTGTAGAGAAAGAAAGTATTAAAGACCAATCTCCATAAAATATTAGAGAAATTTATCAAATAGATATGCCATATGCAGGGAAATGCTATCAAACTCTTAAACAGCAGGTAATCCCAATACTAAATAAATTGTTCCAGAGACCAAGAAATGAAGGAAAACTGCCAAATCCTGTTGTAAACAAGTACAAAATTAATATATAAATCTGACGTAGCTAGCACAAAAATGAAAACTGTAAATCAATTCACTTAAGAATTAAATAAAACTTTGCACTCCTAACCCAACAGCCAATTAAGGAAATAAATCTTCAAGAGCAAGTGAAGTGGGCTGTGGGGGAAGAAAAGCAGAGATAGCTCATATTTGGAAATATGTTACTGTAATTCACCATATATTCTCCAGGTACACTGAAAAGGCCTTTTGTCAAAATTTAACACCTATTCTTGATCAAAACACCCAATAAAATAGTAATTGGCAGATGTTTTTAAACATATATATGTATATATAAGTTCTAAATTCAACATCTAACTTAATGGGGATCAGGAACAAGGCAAGCATGCCCATAGTCTCTTCTACTATTTAGCATTGTATTGGAATTATCAGCCAATGCAATTAGACAGGAAAACAATTCGAGCATAAGAATTGGAAAAGAAGAGGTAAAACTCTCTCTATATGCAGATGACAGCATATCTGGAAATCCCCCAAAAATCTACTTTAAAGCTAACTCAAACAATAAAAGGATTCAGTAAACTAGCAATGAATAAAATTAACAGAAAAAATCAATAGCCTTCACATATTAAAACCAATAACCAGGTAGAAGAGAAAAAGAAAAAGAAAGCCCCATTTATAATGCAACATAAAAAGGTGGTATAGGAATAAACTTAACAAGAAACGTGCAAATTTTATACTAGGAAAACTTTAAAACATCCTAAAAGATCCAGAAGCAGACTTGGACAAATAGAAAATGCTTGTTTCTGGACTCAGTAGCATAAAAATCTTTGTTAGTTAATTTACAAATTTAGTGTGAGTCAAAAAAGTATCAACAAATTTTTTTTTCTGGCACTAGACAAGTTCATTCTAAAGTTCATAGAGAAAAATAAACATGCAAGAAGAGCTAGAAACTCCTGAAAAAGAAGAGCAATAAGGGGACACTAGCCCTACTAGATGTTAAAATATACTATAAATATTAATATTAAGTACTAAAATATACTATAAATATAAAATAGTGAGGTATTGGCACATGAATAGGCTGACCAGAGAAATATAATAGAAAGACCAGAGTATGGAAATTTGTTATATAATAAGGGGCATCAGGGAAAAGATAGACATTTTTTATTAATGGTGTTGAGAAAACTAGAGAACTACTTGGGAAAAGATAAAATTGGGCCCATTTCTTACACAAGAAAAATATGCAGATGGATCAGAGATCTAAATGTTAAAAACATAATCACACAAGTAGTAGAAGAAAGCATATATAAAGAACTCATACAACTCAACAATAAAGACAAATAATCCAATTAAAAAATAGGCAAAAGATTTGAATAGATATTTCTCCAAAGAAGATTTGCAAGTGGCCAAAAAGCAGACAAAAAGATTCTCAATAAGATTAGCCATTGGGAAAATGAATATCAAAACTGCAATGATAGCACTTTACACCCAATAGGATGGTTAGAATCAAGAACATGGACAACAACAAGTTTGGAGAGAATGTAGAGAGATCAGAACCCTTATACAGGCTGGTGGGGCAGCCACTTTAGAAAACGGTCTGACAGTTTCTCAGATGGTTAAACAAGTTTTACCATATGACTCAGGAATTCCACTCCTGGGTACTTACCCAAGAGAAGTAAAAATTTGTCTACACAAGAACTTATACATGAATGTTCATAGCTTTGTTCATAATAGTCAAAAAGTGGAAACAACCCAAATATCCATCAACTGATGCATGTGTGAAATGTGATATATTCATACAATGGAGTGTTACAAGGCCATAAAAAGTAACAAAGTATTGATACATGCTATAATGTGGGTGAACCGTGAAAACATTATGCCAGAAGTGAGAGAAGCCAGACGCAAAAGGCCACATATAACATTCATTTATATGAAATGTCTAGAATAGGCAAATCCTTAGAAAAAGAAAGTAGATAGGGTTAAGGTTAGGGTGTGACTGCCAATGGGTATGGAATTTCTTTTAGGAGTGATGAAAATATTCCTGAATTATATAGTGTTGATCCATGCACAACTTTGTGAATATACTAAAAACCAGTGAATTGTACACTTTAAGGGGGCGAACTTGGGGCCGGCCCAGTGGCATAGTGGTTAAGTCCGCACGCTCCGCTTCAGTGGCCTGGGGTTCATGGGTTTGGATCCATGTGCAGGGGTTGGGGTCTGCAACCATGGCAAGCCACGTGCAGGTCCGAGCAGCAGAGGAGGAGAAACTCTTTCATAGAGGGAAGAAGTTGGGAGGGCTGTTGTAAACAAAGTGTTAGACATGTAGTGGCTTTCATTGGCTGAGTTTCAACAGTCTCTCATTGGCTGAGCTTCTTGCCAGTCAAGAGGAAGACTTTCTTCTTCCTGTTGGGCTCTACAATCCTAAGGAGTGAGAGCTTGCCCTTTTGGCCTCCCAACTCCAGTTTAATGAGGTTTCTGTTTATTAATTTCCACATTTCCCCTCTTTTTAAAAAATTATTTTATTGAGGTCATAATAGTTTATAACATTGTGAAATTTCAGTTGTACGTTATTGTTTATCAGTCACCATATAAATGTGCTCCTTTATCCCTTATGCCGATCCCCTAAACCCCTTCCCCTCTGGTAACCACTAATCTGTTCTCTTTGTCCATGTGTTTCTTTATCTTCCACATAGGAGTGAAATCACATGGTGTTTGTCTTTCTCTGTCTAGCTTATTTAGCTTAACATAATACTGTCAAGGTCTACCCATGTAGTTGCAAATGGGACAATTTTGTCTTTTTTATGGCTGAGTAGTATTCCATTGTATATATATGCTACATTTTCTTTATCCATTCATCAGTCAGTGGACACTTGGGTTGCATCCACGTCTTGGCTGCAGTGAATAATGCTGCAAAGAACATAGGCGTGAATAAATCTCTTTGAATTGTTGATTTCAAGTTCTTTGGATAAATACCCAGTAGTGGGATAGCTGGGTCTATGGCATTTCTATTTTTAATTTTTTGAGACATCTCCATACTGTTTTCCATAGTGGCTGCACCCATTTGCATTCCCACCAGCAGTGTATGGGGGTTCCCTTTTCTCCACATCCTCTCCAACACTTGTTTTTTGTCTTGGTGATTACAGCCATTCTAACAGGTGTAAGGTGCTATCTCATTGAAGTTTTGATCTGCATTTCCCTAATGATTAGTGATGCTGAGCATCTTTTCATGTGCCTGTTGGCTATCTGTAGATCTTCTTTGGAAAAATGTCTGTTCATAATCTCTGCCCATTTTTTGATTGGGTTGTTTGCTTTTTTGTTGTTGAGTTGTATGAGTTCTTTATATATTTTGGAGATTAACCCTTGTTGGATATATGATTTGCAAATATTTTCTTCCAGTTGGTGGGTTGTCTTTTCGTTTTGTTCCTGGTCTCCTTTGCCTTGTAGAAGCTCTTCAGTCTGATGAAGTCCCATTTATTTATTTTTTCTTCTGTTTCCCTTGCCTGAGTAGACATGGTATTCAAAAATATCCTTCTAAGACTGATGTCAAAGAGTGTACTGTCTACATTTTCTTCTAGGAGTTTTATGGTTTCACGTCTTAACTTCAAGTCCTTAATCCATTTTGAGTTGATTTTTGTGTATGGCAAAAGATAATGGTCTACTTTCATTCTTTTGCATTTGACTGTCCAGTTTTCCCAATACCATTTATTGAAGAGACCTTCCTTTCTCCACTGTATGTTCTTGGTTCCTTTGTCAAAGATTAGCTGTCCATAGATGTGTGGCTTTATTTCCAGGCTTTCCATTCTGTTCCATTGGTTTGTGTGTCTATTTTTGTGCCAGTACCATGTTGTTTTGCTTACTATAGCTTTGTAGTATATTTTGAAGTCAGGGATTTTGATGCCTCCAGCTTTGTTCTTTTTTCTCAGGATTGCTTTGCTTATTTGGGGTCTTTTTTTGCCCCATATGAATTTTAGGATTCTTCGTTCTATTTCCATGAAGAATGTCATTGGGATTCTGATTGGGATTGCATTGAATCTGTAGATTGCTTTAGGTAGTATGGACATTTTAACTAGATTTATTCTTCCAATCCATGTGCATGGAATATCATTTCATTTCTTTATGTCTTCATCGATTTCTTTCGATAATGTCTTCTAGGTTTCATTGTATAGCTCTTTCACCTTCTTGGTTAAATTTATTCCTAGATACTTTACTCTTTTTGTTGCAATTGTGAATGGGATTGTGTTCTTGAGTTCTCTTTCTATTAGTTTGTTATTAGAGTACAGAAATGCAACTGATTTTCGTAAGTTGATTTTGTATCCTGCAACTTTGCCGTAATTGTTCATTATTTCTAATAGTTTTCTGATGGATTCTTTAGGGTTTTCTATATATAGAATCACGTCCTCTGCAAACAGCAAGAGTTTCACTTCTTCTTTGACAATTTGGCTATCTTTTGTTTCTTTTTCTTGCCTAATTTCTGGCCAAAACCTCCAGTACTATGTTGAATAAGAGTAGCAAGAGTGGGCACCCTTGTCTTGTTCCTGTTCTCAAAGGGATGATTTTCAGTTTGTCATATGTGACAATATATGACAAATATATATGTCACATATGACATATATATTTCAGATGGTTTGTCTGTGGGTTTGTCGTATATGGCCTTTATTATGTTGAGGTACCTTCCTTCTATACTCATTTTATTGAGAGTTTTTATCATAAATGGATGTTGGATTTTGTCACATGCTTTCTCCTTGTCTATTGAGATTATCATGTGGTTTTTGTTCCTAATTTTGTTGATGTGGTGTATCACATTAACAAAAATTGATTTGTGGATGTAAAACCATCCCTGTGTCCCTGGTATAAATTCCACTTGATCATGGGGTATGATCCTTTTAATGTATTGCTGTATTTGGTTTCCAATATTTTTTTGAGGATTTTTTGCGTCAATATTCATCAGCTATATTGGCCTGTAATTTTCCTTCTTTGTGTTGTCCTTGTCTGGCTTTTGGATCAGGGTGATGTGGGCCTGGTAGAATGAGTTATGAAGTGTTCTGTCTTCTTCAACTTTTTGGAATGGTTTCAGAAAAATAGGTATTAAATCTTCTTAGAATGTTTGGTAGAATTCTGCAGGGAAGCCATCTGGTCCTGGACTCTTATTTTTCTGGAGGTTTTTGATTATTCTTTCAACCCCTTTCCTTGTGATTGGTCTATTCAGATTCTCTATTTCTTCTTGACTCAGTTTTCGGAGGTTGTACGAGTCTAAGAATTTATTCATTTCTTCTAGATTGTCCAATTTGTTGGCATATAGTTTTTATTGGTATTCTCTTATAATCCTTTGTATTTCAGTGGTATCCATTGTAATTTCTCATCTTTCATTTCTAATTTCATTTATTTGAGCTTTCTCTCTTTTTTCTTAGTGAGTCTGGCTAAAGGTTTGTCAATTTTATTTATCTTCTCAAAGAACCAACTCTTAGTTTCATTGATCCTTTCTGCTTTTTTTCTTGGTTTCTGTTCCATTTATTTCTGCTTTAATTTTTATTACTTTCCTCCTTCTGCTGACTTTGGGCTTTGTTTGTTCTTCTTTTTCTAGTTCTGTTAGGTTTAGTTTAAGATTATTTGAGATTGTTCTTGTTTGTTAAGGTGGGCCTGTATTGCTATGAATTTTCCTCTTAGGACCACTTTTGCTGCAACCCATATAATTTGATATGGGGTATTTTCATTTTCACTTGTCTCCAGATGTTTTTTAATTTCTCCTTTAATTTCTTCATTGATCCATTGGTTGTTCAGTATCATGTTGTTTAGTCTCCACATATTTGTCACTTTCTCAGTTTTTTTCTTGTAGTTGATTTCTAGTTTCATAGCATTATGGTGAGAAAAGATGCTTGATATGATTTCAATCTTCTTAAATTTATTGAGGCTTGCCTTGTTTTCCAACATATGGTCTATCTTTGAGAATGTTCCATGTGCTCTTGAGAAGAATGTGCATTCTACTGTTTTTGGATGGAGTGTTCTATATATATTAAGTCCATCTGGTCTAGTTTTTCATTTAATTCCACTGTTTTCTTGTTAACTTTCTGTCTGGATGATCTATCCATTGATGTAAGTGGGGTGTTCAGGTTCCCTACTATTATTGTGTTGCTGTTAATTTCTCTTTTTAGGTCTGTTAATAGTTGCTTTACAAACTTTGGTGCTCCTGTGTTAGGTGCATATTTATTTATTAAGGGTTATGTCCTCTTGATGGAGTGTCCTGGTTATCATTATATACTGTGCATCTTAGTCTCTCATTGCCTTTATATTCAAGTTTACTTTGTATGATATAAGTATGGCAATGCCTGCTTTCTTTTGTTTGCAATTAGCTTGGAGTTTCATCTTCCATCCCTTCACTCTGAGTCTGTGTTTGTCTTCAATGCTAAGATGTGTTTCTTGGAGGCAGCATATTATTGGGTCTTGTTTTTTAATCCATCCAGCCACTCTGTGTCATTTGGTTGGAGAATTCAATCTATTTACACTTATAGTGATTATTGATATATGAGGGCTTAATACTGCCATTTTATCACTTGTTTCTTGGTTGTTCTGTATTCCCCTTGTTTCTTGTTCCATGTATTTCTGACTGCCAGTTCAGTTTGTTGTTTCTCTATGATGGTTTTCTCATTTTTCTCTTTATTTGTCATTTGTGTCTCTGTTCTGACTTTTTGTTTAGTGGTTACCATGAGGTTTGTATAAAAGATCTCATAGATGAGATAGTTCATTTTTTGATAGCCTTTTATTTCCTTAGTCTAAGCAGGTTCCATCCCTTTCCTCTTCCCTGGCTGTTATTGTTGTCACAACTTATTCCATTTTGTAATTAAAACGAAGTGGTTATAGTTATTTTTGATGTTTTCCTTCCCTTTATCTTTAATGTTATAATTAAATGTTTGCTTACCTGTTCTGACAGAGAGCTGCAATTTTCTGTTTTTTTTCTGTCTATTTATCTACCTTGCTCAAGGGTTTGTAAATCCTTTCTTGTCTTTTTCATGTATGAGGGTCTTCTTGATCATTTCTTGTGTGTGTCCGTTGGGGGGGGGGGTTCTTGTGGCAATGAACTCCCTCAACTTTTGTTTATCTGGGAAAGATTTTATTTCTCCATCATATCTGAAGGATAGTTTCACTTGATAGAGTATTCTTGGCTGAAAGTTTTTGTCTTTCAGAATTTTGAATATATCATTCCACTCTCTCTTAGCCTGTAAGGTTTCTGCTAAGAAATCTGCTGAAAGCCTGATGGGGGTTCCTTTGTAAGTGATCTTCTGCTTTGCTGCCCTTAATACGTTTTCTTTGTCATTGACTTTTGCCAGTTTTACTAATATATGCCTTGGAGAAGGTCTTCTTACACTGATATAATTAGAAGTTCTATTAACTTCATTTACATGTAATTCCAGCTCTCATGTAGATTTGGGAAGTTCTCTGCTATTATTTCTTTGAACAAGCTCTCTCCTCTTTTCACCCTCCCTTCTCCTTCTTGAATACCTGTAATCCTTATGTTGCATTTCCTAATTGAGTCAGATATGTCTCAGAGAATTTCTTCATTTCCTTTTAGTCTTAGTTCTCTCCCTTCCTCCATCTGCAGCTTTTCTATATGTATGTCCTCTAAATTAGTAATTCTATCATCCATAATATCAGCTCTGTTTTTTAAGGATTCCAGATTTTTCTGTATTTCATTCATTGTGTTTTTCATCTCCAACATTTCTGATTGGTTAGTTTTTATAGTTTGCATCTCTTTTGTGAAGAATTCCCTCTGTTCATTAATTTTATTCCTGAGATCATTGAACTGTCTTTCTGAGTTTTCTTGTAACTCATTGACTTTCTTTATGATAACTATTTTGAATGTCACTTAGATTGTAAATTTCTATGATTTCAGGATTGGTTTCTGGGTACTTGTGATTTTCCTTCTTGTCTGGAGTGCTAATATACACTTCATGCTATTTGATGGGGTGGACTTTTGCTGCTGCATAGTGGTAGCATCTGGTCATAGATTCCACCTACCACTACTGGGAGTGGCAGAAGCGGTGTTTCTGAGCCCTCTGTGACCCCCAGCAGTGCGTGTCCATGGGAAGCTGTACCAACAGGGCCTATCTGCATTTGCCCACTGGTCACTGCTGCTTTACACATGTAGGCACCAACACTCTGGCGGGGTCCTCTGCTCTGGCTGACTGGCTGAGCTAGTATGCCAGGCAGGAGAGGAGTTGGGGTGCTTTCTCTCACATGTGCAATCCTGCACACTCTCACTCTGCACTCACCATCTGCTCTCCTGGGCTGCTTGGCTTGGTGTGGGCACCTCCATGATTTCTTAACCACCTTGGTGTGGAGCATTCCCACAGGCTGAGAGGCAACTCTGAGAGTGCAAGTGTTCCCATAGAGGGCTGCCTTTTCCCCCATCTCTTTTCAGAGTCACACACCTGCTGCCATGTGAGGTCCCATATCCTAGATTGCTGCCACTCAGGAGCGAGAGGACATCTGCTTACCTCTGCTTCTTGGGGGGGCCCTCTGCTTCACTGCTTCTTGGGGGGGCCCAGCACCCCCACCTTCGGACATATGGCTGTGTGGATCTCTCAGACGTCTATTGCATTGTGTGAATGTTCTCTGTTGGTTTATGAATGTCCTCTTCACTGTATCTTAGCCAGGAGAAACTAAGGGAAGAGCTCACTCTGCCATGATGCTGACATCCCTCCCTCACATTCTCCCCTTCTGACTGAAATCTTTCTCTGAAAGCTGATCAAGAGTCAGGTTTTTCCAGTTTCATTGGCCTTTTCTTTCTCAACACCAGGAAGGACTTTTCCTTGGGTTCATGTCCCACACTGGAGGGAAAATACACAGATTGGAAACCTACCTTAGCCACATTTGAGTAACTAAGAGGAGTAGAAGGGAGAATTCTCAGGAAACTTTTATCAAAAGACCAGGGGCCGGCCTCATGGCCAAGTGGTTAAGTTCACATGCTCTGCTTCAGCGGCCCAGGGTTTCACCGGTTTGGATCCTGGGGGCGGACATGGCACCGCTCATTAGGCCATGTTGAGGTGGCATCCCACATGCCACAACTAGAAGGACCCACAACTAAAATATACAACTATGTACTGGGGGGATTTAGGGAGAAAAAGCAGAAAAAAAATAAAATAAAAAATAGAAGTCCACGTGTTATGAAGATCATAGGCACTGGAGATCATCTGAAGTGATATGTCATCATCAAAGGTTTGGCAGACAAACTTCCAACAGGTCTGGTTCAGACATCTTTGGAAAGCTGCCTAATCAGATGTTGTCTGCTTCAATTCCTAGAAATCTTTACCTTTAGGTCACCAGCTGATGTACAGGTCTGGTCAGGGTTGATGCTTTCTTTAGGTATGTCACAAGAATCCAAGAGTCTATTCCCTAGAGTTTGGCAGCACAAGGGTTAGCGTACCTGATAGAGGTCTTCCCTGCAAGGTTGAAGAGAGTCCTTCTGGAGGTGTCTTTCCCAATAGACAAAATATCCAGGTTGCAAAATGTCATGCTTAAAGTTTTTGTCTCCCTGGAGCACATTGTGAAAAGATTGCTCTACCAAAACATGGTTAATCTTAACAGAAGCAATTAGGCCTTTGCAATATTGGAGTATATCTCCTTTTATCAGCTGGGGGTCAAGAGAGACAGAAGTCAAATGCATTGGGCATCCTGTGACTATTTCAAAGGGTAAGAGTTTATGAGTTCCAAAGCAGGTGGATCTGAAATTTATAAGGACTAATGGCAATGCTTCTGGCCAAGGTATTTGGAGGGTCTCCACAAATTTTGAGGGTGGTAATTGCTGTGAAAGTGTTGTAAAACCATCCAAACAGCACAGACTTGTTGAAGCACCTGACCAGTAAAATGGGTTCCTCAATCACTATGAAGTTCATGAGCAGTTCCCTAGGTAGAGATAAGCCTTTCGAAAAGGACTTTAGCCACAGAAGAAGCAGTAGTCTGCAAGGGAATGCCTCAGTCCAGTGAGAAAACATGTGGACAATGACTAAAACATATTTATATCTATGAGATGGGAGAGGTTGTATGAAAGCCGTTTGCCAAACCTTGAATGGTCCACTAGGCAGTTTAAAATGTCCAGGAGCAGTATGACCATGCTTCCCAGGGTTGTATTTTGGACAAGTGGGACAAATGAGGTAGGCACTTTTTGCAGCCTTGTTAATATTTCCCCACCAATACTGATTCATGAACGCTACCATTTTGTCAGTAGACCAATGAATGCTAACATTTTGTCAGTAGACTAATGTACACTGGTTAGGGGTAGGGATTTTAAAGTCTCTGCTAGAACTGGGTTGTTACTTGGTCCACACCAGAATTTTCTCTTTTTGCTAAACCAAGAATTGTTGTATTTCCACTCTTGCTTTTTCTTTTCTGAGGTCAATTGTTGGGCTTCTCTAGTCACTTTTTCTAAGCTATCATTCTGGGAAATATCTCTTTTGATCGTGACAAAGGCTTGGCTGTTGTTGGTTCTTTTAAGGGCTGCATTCTTTGCTGAAATGTCAGCAAGGTGATTTCATTTAGCTTCCAGAGAGTCAAGTTTAGAATGCCCTGGGATCTTGATAATAGCTAAAATGGCCGGTAAAAGTATAGCATCTAATAATTCCTGAACATAGGGGCCATTTTTAATTATATTTCTGTTGGAAGCAAGGAAGCCACATTGCTGCCACAACATTCTGAAATCATGGGCTACTTTGAAAGCATACCTACTATCAGTATAAATGTTGGTAGTTAAGCCCATGTAAGAGTATATAATTCAGCCTGTTGGGCCAAAGTAGCCATAGGTAAAAGTGCTGCCCCATCAATATCAAAAGGAGTTGCAATGGCATACCAGCATAATATTTTCCATTGTCATCTTTTAAATAAGAACCACCGGTGAACCATCAGAAGTTGGCGTTACCCAAAGGAGTTTCCTGCAGATCATCACTAAGAGCCAGGAGGTGATCCGTCAGCATTAAGCAATCATGAGGGACTTTATCAGTAACAGAGGGGAGAAAAATAGCAGAGTTAAGGTGATTACAACATAAAAGAGTTATGTGAGGAGCAGTTAACAAAAAAGGTTTCATAGGAGGTGAAGCAGATGACTGAAAAATGTTGAGCATGATGCAAATTCAGGAGCGTCTCCACAGCATGAGGTACAAAAATGGTTCAAGAGGATCCCACAACAATTTTCTCTGTGGCCTTAACCAGAAGGGCAGTGGCAGTAGTGATTCTAAGGCAAGGGGTATTCCCATGCCACAAGGTCCAGTTGCTGGCTATAGTACCCTATGGGTCGACGGTAGTCCCTGTGTTTTGGGGTGACTTCTCCAAGGGCATACCCTTCTTTTTCCTGTACAAAAAGGAAAAGGGGAATCTGACCATTGGGGTGCCCAATGGCGGGTGGGGTCATCAAACTCTCCTTTAAGACTTTAAAGGCTATGTCATCCTGTTCTTCCCATAAAATTGGGTTGGGAATGCTGTTCTTTAGTAAAATATACAGAGGGTTGACCATAAGAGAGAAATTTGGAATTGAATTTCAGCAATAACCAACTAGCCCAAGAAAACCTCACAGTTGGCACTTAGTTTTGGGTTTGGGGAAACTTAGGACACCAGGAAGGCTGTCTGAATCCAGGCATAGCCCTTGTTCTGTTATCAGATGCCGTAAATATTGAACCTGGGTTTGGGCAAACTGTAACTTTTCCTTGTCCCTTTAAGGCTAAAATCTTTAGCAAGTGGATGATGTCTTCCTGTGAGAGACTTGGGAGGAAGAGAAAAAACTGTCCACAAATTGCAACAAAGTAGACGCCCTAGGGAACTTCATATCATCCAGATCAGCCTTCGGGATTTGTGAAGAATAAGAAGGACTCTCAGGAAAACCCTGAGGCATCACTGTCCAGGTGAATGGTTTTCCTTCCCAAGTGAAGGCAAAAGGTATGGACTAGCTTCATCAGCTGGAAAGCTAAAGAATGCACTGCATAAATAACTACTGTAAAGAGTCTGCTTCCAGTGGGAACGGATGTTAGTAGCATATGAGGGTTAGAAACAACAGGGCGTCAAGGGATAATGATGTTGTTTGTGGCTTGGAGGTCCTGGAGAAACCACCATCCTCAGCCCTTGGGTTTTCTCACAGGTAAAATAGGAGTATTACAGGGACTAGAACAAGGGATAAAGAGGCCTTGCACTTTGTAATCCTCTATTATGGGCTTTATACCTTGAAGGGCTTCTTCACTTATAGGGTATTGATTAATTCTGGGGACAGGTTTTTGAGGGATCTATGTGAATCCTGATGGGAGGTGCGCTGTGAACTTTACCAATGTCAGGTGGAGATTCTGCCCATAAAGAGGTGGTAGCTGATTCAGTAGGAATAAATGATCTGTGTTTCCAGAATCAGCTGTAGTGCCATCAGAGATGGAGCAAATAAAAGATGTTAAAGGGTCATTTAATTCACCTGGTTGGCTGTTCTGATGACTACTGTCAAATTCTAGCATTATGCCCCCCTTCTGGGAGAGACAAATTCTGACATGATATTTTTGTAAGAAGTCTTGGCCTAAATGAATAGGAGTGGAGGGACTAGGGAGAAAAGGCTGTATGTCTCTCAGCCCATTAATAAACACAGGGCGGAAACAAAGGGAACAGGGTCAGAGACAGGCACTTCTTGAGGTTTATTAGAGCTGTTTGAACTGTCTTAGCACTATTTTGAACTACTTGAGTTGTTCAGTTCTCCGAGGCAGGGGCTACTTTATGGTAGTGGGGTTGAGCACCGAGAGTGTGGCTCTGGCGTCAACAAGGACAGAAAGCAGTTCATCTCCAATCTGGGGAAATGCTTCTCCAGACTGACTAAGAGGGAGGGTTGGGCAGAGCCCCTGTGGCTCCTCGGAGCCCCATCACTGGGAGTTAGGAGGACATTGGAAAGGCTGGTTAGAGGGCTGAAGGCGCTTGAAGCACTTACATTTGTCACAATCTCTTTTCCAGTGTCCTGGATCTTTGCAATAATAATAGAAACCGGGAGATTTTTGGTTTCATTTAGGGGCCTTCATTTGCTGGAGCCGAAGATTAAGAATTTTAGCAGTCTTTCCTTCAGGTAACTCATCTAGAGTGTGAGAGTTGGTTTGCCAGATTCACTAAATCTAGAGTGGACATGGTTTCCCATTCCACCCTGGTCATTTTGACTAGAAGGGAACAGTCCCGGGACAGCCCATTAAGAAGCGAATTTAAAAGCTGCCCAGCTGGAACCAGCATCCGAAGGAAGGCCAGCATTTTCTTTAAAAACAATCTGAAGTCGATTGTAGCAGTCATGAACAGCTTCATCTGGTTTTCGTCACAAGCCTGGATTTTGCTCCAATCGCCAGGCTTTGGGAAAGCCCTAGGAATCGCCTGATGAAGTCGTCCAGGGATTACCTGAGCCCCATCATACAACAGGTCAGCAGGTTGGCCTCCTGGGTGTAATTCTAGAAATCTTTCAGGATTTCCACAATTAACAGTTTTCATCCAATGCTGGGCCTGGTCTTCACCGACAAGCATATGAACCAGTTGATATGAGTCAGAGAAACCAGGTAGATAAGTTTGAATGACTATATTAAATTCCTCAGCAAATCTGTGAGGATCTTTGGTTGCTTTGGGAAAACATTTGACCATGGCTCACAGATCAGCTTTAGTCCAAGGAGTATAAGAAATTAAGGGTTTAGCCTTTGGATCCTCAGAAGGCTTAATTTAAAGGGAGGGGTTCTTACAGGTTCAGAGGAAGAGGGAGGGGGGAGGGGTTCAGGGAAATGGGGAAGTTTGGGAAGAGAGTTGGTGTGGGGGAACTGAGAGTGTAGGGGAATTGTAGGCGGTACAGAAAGGAGGGAGGAAGATGATGCCAGAGGCGGGGCCTGAGCAGGAGGACCCAGGGAGAGGAATGTGAGGCTTCAGAAGCCATCTTCTCTTTCTTTAGTTGTTTGTTTGCTTCAGTTAATCTTAAAATCTTGTTTTGCAAAGAGGCACTTTTGGTTAAGTGGGTTTGTTTAGTTAGAAATGCTCATGAGGAAGGACTGCAGTTTTTAAACATAAAATTAGCCAGGGTCCCTGGTGGGGGGGAGGGGGCAGTGCCCTTAAAATATTTGGATAACTGGGGTTCCATTTCTCAGAGGTTTTTCCCTAGAGTAAAAGAATAATTTTCAAACAGCCTAAAGAGCTTAAACAGCTTGCAACTCAGACAGCTCGAACAGCTCCAACAGCCTGCAGGATGAATATGAGCACAGTTCAAGGGAACAGCATAATTCTGAAGGAGTCAGGTGGAAGGCTGGACAGCACAGTGCCAATAGATCAGCCCGGGTCCAAAGCAATCAGGCCAAAAAGGCTGAAGGCACAGTTCCAATGAGTCAGTCCAAAAGTCAGACCAAAGGCTGACACAGTTTCAGTAGAAATGGGTTCCAAAAGGAATTGGACCGAACACTAGCTCTGTTCCAAGGAACGGCCTGATTTAAAGAGTCAGGCAGAAGTGCCAGCCCAGCACTTGCTGCCGAACAAGGCCTTAACTGGAAAAGGACGGAGCCTTAAAGTAGATCTCGGATACAGCCAGGAGAGCCTCAAACATGAGAAGGACAGAAGCTCAGAGCCAGGAGAAAGACTCACCCTCAACCTCCAGGGTCGGGCAGAAAAGCAGCGAGCTCATGGGCTCCTTTGTGGGTACCACAGCTGGTGGCTCATCAGCCTAGGTCATCCGGGGTCTTCTCTGGATCCCTGTAAGGGCCACCAAAATACTGACCTTAAGAAAATAGCCAGTTATTTCTACAGCAAAAATAGGTTTATTTAGGTTCAGCAGAGAATTGTGACTCAGGGTCTGTAACCATGGCAAGCCACGTGCAAGTCCCAGCAGCAGGGGAGGAGAAACCCCTTTATAGAGGGAACAGGAAGTTGGGAGGGCTGCTGTAAACAAAGAGTTCAGAGGCGTCCTGGCTTTTCATTGGCTGAGTCATGACAGTCTCTCACCGGCTGAGCTTCTTACTGAGCAAGAAAAGTCTTTCTTCTTCCTGTTGGGCTCTGTGGTGGCCACAGGGCAGGAGAAGAGCTCCCCTTTTTGGCCTCCTGACTCCAATTTAATGAAATTTCTGTTTATTAATTGCCACAAACTCTATAAACTGTTAAAGAATTATTATTTCCAATTTATATTGTTAAGATATAAGGTAAAGTGCAATCAACCGAAAGCAACCCAAATGTCCACGAACTGGTAGGGCGATAAACAAATTGTGCTGGCTATATCATGGAATAGTACGCAGCAATAAAAAGAGAGGGACGACTAGTATTTTTAACAACAACGATGAATCTCAAAAGCATGCTACGTGAGAGATGCTAGATGACATGAAGGGCTAAATACTGTATGATCCCATTTCTATGACATTCTAGAAAAGGTAGAATAATAGAGGAATTAACTCAGTGTTTGCTGGAGGCTGGGAGTAGAAGAAGGTTGACTGCTAAGGGGCACAGGGAACTTTTGGAGTGATGGAAATGTCCTGTGCCTTGATTTTGGTGGTGGTTACCTGGCTGTATACATGTCAACATCAATCAAACTGTACACTTAAGAAGGGTGAATTTGACTGAATATGTATATCATACTTCAATAAACCTGACTTCAGAAAAAGATTAAAAACTATATTTTGAATGCGGGCTTTTGTGTAAATAAGTGAAATAAACGTCTATATGTGTGTCTGCTTATTTTTGTAAATGGAAAGATCGGAAGGATGAACCAGAAATTAGTGAAATGGCTTACCTGGAGGGGCCAGGTGAGAATGGGGTGGGAAGAAGGGGGAAAGGAACAAGACTTTTCTGAATACACTTTTTCATATAGCTGTGACTTTTGAACTGTGTCAATATTTCACATATTCAAATAATAAAAACAAATCAACAAAGATGGGGGAAAATACTTAAAATTTCATTTTAAAATGAACCTAGCTGTAAATCAAATTGATAACAAAATCCTCTATACGGAAGACCAAAATAGAATTAGTTCAAGGACCTTTGAACACAGTACTCTTAACTGAACATGTTCTGAGGAGGAAAACCCTACAAAGAAAGCTTGAATTTTACTTGGTATTTTGTTGTTGGTAGTGGTATGAGCGTAACAATTCTGAAACTATTCTGTGCATATTGTAGGATTGAGCAAATGACTAAATATATTGATACTATTGGGAAGGAGGATTTCGCTGTGGGAAAAGGGACATACTGAGAAAGAGAAATAGCCCCTGATGGCCGGGAGCTGGCCTGGCGCTCGGAGCTAGGCTGCAGTGTTTATGAAATGGAAACAATTCCATAGAACACCAAATCAGACAAGGCCACTCTGTGACCGTGATGGATTAAAACAAAAACAAGGCCACTTCATAATCACGTCCAACAATAGACAAAAACTTGAACATTGTTTAAACCACAAAAACGGCCCAACATCCCTGTATTCTGAATCATTTGAGTGACTGCTGTTTCTCTACCAGTCACAGGGTTCGCCTTGCTTCCATGCTTCTCGCTTTCTAGATGAGAATCATTAAGATACCTGATTCTAGGATTAGCCATGCTTCCTGACAGCAAATATCCAGAGCAAAGCCCCACTTCCTCAAACCTTCCCCCATAATCACCCACCACAAGGCCAAATCCTGTAAGTCCTTTCTAACCCCCTCTCACTGGGGTGTCCCACAGCTCCCCACCTAGCATGGTTTCCCTTCTTGCAACAAGTCAGTAAATCTAATTGGTTCAACTACGGATGTGTTCCCAGTGGTCTTTGGCTGAAGGACATTTACAGTACAAATGCGGAATGGAGAACAGAGAGGAAAAGCCCTGTGGTGTTAGATTGGAATTAGAGGTGTTAATTTGAACTCGTGACTTAAAAAAAATGTTTATGTATTTCCTAAATCTGCCCCCTGAAGGGCTGAGAGTGGCAGAGTGGTTAGACTTCCGCACACTCCACTTCAGTGGCTGGAGTTCACAGGTTCAGATCCCGGGCGCAGACCTACTCCCGTCTTTAGCCATGCTGTGGAGGCATCCCACATACAAAAGAGAGGAAGACTGGCACTGATGTCAGCTCAGGGCTAATCTTCCTCAAGCAAAAAGAAAAAAAAAATAGAGGAAGATTGGCAATGGATGTTAGCACAGGGCAAATTTTCAAAAAAAAAAAGGGGAATCTACAAGTTCATATTAATACTAATATTAAGACTAATACTAATAATAATATAAAAGGAGGGAGAAGGAAAAGTGTCTTTTAAAATATAAGAATGCCAACCAATATATGCAGGAATCGTAAAATTGGGAAAATCTCTATTGTTATAACAAACATGGTTAATAATTGATTCAGGCAAGAATGGTCAAGGGAAGCTAAAATCACTGGGTGAAAGATTGTTAGGGTCCCGGTTGTTCATACAGCCTCAAAGCACCACCTCACAGGTGACTTATTAATTACAAGGGCACCTCACAGTGGCGCTTTCTACTGGACACTGGCTTAGCCAAGTGACAACTTAATATTACCAATAGTGAGACAAGTGTGTCTCCTCGTGTGAGGTACTGAGGACGCAACATCGTCTGGGGAGTATTTCTGTCAAACAGGCTTAACTTGAATTTACTGAGGAAACAATCAGACAAACCAAAACTGAGGGGCATTCTGCACAGTAATTTTCCTGAACTCTTAAAAGATGGCAATGTCACCAAAGAAAACAGTGATAGAGTAACAGTGGCAGATGAAGAGAGATGAAAAAAACATTACAACTGAATGCACTGGGCAGTTCTGGATTGGCTCCTGGTTTGGGGGAAAACTACAATTATAAAGGACATTCTTGCAACAGTTGGATAAATTTGAATATGAACTCTATATTAGATAGTATCACATCGATGTTAAATTTCCTGGGTGCAATAATTGTATTGTGGTTATGAAGGAGAACGACCTTGTTCTTAGCAGACACAGGCAGTACTTAGAGGGAAGTGTCTTGATGTTTTCAATGAATTCCCAAATGGTTCATCAAAAAATATGCATACGTAGGGGCCAGCCCGGTGGTGCAGCGGTTAAGTCCACATGTTGCGCTTTGGCGGCCCAGGGTTCGCTAGTTTGGATCCTGGGTGCAGACATGGCACCACTGGTCAAGCCATGCTGTGGCAGGCGTCCCACATATAAAGTGGAGGAAGATGGGCATGGATGTTAGCTTAGGGCCAGTCTTCCTCAGCAAAAAGAGGAGGATTGGAAGCAGATGTTAGCTCAGGGCTAACCTTCCTCAAAAAAAAAAAAAAGTATACATAAATATATATGTAAATGTAGATATATACATATAAGTAAATGTAAACATTTATATAATGTAGGTGTGTATATATGTACATGTGTGTCTGTGTCTGTGTGTTAGAGAAACAAGTATAACTAAACGCTAAAACTTGGTGAATCTAGGTGAAGTGTCTGTGGGTGCTCATGGTACTATTTGCGCAACCTTTCTATAAAATTGCCATTTTGCAAAAAAAAAATTTAGAAAATTTCACTTTCATAGATTCAAAACTATAAAAAATTGTTTTCCTTAAAGCATGCTTGTAAAGGCTGTTGTCTGGAAGTCAGATTAGTAAGAATGAAATGAACACCTACTTTTTCCCGCCAGTTTCTTTTTTCAGCACATCCCTTATTACGTTTGGATTGAAATTCACTGAGCATGGATATTTTTGTACATAATCTGGGAGTTTTTTGTCCTTGCAAAGTTTTGAGGCAGCAAAGGTATACCAGTGATGTTTGGCTCCATCCTGATGTGATGCGTGCAATTTTCAACTAGTCCTTTCTCGGCAGCCTCCTGGGCTAAATGTAACTAAATAACTAGAATTAATTTAGTTCTCAAAGCTTAGTATGTCCAAAGGTACCAAGGTTAGTGCCAAACAAAGATTGGAATTAAGATATAATCTCATTTTTATTATTCTGCTTCACGTTATTTTAAAATGTATAAACATTTGTTGGCTTGAAAAGGATATAGGGTCCTTCCGAGGCTACCGAGTTAACCCGCCTCTCAGTCTTTGTATTAACCGTCTACCTGCTTCCCTGCACACTAAACTTACAATTATCTGTAAATTCTCAAGAATTGTTTTTGTATAATTCACAGCTTCCACAATGGTCATTAGTTATTGCGGCATATTAATTTTATAGTAAGAAATATGCGTTATTTCACCTGACGGCTACAATTTCAACATATAAAACTTATAGAGAGAACTTTCTACGTTCGGGAGTTAATATAAAAAGTCAAATAAAAATTACAGTACAAAAAGGAAAACATTGATTAATACTTTTAAATTGTACTAATATACATCTTTTTTTTTTTTTAAAGATTTTTTTCCTTTTTCTCCCCAAAGCCCCCTGGTACATAGTTGTATATTCTTCGCTGTGGGTCCTTCTAGTTGTGGCATGTGGGACGCTGCCTCAGCGTGGTTTGATGAGCAGTGTCATGTCCGCGCCCAGGATTCGAACCAACGAAACACTGGGCCGCCTGCAGCGGAGCGCGCGAACTTAACCACTCGGCCACGGGGCCAGCCCCCTAATATAAATCTTTTTTAAAGGAGCAAATCTATACCTACATGTTGGTCTGTCATAGTAGTAAATAAAATTATAATTTCTTCTTTAGAGTCCTTATTTCTGCAAATTTGTCAAAACTGATGTTCTTTGCATATTCATTTCAGTAGATGGTACAGACAGATATGTCAGTCTATAGCTTATTGAAGAAGAAATATAAAAGTAGGAAGAGTTGCAAACAAATGGATGTTTGTCAGAGATTCATAAAAATCCCCTTTCACAATAAATTCCAGAAATTGCAATGATGCCCATGTCTGTTTTTTCAAGATTGATTCTAGTGGATTTAAATCGTCTCCAAGTTAAAAATGTTAAACGTACAAGAAAATTCCAAGTGGTCACACAGAACGACAGAATTGAAGTACTGAAAGTTCTATGTTTTCATCCTTACAATCACTGTGCTTCCATCATTTATTTCCAGTGTACTATTTAAAGCAGGAGGAGGCAGGGAGAGTGGGAGACATCAATCAGTGGAAAGACACAGATTCAGAACCTTTACAAATTCACTCTTTGAAGCATGCCTCTAACAAAACGTGGTACGTCCATGTGACAGAATATTATTCACCCTTAAAAAGGAGGGATGGACCTTGAAGACATTATGCTACGTGAATCAAGCCAGGCATGGAAGGGCAAATAGAAAGAAAACAGAAAGTAGAAAGGTGGTTGCTAGCGGCTGAGAGGGAGGGGAATGGGGATTTCGTGTTTAATGGATACAGGGTCTCTTTTTGGGATGATGAAAAAGTCCTGGGGATCGATCGTGTGCTGAATACACAACAGCGTGAATGCAATTAGTGCCACGGAAGTTGTACACGTGTAAATAGCTAAAATAGTAAATTTTATGTGATGTATATTTTACAATAAAAAAATAAATTTTAAAAATCGCTAAGTAAACAGAAGCCAAGGGAAGAACTCACTTTAAACCAAATAATGGTAAAAATTAAAAAAAGAAAAGAAAATGCGTGCGGCTAGGTCCGCTTGTCAGGGGCTGACTAGGGATTAATTTGCCTGCAGAATATAATATTTATTAAAAAGTATTAAGAAATGTGCTAACCTGAAAGATACGTATTGTTAAAACAGTAACCACAGCAATTGTTAGACCTTGCAGGGACAACGTCGCCTTCTCAGGGCGGGGGTCTGGAAGCACCCCGCTAAGGCAGAGACCCCGGCTTCGGGACTCCCGGCCGCCCTCTGACTTTCCGTTTCCCAGCAGCACTTCTCCTCGCTGACCCTGCAGCCAGAGTGATGCTGTCCAAACCCAACGCGGGCCCATCACTCCTCCCCGCCTCCAGCCCTCCTGCCCCGCCCTCTCCTGGCCCCGCCCCCCTGACGACTCACCTGGGTCTCCGGGGCTTCCGCCCAGGCTCGGTGCTGGCAGCTCTGCCCTTAGGAAACACTTTACTGGACATCCACAGAAACGCCTCTCTTCTCTCCCTTTTTCAAAACATATATTAATGCAATTAAAAAGTGTCAATTCCAGCGATAAAAAGAAATGAGCTATCAAGCCACGAAAACACGTGGAGGAACCTTAAACGCATCCACGTGAGTGGATCCGAGACCTGTGGGCCTTGGGGCTGCAGCTTCTGCTCAGGGTTCCAAATAAGGACATGGCTGAAGAGTCAAGATGTCTTTGCAGAAACGCCTCCGCAGCCGGTTAGGAAGAAGTTAATTTCCAGGACTCTCACTTCAGGGTGGAATGAGCCACACCTGCCATGCCTGGGAGGCGTCTGTTCTCATCTGACCTCATTCAGAACCTTTTTCTTCCCGTAGGACTTTCATTCTTGATTCAGAACCCTTTATTCTGTGTTCTTTGCAGGGAATTCCCAGCATTCTCAAGAGGCATTTCAGGGCTCTATTCCCTTTTATGGCCTTTCGCAGCTCCCTACCCATTCTTTCATGTTAAGCAGCTGTTTCCTGACCTGCTCAGGTGATTCTGTCCTCTGCACGTCAACTGTGCTTTCGGAGCAGATACTACTTGGCCTGTTATCTAGTAATCTTGCTTTTGTTGAGTAGGTGAGATTTTTAAAAATCTTTGTGAAAATAGGTTGCAATCACTGTCTGACCTCTTGTATTCCTTGCAAAGGACTGGCTGCTAGTCTCTGAAGTCTTAATGTTTGTTGTTCTTTGTACAGTAGAAGTTTTTCTTTGGTTTCACATAGCTTGGCTTCCTGTTTATTCCTCCTTCCTTGATCCAAATCTTGCTGATTTTTTATTCTTACTAATCATTTATTTGGAGCCTTTTTATAGTTTATGTAAATATTTTAATGGATTTGAAGAGGATGAGTTTTTGGTGGTATTACCTGCACTACCATCAGGCTGGAAGCCCTTCGTTTTTGAGAAGCCACTTTGGGGCAGGGGTGTTGGGGGGGCACTGAGGAGACAAGCAGACAAAGACACTGAGCGGCCTGCAGCAGTACCAGAGCTGTGAGCTGGGGCCAGGTCCCGCCAGGCCCTCTGACAAAGTTAGGATGTCGTAGTTGATCCTGAGAACTGGACCATATGGGGAGCACTGGGGAGCATCACAGGGAAATAGCATGATCTGATTTGGTTTCCAGGAAGGTCAGCTGGGTCACCAGGTCGGCTCTGGGGTGGTGGGCAGAGAGATGAAATGGGGGCTAGGATGCAACCTTTCAAATATGGATACTGTTGAAAAAGCTCTAAAGAGCACAAGTCTTCTCACTGAGCCGCCTTGTTGCAGCCTGTGCCTCTCGCCTGTAGACCCCCAGGCTGCCTGCCATGCCACAAGCTCTGCGTGTGGGCAGATTCCTGCCAGCGAGAGCAGTGTGCATCCCTTGGGTACATGGCTCATAAGTGCAGAGGAAGTAGGAGTATATTTGGACAGGGCACAGGCTTTAGTGTCAAACACACCTGGGTTTGAGTCGTCTGGATTCTGTCGCTTCCTAGCTTGGCGGTCTCAGGCAAATCACTTAATCTTTTTGAAAGGTCTCATTTTTAGACCAAGGTATGAGAGGCCTCTACCCTGGGCCCTCGGCTTTAGAAGGCCCTGCTGTGGTCCTCTTTCAGCATCCCCTGCCCGTGGGGGGAGGAGTCCATGCCAGTGATCAAGGTCCACATGGTAGTCTGTTTGAATGGTGCCCCCCCAAACTTGTGCAGTACACAGCCTGTGCGACTGTACAGTATGGGCTGCTAATAAGAGTGGCAAGGAGGGGCAGGATTGAGGATACTGAGTAGGTAAAATCCAGATTTGGCAGGTTGTCAGGATGTGACCAAGGGAATGATGGGGCTATCAACAGCCAAAGGAAAATATGGCAGAGAGTTGAGAAGTCAGTTTTAGGTGTATTAAGACTCTGGCCCTGCCAAACAGCCACCCAGAGCTATCCATCAGCCAGAACTCATGAGGGAGGTCAGGACTAGACATCGTTTTGGAAATCATGGGCATTGGGGTCATAGCTGAGGCCTGGTGGCCGAACGAGGCCTCTGAGGGAAAGCCTATAGGCCATAGTGAGCACGGAACTGATTCTCTCGGGGCCTCTGTGTTTAAAGGACATGAGGGCACAAAGGTTCCATGAGAGGGACAGAGGGCTTCAGGGTCCTGGGACCATGAAATCCTCCTGGCAGTACAGCCTAGGAATAGGGGGTTTCCAGGGGGGTCCACAGAGTCAAGGCTTTGGAGAGGTCAGTGAGGGCAGAATCATTGGCCTAGGGGACAGCGCTTTCTGGAGACACAAGGAGATGGGCAAGAGAGTGGTGGGGAAGTTGAAGCCTGGAGGTTGTCCACACCTGCGGAAACATGGCAGCGATAGGGAGAAAGTGGTGAGCAGGGCAGGCAGGGGGGCCTGGTGAGGGGAGGAGCCGCAGGAGGAGGAGAATTGATGAGGTTTGTCCCAGAGAAGCGAGGTGCAATTCAAGAGAAAACAAGGGGCAGATCAGCTCGGAGAAGCAGGGATCAATGTGAAGAAAAAAGGCAGAAATATTAGATGTTTGAAGCATAGTAAGGGAAATCGGGCAAGCTTGTCAGGCCTGGGGTTGGGGTTCTTGGTAGAGGCGCGGAGCAGGCATCTGCTAAAGCTGCCAGGAGTGGGAGTGGGGAAGGCGTCGGGAGGAGCTGGATTTGGACAAAGCTTTGATCATGTCTCCTGCGGTGTCCTGGTGGCCCTGATGGGAATGTGCTCTGGGTTCTAAGTGCTGAGTGTATTTTCAGCTGAACTGGCAAACCCCAGGGGCATTAAAGGATTTATTTCCTCTTACAGGATGGTGAGTGACCACTATTCTTCGAGTACAAAGGGAGACACAAAGATGACCAGCAGCTCTCCAAGGTTAAGTCCACAAGAGCACCAGCAGAAGAACCTGTGCTGAGATTGCTGAGCGAGTGCGCACAACTGGGCCGGGTAAACCAATATTGACAACATTGAGACTGAAAATCGGCAGAGGACTAGAGTTAAACAGGCTGTTTATGATGGCTAAACTTCAAGGGCCATGTGTAGAATTAAAAACACAAGAAGAATTGCATAAAGTCTAGAGTTGGGGGACCTGGCTTGGCAGTGTTCACATAAGAAGTCACTACGTGGTTTACAACTCATCTTGCACTCTTTAGTGACCTAAAGCTTTGTACGTGCCAAGTAATAATGATAGCTTCTGTTACCTTCCATGTCCCAAATGTCTGGGACTTTTATTTCTAGAGTAGTTTTTTGATCCTTACACCAGTCTTACGTGGTATCATTAGCCCGTTTTATAGACAAAGAAGATGACATAGGGAGAGGAAACGGCTCACCTCACATCACACAATAGGGAAGTGAGGGAGCCGTGTTCTTTCCACTGAGCTTCACAGCCCTTAGCATGATTCAGCTGCTTAAGAAGCGAATAAACCCTGGTGTGCACTTATAAGGATGGTGTGTCCAGATTGAGGGACTCCTTGGTGTCTCTGGACTTGCCTTGGGTCAGCCAGAGCCCAGGGGAATGAAGAGTTCATTTCTAAAGATCCCTGTACAAAGAATGATGCTCTAGGTGTGAACAGACTGAGGCCTGTGGGGGCAGGATGGGATCTGGCGCTATGTTGCGGGAGGTTCAGCGAAGGAAGGATGTAGTCAGGCGGCTGAGAGCGATTAATTGGGATGCTTCTTAAAGTAGAAAGAAATCAGTGGGCGGGACTTAGATGGAGGTAAATTCAGACTAGTTCAATTTATAATTGCAAGAGTTGGGATCTTAAGAGTTCAATAATAATATATGGTTAATTAAATGCTTCTACAGCTATACAATGAAATACTAGGCAGCTCTTTAAAAAGATGCAGTTCTATGTACTGATATTTAAAGACATAAGTGAAAAAAGATTACAACATTGTATTATTGTTTTATTCCATTAAAAAATATACGTACAAATATGGTTATATTTACATACTCAGAAACTATGTTTGCAACCAATGTGTGGTTCTCTGGTAGTGGGATTTAATGTTTTAAAACTTCTGTCTTCTAATTTTTCTATATTTAACATGGAATTTGTATGAGAAGAGATGAAGGCATAATTGTAGTTACCCAGTAGTGAGCCAGCCCCCGCTGAAGCCCTCCCCTCAGGCCCTGGAAATGGGGTCAGTGAGACGGGAGCTGGGCAAGAGGACTAGGTCTCTTTCCACTCAAAGATGTCCAGTGGAAAGAAGCAGGTCACCAAACACAGGGTGAGCCCACTTCTGTAAAACATGCAAATGTGTTATGAGGATCCCCGGATAGCCATGTGTGCCCAGGCATTTCCAGAGGGTTCCTTTGCAAGCACAACAAAATGAAGATGAAAACCTCTGAGCCCGTCGCCTGGCACCTGTTATGATAATGGAGATTGCCCCAGATGCCCTCAGAGAGGAGCGTTCCTGTCTAGTGGCCTCTTGGGATGCTGGCATCACCTAGGAAGGATGCTGAAGACTTTGTGGACTGTCGGGTTGCTCGTCTCTCAGAGATGCGGACTCAGTTTCAGGCAGATGTCTCCAGCAGAAGGGGACGGTTTCCCCTCCCATTTGCCCTTCTCTCTTCTCTTTGCCTCAATTCATAGCTCCCTTTTCAAGATCAGCCACCACCAGAACCGGCGATCTGAATTCAAAGAGGCAGCCCCAGGCATGGGACTTTATGGGAAAGCTCCTCTCCCAAGGAGAGCAGAATCTAGGGTCCCATATTTAGCCCTCCCTACTGGACGTGGTGCTCAGGCCATGAGGAGGCAGCATGATTCAGTGATGGTTTAGCAAACACTACAGGAGGAGGTGAACAACTTTATCTGTGGGGTTAGAGGGGGTCTTCTCCAAATTGAATGAAAAAAGGAGACCAGAAGATAAATGGGGGGAAAAAAAAAACAAAAGAAGAAACACAAATGAGAAAAGCCCATCTCTGTCTCCCGCTTTACGCTGTGACTTTATGCTGGTGGCGGAAGGGGACAAGGACAGCTTCTTCCATTGCTGTTAGTAAAGGCTTGTTTGTGCATCTACGACCTAGTGGCAGGGTGGGATTAAAGGAACCTTAAATACCACAATCTGGGCCTGGTTCAAGGGAGGGGAAAAAATGGACCCACACTGAATTTGAGTGCAAAAAATAAATATAAAATTTATTAAAACACCCACAATATTTTAAAGATACCAGGAGTAATACAGTTCACAAACCCAGTTGTTTGTGTAAATTATAATAAAATACAAATCAAAAGAGGATACATACTTGCAATTTCTAGGCACCCTAAATTAAATTTACTGAAACCCTGGGGGAGAAGGGAGGGTCAGGAGGGCAGCTCAGGAGGCAAACCAATCAGGTGGGAGGAAAAAATATTAACAGAAAGGTAAAAATTATACAAAATAAAATTATCGGCATAAATTTACTGTACTAAGAATATCTACAGTTTAATAATACACATCCTATTGCCTTGAGACATTGCAAAAATCTACCATTCATCCATCAACCCCAGATAAACTTCATTTCAAGTAGCCACAGTTACAAAGTCAAGACGGAATATTCAAGTATGGTTGTTAAGTTCACCTCCATTGGAAGCCAAGTAACCAAACAGGAATTCAAAGAGAGAAGAAATAAAACACATCAAAAAGCGACAGGGGCTCTAGATTAAGTCTAACGCGTTAATATGCCACAATATGACCTGCCCTTGTTTCTTTTTTTTCATTAGAATACGTGAAAAAGAAATGACATCACTCCTGTTTTTCTCCTCCTTTTTCCCCTCAAAAGAAAAAAAAATGTACTGGAACCAAGAAAATTTGGATGTTCAAATGAGCCAAATAGTACTTTTTTAGATCCCCATGTGAATAGTGATGAGTAATCCCTGAATGACGGGTAGTCAAAACGAGAAGAGAGAGCACACAATACCACTACAAAAAGCATCCCTGATATTAGAATAGAAGCAAACTAGAAGTCGGCCAAATCGCTCGCTGATTCCTAGGCAAAAAGCAACTGTAGACCTGGCGTTTCTGTGCTGCAGTCTCTGCTCAGGGGAGAAGCCTATTGCTTTGCTCTTGTGGGCAGCTCTGCGGGAGGAAGGGCGGGGGGCACCACGCCAGGGCCGCCCCCGTGGAAAAGCTCTCTGTGCACGCGTGGGTGTGGGACTGGATGACCTATGCTGGGGGGCACGCACCTCAAAGAATGTTCCTTTTGGTCCAGGGTATGTGGACATTGGCCATGCACTACAGCACATGCAGCTGGCTAATGACACTAGGTTTCGAGGGAGTCATTTCAAATGACAGCAACAGTGACGGAAAAAGCTCAATGAGATGGGCATAGGAAATTCACATTTTATTCAAAAGCAAAACGTAAAAAGGAAACGCAATAAAGTCAACCACGCTCCTTCCTTTCGGCATTTTGCCATTTTAACTGCTGAAGAATGAAAAAATAAAATGACCCCAGGTTCTTCCAGGCCCAGTATGTCATCAGAGGGACAACCTGCAGGTACCAGACCCTCGTGGAATCTACTTTCCCCAAGTTGTCACAATGTCTTGTTTTTGAGGTATTTAAAAAAATTATTGTGACAGTGGATGACACGAAATGGAGCTTCCTGTTGAGTTTTTCAGACGTCAACTTTTGTGGACCCAAGAAGAAAGGTAGAATAGCACCAACTAAAAAGCAGCCTCAGTGGCATCGAGTGAGCAAAGAAAGCTCCTTCCTTTCGTTTGAACAGGAGGGGTTACCAGGGAGAGGCAGAAGCAATGCTGGGGCAAAGGCTGTGAGGAGCAAAGGAACGAGCCCCCTGCCCACCATGTCCCTAGCCAGTGCCAGGTCAGGGAGGCGAGCCATCTGGTCCACCTTGGCATGCAGAGTGCCTCTGGGACCCTCAGAGATGTCTACTTGGCCCCCCGAGCTGCAGGAGGAAAACGTGTGTCCTTGGCTGTGGAGATACCTATGCTGGAAGAGGCAGGCGCACCCAACTCCCCTTCCTCAAAACAGAGCCCTTCACCCTCCCTTCCTCAGGAGGCCCGAGAGGACACGAGACCAGAGCACCTGCTGCGCCGAGCAGGCCCACCCCCGTCTGCAGTGAGGGAGCTGGCTGCCTTTGCAACTTGCCCTTCTGTGTTTGGCCACCAAGGAAGAACAGTAAGACAAAAGAAAAACTGCTCAGAGCAGGTTATAGCACGGTAAACAGAGGTCTAAGGAGACAGCACCAAAAGGAGGGGAGGGGGGGAGCCGAGAGAGACTGGAGCCCACCTTGTTTTTGGTTGGTTGTGGTTTCAGAACCTTGATAGCACCTCAGCAGGACAGGATCACGGACAGTCACATTAAAACACCATAGCACCATTTTATTTAGACTATTTCAATTCATAAAAATGCTTCCTAGTCCATAGAACACACTTCAGTAACAAAAGGAGAGAGATTGGTTGAGGCACGTCAGGGATATCATTTTAACGTCCCACCAACACTGCCTTGGTTTGCCATCCGGCGGTGGTTAAACTTCACAAAGTCTGGCTGGACTTCTCTTGGGGAAATCAGGTCACCATCTACCCATCGTCAGCCGTCCTCGCGCAACTACGACTGTCTGGTACAAAGCAGTTAAGCTCTGCTACCAATTTCCTTGCTTTAGCACTTTGAAAATCCCTTGCTGTGTAAACTACCGTTTCCAAAAGAGGCTGGTGGAAGGACCCAGAGGGGGCAGGGCACACTCTCTTTCCACGCACACCACTGCCATCCCGGTGAGGGCAGAGCAGCACCCACGGAGCCAGCGTGAGGGGAACTTGGGCCCTGCCAAACAACACACCAAATAACAACAAGAACAAACCTCAAAATCCATGAAACACCTTGAGTCAAGATTTCTGATGGTTAGATAATGGTTTCTTGAGCTAGCACCAGTTATTTTGTGAGAACCTGCCGCGAAGCGATTTTTATTTTAAAAATCTCTTAGCACAGAACTTTGCAAGCACTTCCCTTGCACACAAAAGGCAGGGAAAACAAAACAGAAAAGAGGAAGCAAACGTCTGCACCGCCCATGGAGGGCGTCTGTGGACAGGGTGCACTGAGGAGATGACTTAAGACTCCATCGGTTCCCGTTGCTATAATATTACTCTTAAATCTTGGTCATGCTGTTAGGTTCTTTAGTTGCAATGGCTTTATTTTTCTTCTCATGATAAAAATGTCTGTTAATCATCTTTAGGACTTAAAAAATGATAGTGCCAGTAAAAAATAAAAATTTGATTTTTCTCTTTAAGAAACCTTCAGCAGCAAGGGGGGATAAAGAGCTGTGCATAGTTACTTTTTAAATATATGTCTAAAGCATGCTAATTTCAATGACTGAGATTTGAGGTAGGTTATACATGTAGTGTGTGAAAATCAGCATGGGCTTGAGCATGGCACCAGCACCACCTAATTTCTGAAACACCGTTCTGAGGGGGATGGGAACATCCAATGGAGACTGCCTCTTGACTCTCCTCTCAGCAGCCTGTTCGCTAAGCTAGAAATTTATGAACTAAAGGCTGTTTGGGCTGTGGGGGGACAGACATCACATGCTTTTCGCTTGTATTGGTTTCTCCTTTCATCTAATGGCTTTGCTACCAAAGGGTGACGAGGGGAAGAGCATATTTAACATACATCAGGAAGGGTCACACGTGCCAAGGATCAGAATCACCTGGGTTACACTCGGGACCTTCCAAACCAACAGCCAACCTGGGGCTTTCCTGGGTCATACAGACGGTCACATTCTCCAAATGTTTTGTAAAATATTGTATTTCTTGCTTAAGATAATTTAAAATGAAGTTTTCAAGGCACCCCCGCATCTACCTAAGCACAGAGTCAAATGAGACCTGCATAAAAGTACTGATGCGATAAGCAAAATAGCATTTAAAGGACCCAACTTTTCCTCAAAACTAGAAAATTAGCATGCTCATTGAAGACTCTGCTTCCTTTAGCTTGTCAAACTGAAGGTCAGAGGTTTTCCTATAAATCTGAGTTCTGAATAATTCTAAATCCTGATAAGCTCTTGGGTATTTATTTCAAAAGCAATAATATTTCATTTTTGTCCTGTAAAATAAATGCAACTTTACAGAATATGGTAAAAGTGAAGGATAGACAAAGCATGTTAAATATTCAGCTACTATTTACAATTTCTCCCACAATTACATGTTAAAACATACTTTTTTTTTTTCAAGTTGCTGTTTAAATCTAGGCAAAAGTGCTTAAAAAAATCTTTCACTATTTACAGTTAAAACCAGACCACATAAATGCTCAGGACATCTTACAGCGACTCTCCGCCAGTGCTCTGGGTCAGCTACAGTACACGCCCAGCGGGTCGGCTCTCAGCTCTTACACAAGGCACCTGGAAGCTCAGGAACTTGCCTCTAGCATCGTCATCTGATTGTTAAACTCATTTCATGAAGACCCACATCTGAATCTGAATAAAACTGCTCAATAAATATATGACGTTCATCTCAGGGCTTGGCTGTCATTCACTGTGTGGCCATATTCCCCTCGGTGTGTCCTGACAAAGCCTCCCGTTCACCACACACATCCACATGGGTAGTTTGATATAATTTCTGCTAATACCACAGGAAAAACAAACACTCCAAGAAGTCTGACTTGCTGTCGACGAATGTTGCTTCCACCTGTCAGGCCTAACCTCTCTCGACAGTGTCACAGAAATGAAGCACCACATTCTCATTTCAAAGAACTGAACGAATGCACCAGAATTTTGGAATGGGGGTGTTAAAGTGGGTGGAGAGGGGAGGAAGGAAAGGAGAAAATGATCAAATAGAGAAATGGCACCAATTAGGGAGGAAAATCATAGCTACCTGCTGAAAACGTTTGACTCTTGCATTTTAAAATTGTTAAGTGTAGGCCCACTCCCCAGATGATAGCATAGAGGGGGTGGGCTCAGGGGGGAGGCATGCACCATTGTTCAATGTGGAAATCCAGGAATAAGGAGAGATGCGTTAACTGCTGTTACACTGGTGTGCTGAGCTCCTGCAGGACGGGGCCTGCCCCAGAGGCGAGGGAGCCCCAGCACAATACTACAGCACCAGGCTCTGCACAGCGTGCAACGCTGGCTTTTCACAGCTTGGGTTTGACTTCTTGTTTTTAAAGATACAGTAGCCCTTTTTCAGTATCAGCATAGACTTTGGAGCATTTCTTTTTAAAAAACTGCCACTAAGACAAATTCCTTCAGCCCAGTATTCATTGACTCATCAACTTGGTGGAAAAGGCTCCTAAGAGCCTCTCGACTCCAGCTCCATCACGAGGTGCTGCCTAGGGACCCATGACATCCTGTGACTTGACAAATAACGGACAGAGAGGATTCAGTGTGGAGACTAGCAAGCTTGAAGCTGTCTACTTCCAACCTGGTTTCTGGGGAAATCTACGCCAGCATCTCAGGTGCTCGGCCTGGGGTGCACCTGCCCCTCCCTCCCCGACTCCAAGCCAGTGACTGCAGAAGGGATCCCCCATGTTTTTCTACAGGTTCCCCCATCCTTACAGAGGACAGAAGCTGTCCTGAGGGCTCCCTCCCCTGAAGGGAAGGTGTATCTGTCAGGAGGGATGGACCAGTGGCTACAGTCTGGACTCGGCTCATGAGGGGCAGATGGCTGAGAGAACCTCGTCAGCTCCCGAGACGGCCAGGCTCGCTGGGCCCAGCAAGACTGGGCAGGAATGAGTGCTTCTGGCCTTTCCTGCCCATCCTTTACCATTACTATTGTCGCTTTTAAAAAATCCAATAAATACACATTTTAAATGGAATTTAAAACTACTCCTTTGTGAAAGGACACTATAAACTTTCTTTCCATTATTGTGATATACAAGGATAGAGTTTTAAAAACAAGAGAAAATAAAAGCCCCCCAAACAAGGGAGGAAAAAAAAAAAAAACAACGTGGAGATATAAATATTAAGATCACGAAAAAATCACCCGACAGCCGTAGTTTCTTCTTCAAAGTGCTGGGGAAGTGGGGGGAAGGGAGAGGCGGGTCAGTTCTGAGGTTTGGACCATAAATACATATATATGCGTATCTATATATGTATATATAGATAAAAAGACTTCTGCACCCCCAACCCGCCCCCAGGTGTGAGGGCAAAAGCACCACAGAGGCAGCTCGGGCCAGGCCCGACGCTGAGGTACGCTGGCTCCCTGGCACCCTGGCACCTAGATCCAGCGGCTGTAGGGGCCAGTGACCTTCGTGTAGGCGTAGGAGGACACGGTGACTGCTGAGTCTGTGGGCACGGCCAGCGCCTGCCGCGTGGGAACAATCCCCTTCTTCTCCTTATGCTGGGGCTCGGCGACCATGGCGCCCCCCCATTTGCGCTTCTTCCCATAGAGCTTGGCCTCCTGCTGGCCCAGGCCCAGCCGGGCGGCCTCCTCCTGCCGCGCCCGCGCCCTCTCCGCCAGCTGCTTCATCTTGGCCTCCCAGAGGGCCAGCCCGTGATTGGGCTGGTTGAGGTTCTTGTGCTGGTAGAAGACCAGCGAGATGCGGGTGGGGTGGCAGCGGTTGGGTTTCTTCAGGGGGGTGGTGGCATGCAGCTCTCGCCGGGCACACTCGATGAGGATGGAGCCGTGGGCGGGGGCCACGGCCACGCCGCCGATGTTCTCATCCAGGAAGTTGTGTTCGCTGTCAGACCACAGCTCCTCCTCCTCCTCCTCTGTGACGCCACTGCCCTGGCCAGCCTTGTCCTCCTTCACCGCCCCCTTGTTGGGGAGCTCCTCAGCCGGCCCCTCCTCCAGGCTGAAGGGATCCCACAGCTTCTCCTCGGACTTCAGGGCCCCAAACAACTTCTCGCTGGAGCCCAGGGACATGCCGAAGGACTGCCAGGCTTTGTCCAGCTGGCTCACGCCCGGGGTTGGAATCCTTCCCTCCTCCCCTTTCAGGGGGCTCCACAACTTGTCTTGGAACCCAGGACCGCCTTTCAGGGCAGAGTTGAAATCCCCGGCACCCACCCCCCATGGCTTCTCAGTCAGGCCGGGCCCCGCCAAGGCCGCAGTGCTGTTCCCAAACTTGCAAGGGCTCCACGGTTTGCCTCGTGGCCGTCCTCCAGGCTGGGGGGCTGGCTGCTGCCCCTCACCAGGAAACAGTCCCCACTGGCCATCCGGGAAGTGGGAGGAGGTCAGGCAGCTGGTCCCAAAAGAACTGAGCTTCTCGGGGATGATGGCAGGGCTCTCCCCAGAAGAGAACACACCCCAGCTGCCACCCACACTGTTAGTCCTCTTGGGGGACATGCTTGGGCCTCCTGAGTACTGTCCCCATAGGTGATTTGGTCCCCCATTCTGAGATGCCTCGGGCAAAGGCGCTTTGCCCATCTTACCAGGTTCTCTGGCTACAGACTCAGCCTGGACCAGTGGGTCTACTGGCTCTTGCTTGATGGATCTGTTGTAGCAGTTGGAGCTCTGTGCAAAGGGAGAGGGGTCCCTGGACGCTGGGTGGATCGGGGGGGCCTTGGGAAGCAGATACTCCTTGGGGCCTGGATAAGCAGGCTGCTGGTGGTGAGGAGCGGGGTGGTGGGTGTCCGTGGGAACAGCCTGGCCAGGCAGCTCGGCAAACTCAGCACCACCGTAGGCTGGGCTCAGGCTGTTGTGCAGAGCGTGGAGGTCTGGCTTCTTCTCGAAACTGCCACTGCTGCCACTGTGCCCCCAGGCACCAGGACCCAGGAACTGTGAGGGAAAGACGGGGTTGCTGGATGGAAAGCCGTAGTAGCTGAACGACGGAAGCGCATACTTGGAGTGGAAGCCATTGACGGAGGGCAGGCTGGGCTGTGCATAGTAGGAATGGTAGGAGTACACGCTGTTCATGCTGTACGGGTCGGAGGGCCGGCAGCTGCCCAGCACCGAGTAGCTCTCCACCACCGCGTTGCCGCTGTACTTGAAGGAGCTGAAGTGGTTCTGCGGCTCCACCTTGAGCGAGGGCTTCAGGCTTTGCTGGGACAATCCACCCTTCAGAGACAGGCCTGGGGAGAAGAGAGGGCAAGACGGAGAAGAAGCAGAGAGAATCACAGGCAGCAAAGATCCTGGGCAGGAGGACTGAGGATGGAACCTTCCTCTTCCCCTAAGATGTTTCCTCTGCGGGACAAGCAAGACAGATGAGGCTGGACTTGCTCCAGGCGCTGCTCGGTTACACCCAGCCCACTGACGCCCTGGGATAAGCAGCTCGCAGAGCCCACAGCCCCTCTGGGTCGCTCCTCTTCCTCCCTACCCTGGCCAGCTCCACCAGTCCTCATAGAAGCACCCTCCTCATGCTGGCCACCTCCCCCAGTCGGGGATCACTGCAGGGACAAGGGCCGGGAGAAACGAGAGCCGTCCCACGCCCATAAACCCTGCCGCCCCCTCTGCAGTGCCCGTGTCTGAAGCCGTGGTACTCTCCACAGACTCTCAGAGAGGGGGCTGGGCAAGCTAGAGGAGAAACCCAGCTCCTCTTTGGGAAGGTAGGAAGACCTCCTTGCATTTGGCTCTCCAGGTGCTCCCATCAGGTGTGGTGTCCTGGGGCTGCTGCAGATATCGCCCGGACAAAATTAAGAGAATGAGATGGTCCAGATGGTTGAGAGAGGCCCCGGGACTTTTCTGTCTGAGGTCCTATCTCAAGGCAGGAAGAGGGGCGGTGAGGAGGCTGGCCAGGGCCTCCACCCGACAGTGCCAACGCCACCCCTGGAGGGCACCCTCTCCCCACACACCTGGGTCAGTGGTGATGCCGGCCAGCTCCAGGGCCTCCTGCTTGATCTTCTCCGGAGTGCTCAGCTTCTCCTTCTGAATCATCTTCTTCTTCTCGGCCGCCGCCTTCCTGGCTTCCAGCTGCCGCTGGCGGCAGGATTTCGCAGGCTCAGGCAGGCGCCGGACCTCGCGGGGGAAGGCGGTGAGCACCTGGATGGCCCCGCTGCCCACCTTGGCGTTCTGGTTCTCCTCACTGCCGAACTCATCCGTGTTGGCCATCTTGTACAGGGGGAGCACGTGCAGCTGCTCGTCCTCGGGAATCTTGCCCACACAGCGATTGTCTTCCTTGGTCAGGGTGCAGACCTGCCCCAAGCAGAGAGAGGGGGGTGCACAGGGTTGGGGGAGCCCAGCACTGGGAGGGAGGGGCTGAGCATCCCGCGTATGTGACCTCTGCTTCCCCCGCACAGGCCTGACACCAGCCATCAGCTCAGCCCTAATGCTCCCTATGACTTCCTAGTGTGTCGGAAAAGCACATTCCTCTTGGTTCACAGACTAACAAAAGCACCAACATTTAGAGTCACATACACATACGCATACATACATATAAACTCACATTTTTTTTTTTTTTTTGAGGAAGATTAGCCCTGAGCTAACACCTGCTGCCAATCCTCCTCTTTTTGCTGAGGAAGACTGGCCCTGAGCTAACATCCGTGCCCATTTTCCTCCACTTTTATATGTGGGATGCCTACCACAGCATGGTTTGCCAAGTGGTGCTATGTCCGCACCCGGGATCCAAACTGGCGAACTCCGGGCCGCCAAAGAGGAACGTGCGCACTTAACCGCTGCACCACTGAGCCGGCCCCCACATTCACTTTTTAGTAATTAAATAGAATCATATTATGCATACAGTTTTATAAGAACTTCATTTTTTCTTAACATAGTATATTTTCTTATGCATTAAATATTCTCCTCCAATATGATTTAAGAGCTACATAATATTCTACTGTATCAGTGAGTTAATTTAACTAATCCCTCATTACTATTTAAACTTATTTCCAATTTTCCCTATCATAAATAATACTTCTATCCTTTCAGCTAAATTTTCTAAAATACTTAATTCCTTAGAATAAATGCTATGAAGCAGAACTGACACATATTGCCAAACTGTCCCCCGAAATGATTACCATCAGTTTTTCACTCATATTGGCAGAATCCAAGTTTCACTTTTCCTACATTTTTGCCAATAATTTTGCCATTAATTTCTTAAAAACCTTTTGCTCATTATCCAAGTGTTTCTCGTTGTTGGTTTGCATTTCTCTGATTACTAACGAGGTTTCATTTTTCTCTCAAGTATCTACTCTCATACCGATTATATTTTATTTTCTGTATTCTTGGTGTTCTGGCATTTGGGGCTTTGATCCTGTAGGACTGCACCTCTGAGGGCTAAGTCCCAGAGAGAGCAAATGATTCCCCCATGAGCGTACCTCTGACATACAAACTAACCAGTCCAGAGCCCACACCCCACCCATCTCCTTTATCACACTCTCACACAGCAAGCCAACATTCCTTCTGCCCTAAGCTACCCCAGGACCAGGTACAGACAATGAGGGACCACCCCTATAAGCCAGAGCCCACAGAAATTCTTCAAACTATCCACTCCTAAGCTTACTCAGTTTACTTACCCTGCCTCACCCATTCCTTCCCAGGAAAACCCCAATGAAGGCTCTGGGCCACGCTCTCCCCTCTCTCCCCACCTCTGCCTCCTGAGTGACCCTGGGGCTTCCCCATGTGGCCCTGCATAGCATGCCATGTGCCATGTCCCGTTTCTAGGGCTCTGCAAGTACGAACTTTTTCCTTCATGACAATTGTTTCTGCATCTGCCTGTCTTATCATACCTGATTAAAACAAACCCCAGGTACATTTTAACACAACTCTCTAATTATCTTCCCTTTTTTGGGAGTTTTATTTCTTTTGCCCATTTTTATACTAGATCATTCATTTTGTTATCAATTATATAAAGTAATCTTTGCATATGAAGGTTATCATTCCCTTTGTCACTTGTTACAAATACTGTTTTCCAGTTCATATTGGCTTTTCAATTTTGACCATGGTGTTTTATTATCGAACAGAAACTACATTTTTATGCGGTCAACTGTATTCATCCTTTCATCTACGGTTTCTCCACCGGTGTCATGCTGTTCCAAATTTGCTGCTTCCAGAGTTTGTGTGGGTCTTCAGACTTACTCTGCTCTGACTGGACCCCTGCATACCTTCTGGGTTGGACTGACCACCAGCCCTGCTTCCTACCATTCTCTAAAACCCAGTGTCACACATGACAGAGCAAAGGAAAAAGGCAAAGGATGATAGGACAGATGCTGTGTTTCTACTGCTAACATATAGAGATACCTTACAAATGTCAACAGATATGGCTACCACAGTTAAAATAATAATAATAATAAGGACATAAATAGGATAGTCACAAAGATGAAATTAAAATGGGCAAGAAAAATAGGAAAACATGTTCAACCTCTCAAATAACACAAGAAACACAAACTAAAATGAGATCATATGTTTGCCACTCAGGCAGGCAAAGACTAAAAAGATCGAGAAAACCTTTTGCTGTCAAGTCAGTCAGAGAATAAGCATTCAAAGCCCGTAAATGTCCTTATCCTGGGACCTCAAGGAGATTACTACACCACTACATAAAGAAGTGATCAGGACGGCCCCTCCCTGTGGTTTATAGAGGGGAAATCTGAAGCACTGACCGTCCATCCATAGGGGATTGGTCAAATAAACAATGGCAGAGCCGTACACACACAGCCTTAGAACATGCTGAAGGAAACCGACATCCAGGGACACAGAAAGCCGTCCACCACGTACCCTTGAGTTAAGAAAAGCAGGTCACAGAACAGCATGTACATGTAATGTGATCCCATTTGTGTAAAATTGATGTGGCTGTACAGGTGCGCGCACACACACATTCAGGTGTCTGAACGGATGGTCATCACAGTGCTAACATTCTTTATCTCTGAGATTTCAGGAAATTTTTACTGTTTACTTTCTTATATCACTTACATTTTTAAAATAATGAGTAGCTGTTTAATTGGGGAAAAACAATATTATTCATTTTGGAAAAATATTACCTTTTTTTTTCTTTTTTGCTGAGGAAGATTTCCCCTGAGTTAACATCTGTGCCAATCTTCCTCTATTTTTTTTAATATGTGGGCTGCCAGCACGACCTGGCTGATAACAGAGTAGTGTCGGTCTGCACCTGGGATCCGAGCCCGGGCTGCTGAAGGGGAGCATGCTGAACTTAACCACTGGCCCAAAAATATTACTTCTTTTCACTCCAAACTCTAGAGGCTCTGGGATCCAAATAACCTCACTGTGCTCTTGCTCTCTCCTGTCTCCCAGTGCCCCTTCCTCCTTCCCTGTCCCTCTCCTAATCTGGAGTGCACGCCCTTCCTCTATATTTCAGCTAGAAACCCTCACAGTACAGTGTAGACAGGACCCTCCCTATCTGGCTTCTCAGCCTTGGACATGGGGAAGGAGGACAAGGTGGAGAAATGAAATCCTGGGATTGGGCTATCCATCCACAGGCACACAAGCTACCCTCAGCCTCTGGGAGCTCCCCGTCAGATGAATGTGCCGGTGCCCTCGCCTCTTCCACTGGGAGCCCTACCTGTCCGAGACCCAGTTCAAAGGCAGGAAGAGAGCTGGCATCATCCCTGCAGGGTGTCTGCGCCCCAGCCCAAACCTCCTCCCTGCTCCATCTCCACTCCCTCCCCTGGTGACTGCACCAGCCTCAGGACTCCAACTGAACTACATGCTCCCCAGTCCCAAGGTCACTTCTCCAGACCTGCCTACTCCACATCTCCACCTCGACCTTTAGCAGGCATCTCAAAACAGAGCTCTTGATTCTTCCCCCCAAAACTGGTCTTCTCCCATCATTCCACAACTCCGTAAATAACAACACTCGCCCAGTTGCTCAAGCAACTGCAGTGGTCCTCAAGTCTTTTCCCACATCCTACACCCAGTTCCTCAGCAAAATCCTCTCAGCTATACCTTCAAAATCATCCAAAATCTGTCCAATTGCCCTGTACCTTGGCCTCACTCCGGCCACAGCCCTGTCACTTCTAGCCTGGGCAACTGTCCCAGCCTCCTACCTGGCCTTCTTCTCTGATTCTCTCCTACTCGCCCCTTCCCCACATGCTTTATTCTCCATCTGCAGGAGCAAGAGAGCGCTTCTAACTTTATAATGAGATCTTACCACTCCTAGTGAAAAGCCCCCAGGGCTTCCCGTCACACTCAGAGCGCAACCCACCAGCCTCCCTGGCCTTCCAGGCTCCCTGCCACCTGCCCCCGGTCCACCCTCTAATTTCACCCCCAAGCCTTTGCCTGTGCTGGTCCTTCTGCCTTAAGCACTCTAGCCCCAGACACTCAGCCCTCATCCTCTCACTCCACTCACATCTCAGCCCAGGCGCCCCCTCCTCAGAGATGCCTCCCTAACCACCCCATCTAAGACAGCAATGGCTATCACTTTATCCTTTTCCTCACAGCCTTCATTGCTAACAGACACTATCTCACATCCTTGGGTAGGACCTAGTCCATTTTATTTCCAGGAAACTGGAGTGGCAGCTGAGGCACAGTAAACATGTGCTCAACGAACGAATCAGAGGTTGTTTGGATTTAAATCCTAGTGTCCACAGAGACCTGGAACCACGCTTTAGAGAATGGGGACTCCAGACGCCCAAGCATGCAGCCTCCACCTAAGACATGGAAACAAGGCCACCCTTGTCCATGCATCTGGCCCAGGCATTTCTCAGAGAAGCGGGTGGGAGCAGGCAGTCGGGCAGGCTCCTCCCAGAGTCCTGAGAATCGCATCTCCAGGTCCCTCCCTACTCTGAGCCCAGCTGTCTGCAAAGATCAGTCTCCCAGGATTGGCCCACGGGCCGGGCTGTGACAGGTCACAGGCTTCCTTACCACTGTGCACCCGTTGTAGAGGTTATGCTGGTCCTTGTGGGCGTGGGCACAGAAGTCCATGCAGGCTGTGACCCCCGAGAAGGGCCGCCCTTCCTTCAGCCCCAGGCGGCAGTCGATCGCTATCTCCTCGTTGGTCACCTGTGTGGATGGCCAAGGAGAACTGCTCACGTGACCTGAGGTGAGTGGCCCTGATTCTGGACTGGGAGGGCGGGTCTTCCAGGGAGGGAGGAGGGCAGTTAGGGACCTCAGCCGCCTTGTACTTGGGCTGCAGGAGAGGCGGTTTTCTGGCTGAAGCCCTTGCAGGAACTACCTCCTTCCGGGTTATCTCGAGTCCCCCTCCCCTTGTCTGGGAGATGCAGGGGTAACAGTGGAGAGAAACCCGAACCTCCCCAGTAGAAACCAGACCAGACGGGATGGAGGGTTACTAGGGGAAAGGGATGAAGACGCGGGCTAGAGGAGAGAGGGTTTGGGATGCTGTCAGCTTGGTGTGAAAAACGGGTCTATCAAAGACCTACAGCACTGCTCTCTCTCTGGCTGGGCTTTTCCCATAAGGAGCACAGAAAAGGTCACTCTCCCAATTCCCACCTTCACAGAACCTGGGCAGACACGTGGATGACATGTGGGCAGAGAGAGACCCAGGACCCAGTACCTGGTTCTGATAGGCCTGGGGCGCCAGCCGCTTGTACAGGGGAGCGACTTCGGTGGCCAGATCCTGGAAACTCTTCCGGAGCACTTCTTCCTGCGGAGAGAAGAGCAGTCATACATATCCAGAGCAGCCCTGCCCAGAAAACTGCCCACTGGAAACGAACTATCATTGGGATGCCACCAGGAAGGTAGGAAGCAAAGTGTCATCAGGTGTTTTTACAGCAGTCTCTCTGGGAGGAGTGTGGTGCCAAGTCCTTTTTAAAGCTGGAGACACTGAAGCTCACCAGGAGAAGCTACAGTCTGAAGGTCTAGTCATCTTGACCGCTAAGCCACTGCTCTTCTAGCCTCTAGCCCAGTGCCACTCAGAACCCATAAAGCATGTTCTTGCTTTGAGTGCTCAATGTTCTAGGTCAGAGGGGTGGTGTGGTAGGCATGTAGAGACGTGAGCAACAAAGTGAGGATCCTTCTTCTGGTGTTAAGTCAGGGAAATAAAGGCAGAGGAGGTGGTCACGGTCTGTGCTAGAAAGTCCACAGCCAGCCAGGCCCAGAGCCTGTGATGAGAAAGGTACACAGACCTCAAAGCTCTATCCTCTAGCCCCGCACCATCTCATGTCTTAGTCACAAGCCACATGTGCCAACTGAAATATAAATCAGTTTTAATTAAAATTAAATAAAATTAAAAATTCAGTCCCTCCGTTGCACTAGCCACATTTAAAATGCTCAGTGGCTATATGTGGCTCCTGTGGCTGCACGTTCTCTACAGAGAACATTTCCATCATCACAGAAAGTTCCATGGCAGAGTGCTGCCCTAGCCAAAGCAGCAGCCCTACACCTGGCAGAGTTTCAGGTATCCAGAGCCTCTCTCTGGCCCTCTGAGGGGAGCACATAGGGCTGTGGGGGCTCCCAGCAGGCCTTGAGCACAGGCATGAACAGGAGGCTGCAGAGAGGAGGCCTCAGGCCTAGAGGCCATACTGTGTGGATGCCAGCCCAGTGCCCGAGGACCAGGCCAGGCTCCCAGCAAGGAGACAGCAAGGGCCTGGATAAACGGATAAGTGCACAGAGATGTCCGCCCAGCAGCCAGGCAGGATAAGGGACAGCTCGGGAAGTCCAGCATTGGCCCAGAAGGTGGCCGAGGGCCCAGATGCCCCTCTTCCTACACCCAGAAAGATGTCTTAGGAAAAATGGAGGGAAGAAACTACCATTTAAGACGGTCATATTCTGATGGGGAATATAAATATCTACCATAAAGAGACTGTTTGAACTGGAAGGGCGTGAGGTACCTGTACCTGGAAAGTCTAACTTTTCACGCCCTGCACCCCTACACAACATACCCCACATACTTTGTTTCATAGCAAGATACGGCCAGTTTTTAAAAAAATGAAGCAAGTTTCATTTTCTGCACATCTGAGTCACGGCGTGCTAATCCTGCCTCCCACTCGGACGATTAAAGATACGTGGGCAGGTCCCATTGTTCCCTGTGGAGCTCTGCTCACCTCTTTGGGGTTGTCCCCCGCGAGGCGGAACTTGCGAGGCGTCTTGCTCCGAGCGTATTTGCAGCCGTTGAAGTACATGCTCCAGGAACAGCCAAAGGAGAAGGAGGCACCGCAGGTGTTGGGGTCTTTGCCTTGGCAAGCGCAGGTCCGGCTGCAACACACATCGCATGTTAGGCACACAGCTGGGTTTTTTGTTCCAGAATCTTCCTTCTCTCCCTCAGGGGGCGGCCCAGTTAAAGCCCGGCATCCACTGGCCTCCCAGTGACTGAGACCACATCCTTCCCCAGCATCTCTATTCCTTTCCCAAACTTCCTTGGGTAAAGAGCCAGCTCTGAGCTGTCTGTTCTGCTCCCACCCCTCAGCCTGAAGGTCTGAGAGTCTGTTGTTGGGAGAAGCACAGGGGTTGCTCGAGATGAGTGGGAGGAATCTAGATAAAAACCCAATAAGGTTTATATTTTTTCTTAACTCTAATATCTGTACCAGATCCAACACAGACCACACACATAGAGGAATAACGTGATCCACAGGGTTTGAGCATGCCTGCTTCCTGCAGGCCCAGATGCTGACAAGCCTTTAAACAAATAAACACTGACCTTACAATTCAACGCTTAATAAAACCTGGAAACAACCCAGATGCCCCTCAGTGGGGCAATGGCTAACAAATCGTGATGCACCCACACAGTGGACTACGACTCAGCAGTAAAAAGGCAGGAACGGCTGATACGCATCCAGAGACAAAGCTCAGAAACACTGTGCTCAGGGAAAGAAGGAAGACTCAAAAGGCCACACCCTGCATGGCTGCGTTTATAGGACATTCTTGCAAAGGCAAACCCACAGGGAAGGAAACAAGACTGGTGGTCACCGGGGTGGGGGAAGGGTCTGCCTATAAAGGGGCACAGGAAATTTTAGGGGAGATGGAAGTGTTCTGTATCTTATTGTGGTGGTCGTGGCTACAAGACTGTAAACACTTGTCAAAACTCTTCCAATTGTATACTTAAAAGGATGAATTGTACTGTAGGTAAATACACCTTAATTTAAAAAGTGGGACAAACCCTATAAGGGTAGGTTTCGTGCATACCATCGATGCCTTATGTTAGTGGGGCACTCACACTTGTTCACACCTGTTACCATCATCAGAGCCTCAGAGTCAATCTGGGGCACAAAGCAAAGCTGGGCCGAGTCCTCTGCTCCAGGACCAGAGCCCAGGATGGGACCCGGGGTTAAGCACTGTTTCCACCACAGTCCTAACTCCGCAGGACTAACAGGGTCCTGGATGGGGCCAGAGCTCTCCCAGGGCTGCACAGAGTCCCCTGCATCTGCCGTCTGGAGCCCTGCTGATGAACCCTGGCCCGGCTGCCCCGACCCCACCTGCTGGGACTCCACCCACGTACTCATCATTGAGGCCACATCTCCGGCTGGTGGGGTTCCCGTACTTCCGGAGGGTGTCGGTGAGCTCCTGGTAGAGGGTGTCTCCGAGGCTGCGGGGGATGCCCTCCCAGGCCAGGATGAGGATGACGATCACGGCGTTCTGGCAGTGGTGGCCCGCCCGGTGCCGCACCAGGCAGAGCAGCTTCTCCTCCAGCGTGTGCCTGCGGATCACCTGCGGGGATGCGGGGTGGGGCAGGGCGGACACCATTAACCGCGGGAGCCAGGCACCCACGCTCCCCTGCCAACTAGATCTGGGGGTGCAGGTCTTCAGGGCAGTGTCCCTGGGGTCACACCCTGCTGTCCGCAACCACATAGGCTAAAAGACCGTCATAATTACGGAACGAAAAACACAAATGTTATTTTTTTTAAGAGCAAAATAAAAAATAATCACCACAAGATCTAAGTTATTGATGATTTATATAGACTTAGGAGTAAAAATACATAAATGAAATTGTAAGCCAAAATATATGCAGAGTTTTTCATTTTGTCCTAAAACACCTGCAGAGAAAATGCCACCTACCCATATGTTTTTAGTTAAAACGCAAGGACCTTGGTGCTGTGGAAAACAGTTTTTGGCAGTTCCTCAAGAAGCTAAACATATAAGTACCATATGACCAGGCGATGCCACTCCTAGGAATACACCCAAGGGAAGTGAAAGTGGGGACTTGGACCGATACCAGCACCCCCGCGTTCAGGGCAGCATTATGTAACGGTCAAAAGGTAGGAACCACCCAAGCGTCCATCAATGGAGGCGTGGATAAACACACTATGGCATAGCCATATGATGGAATATTATTCAACCTTAAAAAGAAAGGAAAGTCTGACTCATGCTACAACGTGGATGAACCTTGAGAACATTACGCTACGTGAAATAAGCCAGGCACAAAATAACAAATATCGTATGATTCCATTTACACGCGGTACCTAGAATAGGCAAATTCATAGAGACAGAAAGTAGAACAGTGGTTACGAGGGGCTGGGGGGAGGGGAGGACAGGGAGTTACTGTTTAACGGGCATAGAGTTTCAGTACGGGGTCAAAAAGTTTTGGAAATAGATTGTGGCGACTGTTGTATAACAATGTGAATGTAGCTGATATCACTGAACGGTATACTTAAAAGTGGTTAAAATGGGGTTGGCCCCATGGCCCAGTGGTTAAGTTCGCACGCTCCCTTTCATCAGCCCAGGGTTTTGCTGGTTTGCATCCTGGGCGTGGATCTAGCACCACCCATCAAGCCATGCTGAGGTGGTGTCCCACACAGCAGAACCAGAAGGACCTACAACTAGAATATACAACTATGTACTGGAGGGCTTTGGGGAGAAGAAGAAGAGGAAAAAAAAAAAAAAAAAGACTGGCAACAGATGTTAGCTCAGGTGTCAATCTTTCAAAAAGAAAGAAAAGGTTAAAATGACAAATTTTATGTTTTGTATACTTTTACAATTTTTATTTTTATTTATTTATTTTCCTGAGGAAGATCTGCCCTGAGCTAACATCCACTGCCAATCCTCCTCTTCTTTTTGCTTGAGGAAGATTAGCCCTGAGCTAACATCTGTGCCAACCCTCCTCTGTTTTTTAATATGTGGGACACCTCCACAGCGTGGCTGGTGAGTGGAGCAGGTCTGCACCTGGGATCCAAACCTGCGAACCTGGGACACGGAGGTAGAGCATGCAGAACTTTAACCACTCAGCCATGGTGCTGGGCCCAACAATTTTTAAAAATTAATAATGTAATCTACCAAAAACCATTGAATTGTATAGATCAAAAGGATGAGTTTGGGCCAGCCCGGTGGTGCAGTGGTTAGGTTCGTGTGCTCCATTTCAGCAGCCCGGGGTTCATGGGTTTGGATCCCCAGTGCAGACCTATGCACCACTTGTCAAGCCATGCTGTGGCAGGAGTCCCACATAAAGTAGAGGAAGATGGGCACGGACGTTAGCTCATGGCTAATCTTCTTCAAAAAAAGCATGAATTGTATGGTATGTGAATTATCTCTCAATAAGGCTGTTAAAAAAAGCAAAGGCCTTGGCACTGCTCTGCTCCAGAGGATCTGGCCATGCCCTCATCCAGGTTCTCACCTCACTCTTCACTCACTCCCTAGACAGCATCCTGGCTCACAAAAAGACACGTCAAGGCAAAGGGTCCTGGGAGCTGGGGAATAAGGTGGCAGAATCTGCCCAAAGAATCCCAAGCAATTCTGTGACCAGGGAAGATGTGGGGGCCTGTGAAGAGGGGAGGCATGAGGGCAGACTGGGAAGGGCCTTGAGTGGCAGGCTGAGGGAGAAGGACTCGAGGCAAGGGCTCCCTAAAGGACCACAAGAAGGGGGCTTACTTCTGTACACAGCTGCATGCTTTACAGAGGGGGGCAGACGGGTGGCAGAGGGGAAGACGAAGAGACCAGCTGGAAGACCACCGACGTAACCCAAGCAAAAGCCGATAAAGTCCTGAACCAGGGCAGTGGGGAAGGAAACAGGAAAAGGAATGGATTCCAGAGACATTCAGGAGAAAGGTGACTTTGGGACGACCTGACTTTAGGGGCTGAGGGACAGGGAAAAAAGTCTCACAAGACTTCTACATTCTGAAGCGCAGGAGAGTGGGTGGGTGTGGGTGTTGCTGCTCACTGGCGAGTTGACTGGGGACGTGTTGAGGTTGAGGTACTTTGCAACACCTGAGTGGCTATTTCCAGTAGGTCCCAATAGGATGGGGCTGAGGAAAACTTGGTCACAAGTATGTCAGGGCAGGGAGACGTCGAAAGAGGCAGTCACCAGGTAATATAAAGAGGGAAAGGGGCCAGACTACTAGGTCTGGTGCCACCAGGTCTGGTGCCACTAGGGAGTGGCGTGGACCGTGGCAAAGTGCAAAAGCATCTGCCCTTCCAAAGGGGGAGGCTCGGCCTTCCCATCAACCACCACCTGGTGGGAACGCCAGCACCACCTCTTTCAATTTTACAAGAAGAAAACAGGAATCCAGATTTTTACGTGAAATCTCTCCTTTTAAAGATGTGAGCACCAGATTCAATTTTTTAAAATTGTGGCAAAATATACGTAACATAAAATTTGCCGTCTTAGCCATTTTTTTTTTTTTAAAGATTTTATTTTTTCCTTTTTCTCCCCAAAGCCCCCCGGTACATAGTTGTATATTCTTCGTTGTGGGTTCCTCTAGTTGTGGCATGTGGGACGCTGCCTCAGCGTGGTCTGACGAGCAGTGCCATGTCCGCGCCCAGGATTCGAACCGACGAAACACTGGGCCGCCTGCAGCGGAGTGCACAAACTTAACCACTCGGCCACGGGGCCAGCCCCTCATCTTAGCCATTTTTAAGTGTACCTTTCAGTAACATTAAGTACATTCACACTGATATGCAACTATCAACAGCACCTTTTGCATCTCCAGAACTTTCTATCTTCCCAAACAGAAACTCCGTACCCATTTAACGCTAACTCTCCCTTCTCCCCCGACCCCAGCCCATGGTGAAAACCATTCAACTTTTTGACTCTATGAATCTGACCGCTCTAGGTACTTCATATAAGAGGAGTCACACAGTATTTGTCCTTTTGTGACTGGCTTATTCTACTCAGCATAGTGTCCTAAAGGTTTATCTATGTTGTAGCATGTGTCAGAGTTTCCTTAAAGGACACCTTGCATGCTCAACAAAACACATCTCTGGGTGATGGCTTCCTGCTTGAGTCACAGCCATAATGGTATCCCACCATGGAAGCATCAATCACATCATTATTTTAAAAACTGTCTTCTGGGAGCAGTAACACATGAAAATGCCCTTGAATCATCTGCGGTGTTATAACTCCCTGTATGACTGCCCGGCCTCCCACAGACTGAGCAGGGCATCTGCATACCTGGTAGGCACTGATAACAAACACAGCGGTCCCTGTGACTAGGGTTTCTGAGGCACTATTGTCAACCTCCACTCAGTGCCCGGGGCAGCGACCAGCTAATCGCACTCATGTGCTACATGTGTTCAGAGCACACGGGGAGACACTTGACCTGTCAAAGCTGAGACTGAGGCCACGTCCTTTTTGTTTTCTGAGTGGCAAACACATAAACGTGACCAGGCACAAGGAGACAGTCCTCTGTGGCCACACCCTCCCAGGCCTGTGGGTACACTCAGAAAAACTGTAAGAAAACCAAGAGGAGCTCCCGACCCACACTCTACAAAGGAACCCAGCAGGATGACATGCACAAGGGGCAAAAGTCAAAGGTCAACAGATGGCACAAACACACCAACAACTGAGCATGGTGACATAGATGGTGCACGTGCCATCCCAGAATCACACACCTCTCACCCAGATTCTGGGCAGGAAGACCCTGAGCACAGCACCCGCAGAAACTCACATGTGTCCTCTCATCACTCCAACGTTGGTACTTAGTTCCACCCCTGGGATCTTCCCAGAAGTCCACTCCACCAAGCTCCTGACGGGCCTCCAAATACCTGCCTTCTGACCTCTGTGACCCTTACAGACTGGCCCAAGCAGCATCTCTGAGGTTCTTTTACCAAAAGCCCATTTCTGCTGTCCGTGGCATTTGCTTCTGACATGCCTCTGTTTACTCTGAACCTTCAAAATGCTACCTAGGTCACACTCTTACTCCCATGCTTGGTGACTTCCATACTTCGTACAGGACACCTTAAAATCAGAGATCACCAGCGGGCTCTCTGGGTCGTCCCACTGCTTTCTCACATCATTTTCTTAACACACATTTGCTGGGAACCCATGATGCACCTCGACTTTGCCTCTCAAGATCCTGGCCATTTACATCTAGAACCTGTCAGGTGCACTGCTTTTAGTTGAAGGTACTGGTTGGGTGTTCAGGTTGCAAACACAGACATGAACCCTGGTTGGAAGAAAATCCTGGCTCTGGACATGGGACGAGGGGGCAGGGAGAAGCACAAGAGGCACCGCCCACCACGGACAGCTGGATGCTGCCACCTGCCCATGGCCACAGACCACCGCCTGGGCCCTTGATGCCATGCTGCCACCAAGAATAACCTGTCCTTGGCGTTTGTGGGTCACTTCCCCAAGGAAAGGGAACACCTGCCCCTCTCCAACTGCCAAGGAGGTGGAACTCTTCAGATGAGCCCTACCACAAAAATACTGGGGTATTTGGCGTCTGTGTTAGCAAAAAATAGGAGTGGTGCATGACACTAAGGGAGATGGATAGAAAAGAACAAAAAACATAACTCAGCACTGTCATTTTCTTGCCACTGTGATAGTTCTATGATTTACCATCACTTGCTCTTCTCATAAGAAACTCTTTCCTCTCTCCTTTTTCCTTTGTGCATCAGATACAGGAATTTCTCAACACCTGGGAACACTGTTGCTATGCATTTCCCTCTACCTGGGCTTTTCTTTCAAAGCCGGCATCGCACACCAGATCCCATGATGCCCACAAGCTGTTCCACCTTTTGGACAAAACTTCAAGTTCACTGTGCTACATGTGCTCTGCTCTGGGCATCCGTCCACAGACCCCGGGGGACCAACGTTCTGAGGACTGAGTTCCTCCCCTCCATCATTCTGCTTTCCTGCCACAGTCCCAGGAGATCTCACACTTTACCTGGGCGCCTCCCTCCTCAGTCCTCAGCAGAGCCACACAAGCAAGCGCTGGCAAGAGTTAACCCTTCACCACAGGCATCCAGGGGCTGGAAATGCATATTCTCTTCTTCAATGCCACCCCCATAGCTAGTTGTTTTCTTTTTCTTTTTTTTTTTTTTTGAGGAAGATTAGCCCTGAGCTAACTACTGCCAATCCTCCTCTTTTTGCTGAGGAAGACTGGCCCTGAGCTAACATCTGTGCCCATCTTCCTCTACTTTATATGTGGGATGCCTGCCACAGCATGGCGTGCCAAGCGGTGCCATGTCTGCACCTGGATCCGAACCGGCGAACCCCAGGCCGCCGAGAAGCGGAAGGTGTGCACTTAACCACTGTGTCACTGGGCCGGCCCCAGCCAGCTGTTTTCTTTCCTTAAAGTGCCAACTGTTTCTGAAGCTGCAAAAGTCCCTCACTCTACCTGTGACCCAAGGATCTTAAGATTCCTGCCCAAGGTTTTGGAATTCCTTGACAACCGCATGAATTAGCAGGAGAAAGGGGCAGACGCCATTTCCCTGATGGGTTCTCTGGGTGGATAACACCCGACCCTGATCAGTCCACCTCCCGCTGCAATGACCATCTTGCACGAGGGCAGGGACAACGTGCTTCTTCACACCTGTGATGGCTCTAAGTAGTTCCGGATTCCTTTGTTGTTTATAATTCTGCAATACCAACTGAAAATTGCTACAAATATGTATGTGGTAGTTCAGGTTCAGATACCTTTTATTTCAGTAAAACCCAAGGTGCAAAGGCATGGGGGTATATACCAGATAAGAAGAGGGACGTGCACAGATGGACACAGGCTCACAAAGGTCATCTCGCCACCTTGCCTCGCTCAAAGCAGCCACGCATCCGTTCACAGCCTTTGTGCCTTTGCTCACGCGACCCTCCTCACCAGCAGTGCTTCTACCCTCTCCTCAGCCCCTTTGATACGGCCCCATATTCACGGCCCCACGCGTGTCCACCTTCTCTGGGAAACGCAGCCTGATGTTCTTCCCGCCACGCATGTCCCCTGCCCCTGAACTCTACAACACCAAGTCTGCCTCTCGAAGTTAACCCTCGATTTTTCGGGTCTCCGTGACTTTATGTGTCTCTAGGGTACCACAAGCAGCTGGAACACGGGGACAGAGCCTTCCATCTTCCACGCCTGCTCCCCCTACCAAGCCCCCTGCACAGCACGGAGCTCACGGCTGCCCGACGACCCTGCTCTCCTGAGCACTGAGCCTGCAGTGGTCCTAACCGTCTCTCTGAGGACTTAAGGGGAGGTCAGGAAAGTTCGGGTGAAACTGGGGTCTGAGTCATCGACGTTCCCCCTGCGGAGACACTCAGGCTGCCTCCAGGGAAACAGCAGTTCAGAAGTGAAGCGGATGCAAGTCTGTCCCCGACCCTGCCCGGGGCCTCGCCTCCTCCAGACAGGAGACGGGAACACCCGCAGCTCCAGAGCACACGGAGGGGCAGGGCAGTCAAACGGTCCCCAGCAGGGGCCAGCCTTGGTGAGACAACATCTGCAGCCTCAACCCTGAACCACGGGGACACTGCGAGTTGAGCATAATGACCAGAGCAGTTCTGAGGTCAGCCCAGGACACCAGGAGCTGGCATTTAAACAAAATGAGGACAAACGGGGCTGAGACCGGGGGGAAATGGCCCTAACCAAGCACCAGATGCTGGCTCTGCAGTTCCCCTGCACAGTAAACACGTGTTTCCTCCACACAGCCTGACCTGGCCTGCAGGGGAGACTGAGGCACAGCCTCAGCTGCGGGGTCTTGACACTCACCCACTTGGCGATGGGGCAGCCACGAGAGCTCTTCCCCTCCTTCCCGGTGTAGATGACCTTCTCGATCCGGATGGCTTTCCCCTTCTCTCCGTACCTGGAGAGGGACACAGAAGCCACCGTTAGCACAGTGGAACCCCAAAGGAGAGCAACTTACGGTAAGAAGGTGGGCCTCAGTGTGCTGCAGCTCGGGTTTCTAGTTACCACGGGGGCAACGGAGAAGAAAGAGAAAGGTTTAAGTGTTTATTCTGTGCTTACAGCCTCCAGAGACACAGTGGCTGGGTTTACCTCCCAGGTTCCTATGGCCTCTGGTCCACGTGGTCCAGCTCTGTCCCAGGGCAGAGGGGCAGTCTAGCAGAGTGTCCCTGACATTACCTCTGAGCCTCCAGGAAGGGGTCTCAAATGAAAGGCTAAATGCAGCATTTGTATCCAGCCCTGTTGCTAAGGCACCTCAGAGTGAGTTAGTTATAAACTCAATAAACAAAGGAAAAGAAATGGGGAAACCCGCACTGTTCTCTTTCAAGAATCCCAGCAGAGACACGTGAATATGAGGACAGAGAGCTGAGGCGAGAGGAAGGGACCCCACCAGGCACAAACGGGCTCCAAGGCTCCCCCGGAAGGTAAACACGTCTGGTTACCGCACACACTCCTGCCCTGGCCCACACACACATGCACACACTCAGGGATCCTGAGACCATCTAACTAACCACGTCACATTCAGAGGTGATGAAACGATGGTCCCCAGAGCTGAACCGACCTGCCCAAGGCCACACAACTACCTGGGGGCACGCGAGTTACAGTACAGCCTTGGCCAAGGGCAGACAGACTGAGATGAATGCCAGCCCAGCCAGTTTCTTGTACAGGACAGTGGCCCAATGACTGAACTTCTCTAAGCCTCAGCTTCTTCATCTGTAAAATGGAGTTAAAAATGGTTCCTAACTCTTAGGCTTGGAAAAAGATCACATGAGATAATCCACAGGGAACACATTATCTAAAGTGCTTTCAAGTTACTGGTATGAGGGAAGAGCCCCAATCAATACTAATTACTCTTAATAATGTAAACAGCCATCTTACTGAATTGTCTTTTGTGTGTGTGTGTGAGGAAGATTGTTGCTGAGCTAATAATAATCTTCCTAAGACTAATAATAGTCTTCCTCTATTTTATGTGGGATGCCGCCACAGTGTGGCTTGATGAGTGGTGCTAGGTCTGCACATCGGATCCGAACCTGTGAATCCCAGGCTGCCAAAGCATGAACTTAACCACTGCACCACCAGGCCGGTCCCTGAATTGTCTTATTTTCAACGGCTCTTTAGTTTCAGGCTCTTTACAATACCACATCATCTGTAAATAGGGTCATTTGCCACCTCCTCCTGTCCACTCTATCTCAGTCTTGTCTCTGTGTTGGCAGCGCTTCTGAAGTGCTAGCAGGCATCTTTGCTTATTTCCTGACTTTACCAGAAATGTTCCCAACTATTCATCACTGAGCATGAACCTAGCTGACTTCGGGATACAAGCAGAGACTTCCTTACTTTTTAGGGTTTTACTAAGGGTCTCCTGTTGTAAGGATTTTTCATCAAGAATTGATTACTTTTGGGGCTGGCCCCAAAGCTGAGTGGTTAAGTTTATGCACTCTGCTTCGGCGGCCCAGGGTGTCACCGGTTCTGATCCCAGGTGCGGACCTACCACCGCTCCTTGCACCATGCTGAGGCAGCGTCCCACATGCCACAACTAGAAGGACCCACAACTAAAATATACAACTATGTCCTGTGGGGCTTTGGGGAGAAGAAGGAAAAATAAAAAATAAAACCTAAAAAAAAAAAGGATTGATTACTTTTACCAAATACATTTCTAATGTCTAAGGACACAGACGATTGAATGGTTTTTCTCCTTTGATCAATTAACATGGTATGCTATTTTAACAGACTGTCTAAATCAAACTATCCTTGTATTTCTGTCATGAATACAATTTGGTCATGGTGTATTATATTAATACACTATTTAGGGGCTGGCCCGGTAGCCAAGAGGTTAAGTTTGTGCGCTCTGCTTCGGCGGTCCAGGGTTTTGCTGGTTTGAATCCTGGCTGCGGACATGGCACCGCTCGTCAGGCCACGTTGAGGTGGCGTCCCACATAGCACAACTGGAGGGACCTACAACTAAAGTATACAACTATGTACTGGGGGGATTTGGGGAGAAAAAGCAGAAAAAAAAAAAGAAGATTGGCAACAGCTGTTAGCTCAGGTGCCAATCTTTAAAGAAAAAACTATTTAACACAGGGTAATGCTATCATAGCTATTAGTTACGCATATTCCTTACATACATCCATAGACAGTTGCACATATTCTCCATTTCACTCATTCCACTTCTAAGGAATTTCTACCTGAGAAAGAACTGTACAAATACAAGATTTAGGAACAAGATATTCATTAACTTAAATATCCAGTATAGAACTGGCTAAATAAAATAACGAAATAAATTTCCATACAATGGAAAACCATGTAGCCATCAAAAAGGATTCGGCAGAATTATACGTACTGACATGGAAGAAATTAAGTAGGGGAACAAAGATTTGCAAGTAGTGGGTATATTATGATTGATCCCATTTGGTTCAAAATTTCTCTGTATACATATGTATATCTTTGTAAATGTTTAGGAAAAATTGAAAGGTAAGCATCAAACATTTTTTTAAAAAGTTCGTTTTGCTAGACAACTTTAATTGCTAGACAGCTTTATTCACTCTAAACTTTTTTTAAAAGGCCTTTTATAGACATGTTTTATTTTTGTAATTGGAAAAGAAAACAAATATTTTTAAAAAAGCCGATCTAAGGTTTCTCTGAGTTCAATGTTCTCTATTTCACTCCAGGTCTCAGTGAAGAGGTGAAAAGTGTTTCTGCTAATGACCACATTAAAATTCCCAGGCTATGTCAGTCCCTTACAGAAGGTGTCTGGAGACAGGACCCTGGGGAGTTTACATAGCCTGGGCTGATTCAAGAGGAAAGGACCAGAGAGCGCTGCTTTTGTTTGGTTCCTGGAAAACTTTCAGTGGAACAAGCATTTATCAGGAAGCAGCCCACAAGTACAGAGCCTGGGCACTCAGTGTGTCCTGGGGTCGCTGTGAGAAGAACAGTGACCGTACCGCTCTCGCTCCAAGGGACAGGATATCGGGTTCCCCACAGGAGGGTGAGCTGAGGACGCAGACCAGGCCTTCTGACCAGGACCTGCCCCACCATCCTGCCCTTGTGAGAAATGCTTCCTGCCGTGAACTTGACATTCAAGAGAAATTAGAGGGCCAAGCACGACTGACCAGCTAGACTTTTTTTCAAACTAGAACTGTCTCTGTTTAAAGAGAACCAACTGACTCTGGATTTAGGATTTTTTCTTAAATGTCTTACTTTCTGGCTACCATTAAGAGGCCCTTCTAGTATACACATGAACTCCGAGACCCTAAGCGAAGTCTGCAAGGACAGGCTGAAACCTTATTCTAAAGCGTAACCTGATCATTTTAGCCAGTGGCTCTCAAAGGATGGGGCCGGGACCAGCATCACTTGGGAACTTAGAAGGAATGCAGACTCTCGGGTCCCATCCCAGACCTGCTAGGTCAGAAACTGGGTTGGGGCCCAGAGACCTGTGCTTTCACAAGCTCTGTGGGAGACTCTGAAGCACACTCAAGCTTGAGAAACACTGATCTGAAACTGCTTTTTCGGCGTTAGCTCCATCACACAGTAATGAGACCAGTTACCCTGAACTCAGATTTGCTAGCACGGTGTCAGCTGTTCCTGTACAGAACGAACATTTAATGAATTCCTAGGCTGCAGAGAATTCCCTTCCCAGCTAGAGGACACGTGGCTCTGTGCAGCACACCCTTCTCAGATGTGGGTTTGAACAACTGACTTCAAGTATCTATGACAATGAGGACCCGGCTACCCAGGAGGAATGGAACCCATAAATAAACTAGGCTAATATTTTAGGATTTGCTATCAACCTCCCCCTCCTTTCTCCAAGTCTTTGCCAGATAAGCTAAGAGCACCGTCTCCTCGATTTCAGTTCCCTCCCTCTCCCTGCCTTTGGCCAGCTCCTGGCAGTAGGGTGGTCCTGCAGAGAGAGGGTCAAGGGGAGAGGCTAGGGAAAAAGACAGCCTGGACCATTCACAAAGTGGACCCCTCCCACCCTCTGCCACCAGCCAGGTGACTTTCATCAATCGTTCATTCCTCTCCTTGTTCTGGAAAGGAACTTAAAAAGACGTCGATAGGATAAAAATAACAGGTGATGAAACCAGAATAACAGGAGAAACAGACAGACGTGATGTTGGTACACAAAACGCAAACACTGGGGTCTTCTGCGTATTTCGAAAGATGAGTCTGGAATATTTCAACAAATGAGAAATCGAGCAAGCTAATGAAGACTCCTTAGGGTCACAGCAAAAGGACTCAGGAGTGAACGTGAATAGGCTCCCCTGGGCCAAAGATGAGAAACTTCCCGCCTCCTAATGGGGGTACACAAATCTGGCTCTGAGCTTACTAGCAGCCAACATAAAGATGGAATCGCAATCTGTTATATGATTTACAAGGTCCTTAAGATAAAAATAAACCAGTTGCTGAGGAAAAACACAAGTATTCCTGGTCTTGAGAGGAATTCCTTCCTTGGATCAGTTTCTAGAGAATCCACACTTGGCTGTTATTTTTAAAGCAATGAGAGAGAAAAGGACAAATCTCAACTTTATCACTCTCTCTTAATCCTCGTTTCAAAACATACTCTTCTATAACTAAAAGTTATTTAGAGAGCTCTCTAGAAATCTTATAAACTGTTACCAAGAAACAAACACATACAAAAACGGTCCCAGATCCAACTCGAAGATTTGACTCCTCCACAGCCCTCAACTTGAAAACGACAGGGTCAAGATTCCTTACAAAACCACCGGCCAAAGAGATGCCCGCTCCAACCTCAAAACTGCAAGACATACGTAGGTGGGCACACGTGGGCGTACATGTACAACACACGCCCTGTTTTAAATGTTTCATTCTCAAGGACTCAGAGGTGCCCCTTCAATCAGGCTTGAATTTGCAGATTGGGTCTTTGATCAAATGCTTTTTGAATATAAATGTTTCCAGATGGCACAGGGTTCCATCTGTTAAAAGTGTTCACAGCAGATCACTGTCCTCCATTCCTCTTACCTTTTATTCATTCAGGATGCCATTACAGTTATTCAGTTCAAACTCATGTTCCCTGCTGTATTAATGACAGGATTAATTTGGCTCCCCTGGTCAGAGAAAATCTGGTTCCAAATTTGTAGAAACTCTAAGCGCCTCAACCTTCCACACATCTGTAGGCATATGTATGAGCAAACATGTTTCTGTCTACAGAATCTTTGCCTTTATTATTAAAATACTAATGCTTGTTATAAAAAATGTAATCAGTACACATGTATATGAGGTAGACACCCTGCGTGCAGTACTTACTAATAAGCACTAAGTGCTTTCCAGACATCAGTTCAGTTTATCCTCACAACTTTCCTCCAATGTATGTACTTTTATCACGGTCTCCATCTTGCAGATAAGAAAACTGGGTCACAGAGAAGTAGAGAAACTTAGCAAGGACTCAGCAGCAAGTGGCAGAGCCAGGACTGGACCTTAATCTAGCTCTGGTGTCCATACGCTCTCAATCACCAAGCTATTTTACCTCTCCATATGCTGGAACTCACACTATTTAATATCCGCTGTGGAAATGTACAGAGATTTTAAAGTCTCTATCTATACAAACTGCTGTAAAAAAAAAACAAAAACAAAACAGAGCTATTAAGTAAAAACCCTATGGTCTTGAGTTTGAATTGGAAGCGTCAATATAAACTCATGATATATTAAATCACTAAACAAAACAAAAATCAAAAACCTACACATATATCTTAGCTCCTTCAACTGCAACAGCCTAGAAACAATGAGCACCCCAGTAGCAATGAGTACCCCTAGTACCCAGAATCTGTTTTCTCAATACATTTTCCTCCAATAAAAAAAACCAGGACTTCTTGGATAAATGCACAACGTGAACCCAGAACACCTTGTCATATGAGAAATCAAGAAAGATATTAAACACTCCTAGGACCGTGTCAAAAGGACTGAGGAGACAACCTGAAGAGACACCCACTGGCAAAAGACAAGACATTACATTCCTTCTAACAGAGGTACAAAATACCACCTATGAAGTAGTTTTGAAAACAAGAAAGAATGGAAATGCAACCTGATTTAGATCAAGTCTTTAGATCTAACTACCAATTTACAGAGGGCAGAAGAACTTGTTACACAATACTACAAGAAAGCCAGCAGCAAAATTCAGACCATGGGAACCTCTTTAGGACATATACCATTTAACCCCATTTCTTCAATAAAAAATATTTCAAGAAAGACAGAGCAAAAGAGTGGGGGAGGGGGATATAAGGGGGCAGACCTACAGATAGAAAGAAACGCAGAAGCAGCATAGGGGGTGAGAATCCCACATTCATCCTTCCACAGTCTGGACACCAGGGCTTCCTTTCTGTAGACTATCTAGTACAAGGCAACGAAAATGACAGCTGCTTAAAATCCATATTCTGTTAACAACTTGCCCATTTCTCCTTGGACATCTGTGCATCACTCACCGCTCCTCCATGAGTTCCCGGATAGAGGCTACCGTGGGGCCAGATCCCAGGTGAGTGTAATATGGACCTTCATCTTTCTCCACTATTTGTTCTGCAGAAACACAGAGTAAACATTATTTGGAGACATCAATTCATCAACACTAACTTAGAAAGGCAAACCACCAATAGGAAAATTAACGGGCACAATACAAAAGAGGAAATCTAAATGGCTTATAAACATGTCAAAATGTGTTCAACTCCATCAGAAATCAGGAAATACAAATTCAAATCACAACGAAATACCATTACACACAGACTAGATTGGCAAAAATTTTTAAATCTGGTAAAACCAAGTGTTGTCTAGACTGTGATCTCACCACTTGGAATTCAGTTTCCTGTTATACACGCTCTAGACCTGGGGTTGGCAAAGCACTCCACTCCTAGGTATATACCCAAGAGAATCAAAAACAAGGACTCAAACAGATACTTGTGTGCTAGCGTTCACAGCAGCACTATTCACAAGAGCCAAAAGGCAAAAACAACACGAGCGTCCATCAATAGATGAACAAAATGTGATATAGTTATACAATGGAATATTATTCAACCATAAAAAGGGATGAAGTTCTGACACCTGCTACCACATGAACGAACCTTGAAAACATCATGCTAAGTGAAAGAAGCCAGACACAAAAGAAGAAATATTGTATGATTCTACTTACATGAAACATCTAGATTAGGCAAATTCATAGAACTAGAAATCAGATTAGAGGTTACCAGGGACTGGGAGGGGTGGACATTGAGGACTTATTGCTTAATGGGTAACAGAATTTCTGTTTAGGGTGATGAAAAAGCTTTGGAAATAGATAGTGGTAATGGTTGCACAACACTGTGAATGTAACTGATGCCACTAAAATGTACACTTAAAACAGTTAAAATGGCAAATTTTGTTATATATATTTTACCACAATTTACAAAAAAAGAAAGGAATGAAGTACTGATACGTGCTACAATGGGGATGAACCTCAAAAACATGATGCCAGACACAAGGGTCCCATGTCGTATGACTCCATTCATACGAAATATCCAGAATGGGCAGAGTCATAGAAACAGAAAGCCGGGTGGTGGCTGCCAGAGGCTGGGAGGAGGGAGAAATGGGGAGTAATTGCTTAACGGGCACAGGGTTTTATCTGGGAGTGATGAAAATGTTCTGGAACTGGAAAGACGTGGTGGTTGCACAACATTCTGAACGTACTAAATGCCATTAAACTGCTCACTTCAAAACGGTTAATTTTATGTAATGAGCAAATTCACCACAACTACAAAAAAACGAAAGGAACAAGCTATCGATTCACACAACAACACGGATGAATTTTAAATGAATCTTTCTAAGTGAAAGAAATGAGACCCCAAAGGCTATGTAACAGGAGCTTCGGAAAACAGTGTTTTGACTGGATACTCTAAGGCTGAAAACAAAAAGAACTTTACACAAGTACTGTGCTACAGTTGGCAAGTCTGTCTCCTATCTGAGGAGACATGACGACTAAATACAATGTGGTATTCTGCATTGGGTCCTACAACAGTAAAAGGACATTAATGGAAAAATTGACAAAATCCAAAGAGTCTGTAGTTAACAGCACCGTACCAACACTAACGTGTTCGTTTCCAACGGGCCATAATTATGTAAGATGTTTACATTAGGGGCAGCTGGGTAAAGGGTACAGAGGAACTCTGTACCAACTTCCCTGCTTTTCTAGACATGTAAAAGTTTTTAAAAATGCAACATTTTAAAAAAATAAACGAAAAACCAGGCAGCAGGCCCTACTTTGCTGATCCTACCCTAGAAGGAATCTTGGTCACATGCATCAAAACACATGTCCAAGGATTTTTGCAGCAACGTGGTTTGCAACACTCAAAACTGGAAACAACTCATAATCCAACAAGAGTGGGCTGGATAAATAAATGTAGTAGAGTCATAAGATGGGATACATCCAGCAAGGAGAACTGACAACCTGCAACAACATGGCGGAATACTACATCCTAGCGAGGGAAAGGAGGACAGCACAGAAGAGCAAATAGGGTAAGATTACATTGAAATAACATTCAAAAACAGGCTCAACTTGGGGCCGGCTCTGTGGCCGAGTGGTTAAGTTCACGTGCTCCGCTGCAGCGGCCCAGGGTTCAGATCCTGGGTGCAGACATGGCACCAGTCGTAGGCCATGTTGAGACAGCGCCCCATATCCCACAACTAGAAGGACGTGCAACTAAGATATACAACTGTGTACCGGGGGGGGGGGGGGGGGGGGTTTGGGGAGAAAAAACAGGAAAAAAAAAAAAAGATTAAAAAAAAAAAACAGGCTCAACTAAACTATACTGTTTAGAGATCCATCCATAGGTGGTAATATTGCTAGGTTGACTTATGAAATTGCAGATACTCAATGATTTTTTACCTACAAAAAATGGTGATTTCACATGGGTCAACCTTAATTAATAAAAAGAAAAACAAGGAAATCACTGTCACAAGTCAAAAGAGTGGTTACCTCCGGGGGATGGGAGAGGACTGCAATTGGGAATGGTAGACAGGGGACTTCCGGGAGCTGGAAATGGCCTATTTCTTGATCTAAGTTTCGGTTACACAGGTGTTCCTTTATACATTTTCATTAAGTTGTATACGAAGGTTTTGTGTACTTTCCTATATATGTAATTCACAATTTTAAAATGTAAAAAAATTAATGTCATATCTATTTTATGCAGAACATTATGCGCAGATTCATGGGGAATACAAGACAGGATAACACAGAATTGTTGCCTTTAAAAAGTTTATAGGGGCTGGCCTGCTGGTGTGTAATGGTTACGTTCACATGCTCTGCTTTGGTAGCCCAGGGTTCACAGGTTCGGATCCTGGGCACAGACCTACACACCACTCATCAAGCCATGCTGTGGTGGCATCCCACATATAGAAATAGAGGAAGACTGGCTCAGTGAAAAACAACCCCAAAAAAAAAAAAAAAAAAAAAAAAAAGTTTATGATCTACCTGGGCAGATAAGACCCACACAAAAAAGGATACCTAATTTCAAATCAACAGGGAAAGATTAATTTTTCAATGCATGGTGTTGGGACAACTGAGAAAAAAAGTCTGATCCATATTTAATACCATATCCCAAATGGCTGAAAGATTTAAGTACAAAAAAAAATGAAACTATACAAATTCTAGAAGAAAAGCAATGGAAGAGTTTTAAAAAATAATCATGGAAGAGAGAAGGTCTTCTTTAAGTAGAACATGAAATTCTGAGGCCCCAGACACACACATACACACGCAAACCTGATAAGTTTAACTAAAGAAAATTTTATAATAATAACTACCAAAAGTCAAGCCAAAAAGCAAACAACATGCTGGGAAGAAATATTTGGAACTCATACCAGACAAATGGCTAATTTCCTTAATATATCAAGAGCTCCTGCAGCTAAATAAGGTCAATAATACAAGAGAAAAACGAAAAATGAGATAGAAATGATTCCTTGAAAGGGAAAGGCAAATGGTTCCAACATAATTAAAGCTACAATAAGGTACCGGTTTTGCCTTTCAGATGAATCACCATCAAGATCTGATCGCTCCTTGTATTGGTGAGAGAATAAGAAAGCAGGCAGTATGGAAAGTAAGTCAGCAATATATTAAAATTACGTGAGCCTGTTTGACTCAGCAATTTCAACGAATTTCAAATCTTCCAAGAATTTATTTCTAGAAATTTGGATATGCTTGCGTATGCACAAAGTGATATGTATATACAAGAATACTCACTGTATCATTTGAAATGGCAAGATGTAAGAAACCTAAATGTCCATCATAATACACTATGTATTATAAATACATTATGGCACATTCATATAATGAAATACTAAGCAGCTATCAAGAGGCATTAGGCAGCTCCAGGTTTACTAACAAAAAATGACCTCCAAGATATTTTAAGGGGGAAAAGAAGCAAATTTCAGCACAGACTGTATAACATGCCACAGTTAGTGTACACACAATCATAGATACATTAGTAAACATGCACACATATGCAAGCATGAAGGTATATGCGTCATTACTCACCCTAGAATAAGTATGAGCAAGAGCAAGTTTGTGAAAATGAGTTCAGTTGTGTTCTTGGTTTTATAAAAACAACAACAAAAAAGATTCGCAATGATGTGTGCAGCGACAGCAGAGGCACTGATGAAAGTTGTCTACCACTTACGGCTTCCGCTCACAGAGGCTCTTCACCCCCACTAATGTCCTGGGTCAGGCTCTTGCCAGAATTAGTGTCATGATCTCCTAAGTAGTCGGCCCACCTAGGCCATCCTACCCAATAACACCAGTTACACTCTGAAAACAGAAATCCAGTCACACCACTTCCCAGCGGCGACTCCATGCTGGACAGAAGGCAGAACCCAAACTTCCAGAGCACAGTCCACAAGGCCCCCACCAGGCCACCTCTGCACGCCTCCTGGCCTCGCATCCTGCAACAGCCACCACAGCCCCTTCCACACAACCGTGCGACACCCCTGTGTCTTTAAGCAGACCTTCTCATTGACAACAGTGCCTTCCTCTATTTCTCTCTTTGGAAAACCTCCTTTCTTAAGGCCTAGTTGAAACGCCACCTTTTCTGTGAAACCCTATCGGACTTCTCAGGCTTGGTTTCCCTCTGGACTCCTAGACCACCTTGCAGACAACAAAAATATCAAAGCACGTATCACAGCACAGATCAATGGTTAACACGGCACAGCAGAATGAACAAGGATTTTGCAGAGACCCTGGCCACTGTAACGAGTTATCTCCCCAGCCTCTCTCATCCTCATGCCTTCGTGTGTAAAATGCGTGAAGGGCTAAGTGCAGCATTGGGCGCATAACAGGAACTCAATAGGTGCCAAACAAACTGTGTGACTGTGACCGAGTCATGCAACCTTTATGAGCCCTCGGAGCAGTTAAAAATCATGTTTCTACATTACAGAATTGTTGAGGATTAGATGAGAGAGAAGGTCGCTCGCGTAGTTCTTAACCTATCAATGGCTAAGTGTTTCATGAATGAATTAATACTTTCAACTAAAGGATTAAAAATGACTTGACCCAAACATACACTATTTCGAACCATAAGAGAGAGACGATTGCAGAAGGATGCATGTGAAGTGGAGGAGGGGAGGAGACCAAGAGGGGGCACGTAGGGAAAGAGAATGTAAGAACACGAGTGTTGGAGGTAGCGGTCTGAAAGTTCTTTATACACACTAGGACACCACACAGTTCAGAGAAAATAGGACCTAAGAATATGCCAGAACTTCTGGGCTCCATTTCAGTTTCCATCGTCTGGAGAAAAGTCAAAGCAATGGATTGACTGCAGGGTCTTACACTAGAACTGGAACACGATGTAGCTTTTGGTGACTACCTTCTGCCCCAAATCAGAAAAACTTCAAACTTACAAAGTTAAGGGCAGAGAAAGGAGATTTTCAGGGCGAAGATGCAAACCTAATCTTGGCAACTCCATCCCAGCAGCTGGGAAAAAAGATAGGAAGATGCAAAACCCCACCAACCCGGAAAGTGGATGGTCAGGTTTCTGTGGGGAGGGCACTGAAACGCAGAGGGCACACGCAGCACCAAATGCCCAATAAACCAGTCTCTCCCTTCCAGCAGTTTATAAGGCAGCCCAAGGAGTCGTTTAGAAGTATAGTTCCTTTTAGTTCCATCCCTTTCCCTGATTGTATGTGTGTATATATATATGTATACCTCACTTCCCTTGATCATACGTCTGTATGTGGCAGAAGATATTCTAGGGGAAGAAACTGGACTTACAACCAAGTATGCTTAGTTATAAAACTAGTACTGCATACGTTTACAAATTTAAATGGCCTAATTTAAACATATATATACACATTTACACATACATGAGGATATATATATCCTCATTATATATATACATATATATATCCTTGTTATATATATATATCTTCATTATATACAGAGAGAGGATATATCTCTCTCTCTGCATATATTTAAATCTCTCTCTGTATATATATCTACGTCTTCTGTGTGGCAAAGGGCTTGTACTCAGTTACAGTGCCAGACAGGTAACCGTATTTCGCAAGGTTCGGATAATGTTGGATAGACCACAATATACGCTCTGAATCAGTGCCCAATATATGCTTCCGTTTTCTCATAGCGAAATAAGGTTTCTTCACCTTCTTGGTGCTGTTTAATGCTATTAACCTTAAATTCAGTGAGTTTGCCCTTTTTACATTTATTGCACTGTCTTCTGTCACTTTGTTTCCCATGGTTATGTTTCCTTGTTTTCTTTCTTTCCTATCCTTTGCTATAAATTTTGTATTTTCTTCTACCCCACCCCCGACCTCCAGTAATCTGGAACATCTATAGTATGTTTTGAGTAATGTCAACGGTACTTTCGGAGAGAAAAAAGTTAGCACTCTTCCAATTTCTCCCACCTCCTCCTTCATTTTACCTCCTGCTTTTTGTTGGTATCCTCATAACATATTTCCCCCTCTCTATTAGAAAAAGAGATATTTAATATAAAATAAATGTATTTCAAGTACAGGGTAAGCTACATTGTTTTTGTTTTAGAAAGCCAATCGTCACAGTTATTTAAATTTAGACTCTACATTTAGCGTTCACTGCCAGCCCCTTCACACCACAACTTCCTCTTGACTGATCTGATTCATCTCCAGAAAATCTGAGTTCCTGCATATTTGGAAATGTTTTTATGAAGCCTTTACATGTGAATGGCAACGTTACTGGGTATAGAATTCTCAGGTCAAACTTTTTACCTCAATACTCTGAGAACTGCCAATACGTATATCCAACAAAGAACTCACATCCAGAATAAAACAAGAACTGTTACTGCCCAATAAGAAAAAGATAGAAACACAATAGAGAAACGGGCAAACGGGCTGAACTGGTAGTCCACAAGGATGTACAAAAAGGTGCTTAGTCTCATCAGTTAGCGGGAAAACGTAAATTAAAGCCACAATGAGATATCATCATACACCTACCACAGTGGCAGACAGACTGGTGATCACGTTTGCTCGTAAGGATGCGGGCCACTGGTGGTGGGAGCTTAAACTGTTACAACCACTTTGGAAAACGGAAAATAGCTACCTCCTAAAGCTGAACGTACACAATTTCAGTCCTAGGTACATACCCAACATCTAAGTGGATACATACATGTACCAGGAGACATACGTAAGAATGTCTTATGTCAGCATAATTCATAACAATACCAAATTGGAAACAGTCCAAAGACCATCAACGAGCTAATGGATAAATGGTGGTATATTCATAAAACAGAATACTATATAGCAATGAGAAGGAATAACCTACAGGTCCCGCTACACTCACATAGATGAATCTCACAAACACAACACTGAACAACAGAAGCCAGAACATACAAGAATAAACACATATGTACATATGATTCCATACATATGAAGTTCAAGAACAGGTAGAACTGATCAACCTGGTCAGAAGTTAGAATAACAGTTACCTTTGGACAGGGGTCGGCAAACTATTTATGTTAAGGGTCAGATGGCAAACACTTAAGGCTTTGCAGGGCACGCAGTCTCTGTGGCAACTACTCATCTTTGCCGGTGTAATACAAACCAGAGACAATACATAAACAAATGAGCGTGGCTATGTTTCATTAAAACTTGATGGTCACTGAAATTTGGACTTCATATCATTTTCATGAGTCATGAAATATTATTCTTTTGATTTGTTTTAACCATTTAAAAACATCAAAACCGTTTCTGGCTCACAGATAGGAGCTGGAGTTGGTCTGCAGGCCATAGTTTGATTTAGGGAGTCAGGTGTAAGAGACTGGGCGGGGACATAGGGGTGCTTCTCGTGAAGCTCCATTTCTTGATCTAGATGTGGTTACACAAGTATGTGCCTTTTGTAAACTGTATTGTGCTGTACACTTAAGATTTATATACTTTCTTACATGTGTGTTTCAATTACAAGGACGTTTTTAAAAACTATTTTTTTTTTTGAGGAAGATTAGCCCTGAGCCAACATCCATGCCCATCTTCGTCTACTTTATATTTGGGACGCCCACCACTGCATGGCTTGACAAGCGGTGCTGTGTCCGCACCCGGGATCCGAACCAGCGAACCCTGGGCCACGGTAGCAGAACGTGCGAACTTAACTGCTGCACCACCGGGCTGGCCCCTTAAAAAATATTTTTTAAACAGTAAAAAAAAAAAAGTTAAAAAACCAAGTACCTGTGACTAATTTAGTTTTTTTTTAATTAATTTATTTGTAGGCGATTCTTTATCCTTGAAATTCAGTAAATTCATCAGGATCATTATTTGTTGGTTTTTATTCATTTTCTTTCATTTTGAAAAAGCTTTCTATTTTAGCTTTGACTCTGGCCTTTGTTCAGTTTGTTCCATGCTCTTTCCTGGGAACACCACGGAATGTTCCAACATCCCCGACAGAACGATTCTGTCTGTAGGATCCCTCCTAACTCTCTTCTGTGTCTCTTATCTCCACTCTGGCTAGGCTCCTTTCCATTTTCTTTTCCTGTTTTGGAGGGATCTTTCAAGCCTGTCCTCCTTCCTTATTGATTTGCTTTTTCTGTAACTCTGATTCTGCTTTTTGCAGCTTCTAGTACAGTTATAAATGCTTGTACAATGGCACGCTTCTTCTGGAGCTTAATATCCATACTTCTTGTGACCTCTGTAACTATTCTAGCACCTCACCTTTCATTTCTGATTTCACCACCACCATTTTAGCCAACTTCCTTGAAAGTATAAATCAGTTGTTCAAATTCTTGTATTTTCTAACGTAAATCTTTTTTTTTTTCTCCCAAGGAAGATTAGCCCTGAGCTAACATCTGCAGCTAATCCTCCTCTTGTTGCTGAGGAAGACCGGCCCTGAGCTAACATCCGTGCCCATCTTCCTCTACTTTATATGCGGGACGCCTATCACAGCATGGCTTGCCAAGCAGTGCCATGTCCGCACCCGGGATCCGAACCAGCAACCCCGGGGCCGCTGAAGCGGAACGTGGGCACTTAACCACTGCGCCACCTGGCTGGCCCCGTAAATCTTCATTTTGAATGTGATATTTAACCCCCTCCACTTTTCCCCACAGCATTTGAATGGGTTGCATGTTGAATTTTTTGTTTGCCTGTTAAGCTTTCAATGGAAGAAGTTTATCTCCAGGGTTCCCCCCCGCTCCCCGGGCACTATTAAATTTGAATTGGATAATTCCTTGTTGTGGAGACTGTCCTGTGCATTACAGAATGTTTAGCAGCATCTCAGGCCTCTACCCACTAGATGCCAGTAGTACCACACCAGTTGTGATAACCAAAAATGTCCTTGGATACTGCCAAATGTGCCCCGGGAAGAAGGGGGATACATTAGCCCTCAGTGGAAAGCCACTGGTCTAGACTCACTTGCCCAAAAATAAAATCTCCTTACTCCTACTTCCCTGACACTGCTCAAATTCCTCCCTTAGAAATTAAGCTAGAGAGCTGGATGTTGTAGAAGTCTCCATTAGTTCAGAAGTTCAGCAGCCTGAGGGGGATGGGGGAACGGGGGCTGGCTGTGGACAGCTGTGACTGGGAAACGGCATCTCCACGCCCTCTGTCTGCCGGGGCCAACGCCTCTCCATGTGTATGTATGTTTGTGTGTGTGTGTCGGGGGGCGGGGGGGGGGGGGTTGGGTTGTGCTCTGTCCTGGGGCTAGGATTTGGGTTTATTTCCTCATATGGGAGTGAGCCGGTCACTCTGATAAGAAATTAAGTTAAACTGAAGTCCCATGGTTTACAGGATTCTTGTTTGGTGGTTCAGCACATATTTTTCTCTGCACAATGGCCATTGTTTGGTGCTATTGGCCCTCAGCTACAAAGCTGGCTTCTAAGATATGGTTTCCCATCTCTCCAGCCAACCGTCCTCACCCCAGACCTTATCCCCATCAGAAGCTGGAGCAGACAGGGAAAAGGGGACTGTTTGCATTCCCAACTTCCCAGAGAGCATGCCTTCTAGATGGGTGGTCCCCAGCCATCTCTCCAATTGGAGGGGTCCTTCTGAGCCTCCGCTATTGTTTTTCCCAAAACTGGGAGTTATATGCCCCATGTCCTCCTTTATTTTAATTCAAATTGATCTTAAACTGGCAGACAGCCCCTGAAATACATGGTTTAAAACTGGGGCAATTTCCAAATTTCAGTTGACGAAATTTTCTCTTCTGTTTCTGTTTCCTTTGGTCCCTTTCGCCAGGTTTCAGGAAAAGAGTATTTGGCTATCTTGCTGGTAAATCACCACTTTTTCTTCTTTCTCCACAGAGGTAGAGTGGCCGGGCAACGAAACGGCTCAGCTCTTCTTAAAGAAAAATCGGTTTTACATCTCGCTTTGAGTAGTCGGAGAAGTGAAGTTTTTTCCTAAAATACATAATGGAAAGCCCTGGGGTAGAGCTCAGGAGAGCAAAATCCAATTTTTGAGAAAACGCCCGTTATGTGGCTCTAGGTGCTTTTCTTTGCCCTGTGCACTTAATTTTATACTCACTAAAATAGAAAAACATGCTCTGTTCCACTTCTGCACTAGGCTCAGGAGAGAATGGAGTGTGTCCTTTCTGCTATCAGCAAGAGATACTAAACACAAGAAACTACTCACGAATGCCTAACAGAAAGAAGGACCCTCCGTTTCTAAATGATCCTTCCCCCTTCCCCCTTCTCTCTCTACACAGAGACAAGGGCACCCACGCTTTCCCAGGAGGGGAACTCATGGCCAGGTATAGATTTGGGCTGCGGCATTTCTTCTCTTGATGACATTGGTACATCATCAGTCTACAACTAATGCACAGGTGTCGAGCTCACACAAAGGGTTTACTGTACCCATCTCCTTTTTCCAAACAATCCTATATAATGCCTCAGTATCCTGATGTAATCTTAGCGGACGTAAAGCTGAACAGCTTAAGCTTACACAACTAATTAGATTCCACTTCCATGCTAGTCAGTAACTGACAGCTAGCATATTGCCTCCTGTCAGTCACAAATCCATGCCGTGGGCAGGTAGATGTTGGGCCCTACCCTGGGTCAGGTGTGTCAGATGAATTTTTTTAAAACTAAAATCTCAGCTCAGCTGCCTGTGAGCTCATGGGCAGCATGCTGGGCCTGCTGGTAATACACAGAAACACCTTCATAACAGTGGGCACACGCACTAATGACAAAGATTAGAGGTAAGGAGAACACGCCTAAACCAATCTGACATCTTTGTAGAGTTTAAATATGGAGGTAGAATAAGGTTGATCAGTTAACCAAAAAATATGTGGAGTACTTACCATATGCTCAGTACTAGTCTAGATGCTATAGAAATACAACATTCAGTTCCTGTTCTTAAGGAACCTTGGGTTTAACTGAAAAGACTAGTGCACATATAGTAACAAATCATGGAAGACAAAGAAGAATCCAGCACAAAAATTTGACCCTTCTTCAATACGGATGCTGTTAACCCTCCCAACCTCCCAAACTATCTGTTGGTTTTTTAACATACCGCCTCCTCAATTTCTCTCCACATCTCTTTCACACTTCCTTCACAGCCTCTTGTTTGAGATTCCCTCCCCTAATGTCGGCATCATCCATTCTCAGGCCTCTTCTTGATCTACACAGTCAGCCTGGTGAAATGACCATAATCGAAACTTCAGCTACCATGAGTTTGCTGAAGAACCTCGAATTCACAGATCCAAGCGGATGCACCCCTCCAGGTCCCACAGACATCTCAAAGGCTGGATGTCCAAACCTGCCTCCCTCCCAGGATTTCAAATCTTGGTGAATGGCACCACCACCTGCCCAGTCGCCCCGCCCAACTTGGAACCTCAGGAATCAACTGTGACTGCTGCTTCTTCCTTGCTCCTACATCCAACTGGTTGCTGAGCCAGTTACTTCTCCTTCCTTCTCTTATCCACCTCCTTCTCTTCTCCCTCCTACTCAATGTCATTCTTAGTTCAGGGACCCATTATTTCTTGCCTGAACTATGCCTGAGCTTGCAAACTGGTTTCTCTGCCTTTGGTATCACCTCTCTTCCCCTGAAACTCTCCTCTCCCGCCACTCCCAATCTTTGACCTAACACACCAGTCACACCAGAACTACTTGTATTTCCCCATGCTGTCACATCTCTACATCTTTAAGTGGTTTTTCATCTCCATAATCTTCATGTCCCTTTGCCTGGAACACTCTGCCTTCTCCCTATTAATCTATTAAACCTCGACTTATCCTTTAAAACTCAGAGCAGATATCACCTCCTCCAGAAGTTCTTTCCGACACCCTCCTACCCAGAGTCAGATTCTCCACCTTTATACTGGAGTCCAAATAGTCTGTTGTCTGAAATAATACTTAAAAGACAGGGAGTTCCTTTTTATCTCAAACTGAATGGGGGGGGGGGGAGGGAATACATTCTCATAAAAACTATAGGAAATAGACTTTACATTATTGTAAACAGAGATAAGTCTCTGTGTCCCCATTCAAAACTGTGGTCCACACTGAAGTTACCCAGTGGATACTGGACAACATCCCTCCCTCGCCCAGACTTTTGCTATGTTCCAGCAAAAGAGATGGTTGTTCTTGTATTGGTCTTTGGCTACCTCTTTAGGGCAGGATGATCAAGTGGATAAAAATACAGCATTTCTATGAAGGCAACATCTAAAATCTGTCTCCTAAGCTCCTTTTACTATGGTTTAATGTCTCCAGCTGCCTGTGGACTGCTCCTCAGAGACATCAGGACAAGGCTTAAAAGTCAGCACAGAGCTGTTTCTTTACCTATAAAGTGAGGAGCAGATGATCTCAAAGGATGCTATTCCCACTAAAAAGTCATCTGGACTCATTCCCTGTCCTAAACTGGCTCTCCTGGTGAATCTCCCCATTTCTGAGAATAGACAAAATGCATAAAGGGCCTAGCCAACAGTCATTGCAGCTCAGTGTCCTATCTCTGAGAGTGGTGTTACAGGACGCTTAAGGGGTGGTCGGGGGATCTCCAACGTGTGCCACAAAATATTAGAAATATATCAGTGCTCTCTTCCTCCAGTAATTCAACAGGGAACTTCAATTTGTGCTAAGTTTTCTCAAATCTGTATATACCATACTACCTTTTGGAGTAAGGTATTTTCTTTCATGTCACCTAAGTTTATTTCTTTGAAGCTTCCGAGCTGCCTCTAATTAGAGTATTTCGAAATTCAGAGAACAAGTCCATATGAACTCTATCCATACCTTCACTTGGCGTTTGGGTTTTCGGTCACCTGGATGCCCATTTTGGGCAAAGTTGCTTATTTGGCAAAAACCACCAGGGAGCTTGAATATTAGGGTTTTTCTGTTACTCTATAGCACCTTTTCATGCTTTTACAAAGCTGTTCCCATACTTAATTTTCAATCATTTATTATGAACACTTCATGGTGTCTCCAAATTTCACTGTCACATCTATGAAAAATTCTTCCTTATACTGACCTGCAATCTGCACCTCTCTACCTAGAACTGTTGAGGAGATGAGTTTCTGAAATAAGAGATGGTTCCAACCTGACACTAATCCCCAAGTGAGTGGCTTTATTCCTGACCCTTGTCCTGAGCCCAAGTTCACAAAGACAAATTCTGCCATACCAGCTGATGGAAGCACTTGTCCAGACATTTCTGGAAAACAGGACGGCTTTCCCTAACATGAACCCCAGTACCTCTAGAAACTGTTTCCAAGTGAATCCCTTCTTCTTTGGCCCCCTTCATTCCTAATACCACTGTTTTAGTTAGGACTCATTTCTCAACAATTTCAATCATAGTATAGCACGGTGGTTAAGAGTCCAACCCCTAGGTTCAAATCTCACTTCCAGGGGCCAGCCCAGTGGTGTAGTGGTTAAGTTTGCATGCTCTGATTTGGCAGCCTGGGGTTCATGAGTTCAGATCCCGGGCACAGGCCTACACATTGTTCATCAAGCCATGCTGTGGAGGCATCTCACATATAAAATAGAGGAAGATTGGCACAGACATTAGCTCAGGGCCAATCTTCCCCACCAAAAAACAAAACAAAACAAAACCCTCACTTCCACCACTTGTTAGCTCTATGACCTGGTAAATTACTTTGTCTAACTTTGCTTTCTTCATCATTAAGATGGAACTACTGACAGTACCCACCTCATATATAGACGTTACAAGGATTAAATGAGGCGGTAACTGTAGAGTACTTGGCACTGTGCCTGGAACGGAGCAAGTATTTCATAAATATTATTATTAAATATTATTATTATTATGAATAGCTTCCCAACTGGTCTCTTACCACAGGATTATTATCCTTCACCAATCCATCTCCCATGCTACTTATAGGACACACTTTCAAAAGTATTTCTTGATTATAAAATACATATTTCCTTATGGAAAATTCAGAAACCATATGAAGGAAAAGTCACCCAAAGTCTGACCATTGAGACAATCACTGTTGATATATTTCCTTCTAGCTTTTTTTCTAATTTTTTTTTAACCTAGGTGAGATGATTGTTTATACACTATTTGTGCGTGCTGTTTTCATCTAAGTATTTTCCCACAATTTAACATTTACCAACACAGGGTAGTTTTCGGTTTGTTTAGCAGCAAATACAAACTGGAGCAATAAATGATTGGCAGTGGTGGGAATCTCTGCTCCCCGTGTCTCTCGCCCCTGCCCCTGCCCTTCCTGGTCTGCCAAGGCAGAAGCTGCCAGTGCTGCAACCACTGGGTTTCCCTCATGCTGACAGTCCACCGCCTGTCACTAGCTTCCAGCTGAGACTTATCCTCTCGGGTTGGAGGGCTCCTCTGGTCTGAGGAATGCAGGAGAACGCTGAGCGTTCCGGCCCTCTCCTGTGCTACTGGACTTACATCCTCCTGGCTTGCTCCTTGCTGCTCCTTAGACTGTGCTCTTGCATTCTTCGGTCTGGAGGGGCCACCTTCTCACCTCTCCCCATCTGTGTTCACTACATTTTTCAAAACCCAGCTCTGAACAAGACTTTGCTAGGTAAAACATTACCCTCCATAATGACACCCAAGCCTGGTGTTTCAGAGCACCCTTAGAAGTTTCGGCACTTCCATACGACAGCATGGGCATTTGGCAGACACTGTCGAATGGGTGACTGAGTATTTTATTGTTCACGCTGTCTCTTCAAATCAACCACAAAGTTTTTCAAGATGAACCATATCTTATTTTTATCCTTCCTGGTAGTTAGTACAGAGCTAGGTAATCAATAAATGATTGACGGGTAAAGTAATAGCCAACACTTTTCCTCTATGATACACGTTTTTATTTCTTTTTCGTGCCTTACTGCACTCAATCGGCTTGATAACAGCTAACACTCCTATAGTGTGTAATTATGAGCCAGACACAGCTCTGAGCACTTTACACACATTAACCAACTTAATCCTCACCACAGCCCTGTGAAGGGGGTACTATTCTCATTTTCATTTTATGCATGAGGAAGTGATGGAATTAGAATTCAAATTTAAAAAAAAAACTAGTCTGATCAAACATAATATCCATATAATTGAATCCAACAATTAAAACATTTATTAAGGATCAGCTATGTCCCAGGCGCTAGGGAGGGATATTTCCTACCCTGGACGGGGAGAAACACCTAAGGAGGCAGACGGGACAGATACACACAGACACGAAGAGAGAAAGAACACAGGAGGGGCCCCGTCCCTATGACCAGAACAAGCTTCTCCCAAGTGCTGGGAAATGAGGGGCCTCAAAGTCCTGTCCTCATTAGTCAGATCCAGCAATGAACAGGGTTACCCGTCAGTGGGAACCATGGTCCCGGAGCCCGTCCGTGAGCATTTTGCAGGACCCTGCACATCTGTTCAATCTTCTCCTTGTTCCCAAGTGACTCCTTGTCAACAACCCCTCTGCCCTGTGCCCCAGGAGTCTGGAGTAGCTGGACTGGGCAGGACAGCCCAGGTCCTCCTCACCAACTAGGACACACCATCCCAACAAGTCACACGTAACAGGCAGGAAGACAGCCTTTTCGTAAGACCCGTTTGTGATCACAAAATCACAAGAATTCAACATGCTCATTGCCAGCATCAATGCGTTTTTTGATCAACATCTGAAACACATGTATCTCTTACACAACACTCTGTAAATAGCAGAAGCTGGAGCCTAGAGTGGACCTGGAGTTAGCAATGTGTCAGCGACCTCCACCGGGACAGCAGAGGTCCACAGAGCAGTCCTCACGGCCCCGGGGCCCTGCTTGTATCCAGAAGGCAAGGCTCAGAAATGGACCCAACTCCTCAGCTCCGCTACCCACACCACACCTAAAAGCTAACCACGCCCACCCATAACCCAGGGCCTGACCCCCAATCTCTCAGGCCCCTCAAACTCAGCTCGTCCAAACAGAAGTCAAACCTACGCTCTCAGTCACCACCACCACCACCACCGAGGAGGAGACCTGAGTTGTCCTCATCCCCTCACGCCCCCCTCCTTCAGAGGCCCTCAAACCCACTCTGTGCCCTCCACCCACCCAACTCTTTCAGTCCAGGCCCCTGTCAGTTCTCACCTGGCTCATGACAACACCTTTCTTACAGGTGCCCCCAACAATTGTTCTTCCCCACCACAAGCTAGAATAGTCTTTCAGAAGAACAAGGTGACAGGTCATTACTTGTTTTAAAACCCTCAGAAGCTCACTATTACCTCTGAGATCAAGTCAAAGTCCCAACCTTGCACCCTGCCTGCCTCTCAAACCACCTTTTGTTCATCCCTACACAGACTCCTCCCTTTTTGCTCCTGCAGACCAAGAGCAGACCAAATAAGCCTCACCCTCACAGCCAGTGAGCTCAGGCCTCAGCATAAGCACCACCTCCCACAGGAAGGCCTCCAGGATGCCTTTATCTCAATCTGTGCCACGAAGCACCTGTGTCCACTTTCACTGACACGCCACACACCACACAGCATCACTACTGGTTTCCTTCCATGTCTTTTCTACTAGCCTGTGAGCTCATTTGCGTGTCCCCAGGCCCCACCGGGGTGGCTGGCACACAGTAAATGTTTGCCAGATGAAAGACCGAGTCTAGAAACCCAAGCCCACCAGGCCACATCCGCTGGCCTTCCCTGACACCCAGGCAGACTTACCGACGCAATCGCAGGTGGGGAACTCGGCCTGGGCTCGCTTAGCAGGTGTGTCCAGCAGACTCTTGGTGGGCGTGTCCAGGTACTTAAGAGGTGACTCCAGGAAACCACTGAGGGTGGGAGTGAGTGGATTTTCGGCCTTGGTGGGTGTGGCCTCCTGGCCTCCCTCCTCTGAATGGAAGCAGGTGGTTGAGAGCACGGTCACAGCTCCCGAAGACTCGATCTTGATTTGCTTGGGGGAGCGAGTAGCAAAAGGGCTCTCGGGGGCTGGGAGACACGTTGGCTGGTTCTCGGGGTCCTGCACGGGCACAGACGGGGGGCCAGGAAGCCCAAAGCTATCCCCAAATTCAGCCTCGAACTGCCGGATGAGCTCTTCCAGCTTGTCATCGGCAGGGGGAAGAGGGCCGGCGGAGCCGGGCTGCAGGGTTGCCACGGGGCTGGGGGACCTCATTTCCTGAGTAGGGGGCAGCAGGCTGTCCCCAGAGGGACTAGGTGCAAATAGCGCAAGAGAAGGTTCTGGGGGTAGGGGGACAGCAGAGCCCTGTGAGGTGGGGACGGGGGCAGGTGGATGTGCCTGCACATCCTCGGAGGCCGGGGACCTCAGTCCTTCCAGGACGATCTGCCGCAGAGGCAGGAAGAGAGGCTGTGCTTCCCGCGGCCTGGACTTCTTGATCTGAATGGGCTTCCGGACACTGGGCTTGATTCCAGGGGTGGCCTTCTCGGTTCCCAGGGGACCTCCAGCTGGTGTCAGGGGCTTCTTCTTCTTCTCCTTGGGTGGTCTGTCCAGAGGCCGCGGGGCAGGTGAGCTTGGTGGTGCCCACCAGCCAGGAGCAGGAGGCTCCGTGGGAGGCGGGAAGGAGGCGTCACGGGCCTGTTCCAGGAAGAGACTACGCTTATGGTGGAGGTGCTGCTGGAGGGCGGTCTGGGCCTTCTGGTGGGTGTCAGGCTCCGAGGATGGCGTGGGAGCTTCCCTCTGGAGAACTGGGGATGGGGACGGGGCTGGGGAGGAAGAGGGCGCCTCGACCTTGACCTTGGGCTTGGTGGGCAGGGCCTCGGGCCGCTTGAATACTGACTGGATGTAATCACTGGCACTGCCCAACAACTGCTCCAGTTCAGCCATGGGGTCAGGGCTCGGGCGGGGCATGGGCCAAGAGCTCCGGGGGGTGGCTGGTGGGGTGTCGGTGCCCCACGCTTCAGGAAATTCTGTTCTAGGTGTTGCTGGAGGGAAGGCAGGGCTATCAGGGGCGAAGGGTGGGTGCTCTTCAGGGGGGACCACAGGCCACGAGGGGGCCCGGAGGTAGGACTGGGGAGATCTGAAAGGAGCAGGAGGGGACAAGGCCTCAGGAAGCGGGCAAGAAGCCTGGGAGGTGGCGTGAGAAGGCTGGGGGAGGGCAGAGGAGAGCTGTGTGAGGGCCTCAATGGCGATGGCGGTCTGCAGGCTGATGTTTTTTTCCTTGGCGATACTCAGGGCACTCTGGGACAGGGGCAGGCCCTCGGGGGGAGGTATCTGGGGGACCTCAGAGCTGAGGAGCGGCCTGGTGCTTGGTGCTGGGAGGCCAGCCTCAGCAGGAGGGAGAGTCCCTGGGAGCCTGGGCCGCTCCTCCCCTCCCTCCACGACCACAGACTTGATCTTCCCCTCCAGCCACTCGAGGTAGTCAGGGCATTCCGGGCCATCGCAGTTGCAGTTGGGAGGTTTCATGCCATGCCGAGCGAGGGCCAGGGCCGTCTGCAGTGTGTCAAGGTCTTCGCTGCCAGCAGAGCAGCCCTCGGGCCCTGACCGGGGTCCCCTGCTGTTGTTCCCAGCTTCGCGACTCATCTCACGGTTGAAGGTTTCATAGAGCCGAGTGCTAAGGGCCCCATAAGAGGACACAGCTTCGGCCACAGCCGAAAAGGCCACCAGATCGTGGGCATCTTCCAGGCGAGCGGTGTGAGCTGGGCCTGGGGCAGCGTCCCAGTCGGGCTTCTGGTCTTCTCGCCAAGGACCGCCAGCCCCTAGCAGACTGGGTCCAGCGGGTTCTCTAGCACCATTGACCGGCGCCCCTGAGGCGCTTAGCTGCCTTGAGTCCCCATGGTACACTGGCCCTGAGTCCATCTGACCTGGAACAGGTCCATCAACTGGGCTGAGCTCTGAGCCTGTCTGAAGAGAGATGGGGAGAAAAAAAAGGAAAAGGATGAGCCATAATATTTGAAAAGCACTGTCTTGCCTCACACCACTCACTGCACAACTAAGCCCTGCTTTTCTTGCAAACGCCCTCTGCCTCTGATACGGCCTGAACCTCAGCTCATCTTCCCATATCTCCTTTCCCAGCTAGGCGCACCGGCAGAAATGGAAGGCAGATCTTTAGGAGATCCTAGTGCGGAATTCTGAATGTTGCTCAGACCCTTTGAGAGCCTCAGATCAATCACAGTGATGAGGAGGCTCCCCTGAAATCAAGTATTTGTTAAGGACACAAAAAGGTCTTTAACTTGCAATGAGCAAAGTGACACCAGGACCATGTTGACTTTGTTTTTTGTCAAGAGGGAAAGAAAGCTAACCAAGTACACCATGTAACAATGTGCCATAGTGCAGGGTGGGTGTGTGTATGGATAGACAATGAGCAGCTTTGATTAACAAATTCAGGTTGGACAAGGGGTCAGCCATAGCTTCTCAGCAGGAACGGTTCTTTTCTCTGCCCATTAATGCCCTCACTTAAGCCCAGGCTGAGCTTAGAGAACTGGTGACAAGATGACATTCCCACTCACAGCCCCAGGCCCGAGGGAAACACTTAACAAATGATCCGACACCATGTGCGTTTAGCCCCATGCTGAGCCAGTCATGTCGATGACAAGTGAGGTGCTGCATGGAAGAAGATCCAGGCCTCTCCCCGAGCCCAGGAACCATCATTGTTTACTTGATGTTCCCCAAAGCACACAGAAGGGCCCAAAAAGAAGGGGGCCAGAGGGCCCAGCCCCCCAAGTTAAAAGCTAATACAAAGATGTGGAATTAAGTTTGCAAGATTTGTCCCTCCAGAAAGAAAAGGGCCTTCTTACAATAGAATGCCAATGAAAACACAGAAGGAATGATGGATTTAGAAAGTCATCAGCAGATGCTATGCCTAGCAAGTGAAAGCTTGATGAGGCACAGGATATATACATGGTCTCAAAACATCTCAAAAATTACTGAATTACAATAGTAACTTCACAGTGGAGAAACCTACTGGACATCACCTTAACCAAATGATCAAAATTACCATCAGCACCAATATTGGGACAAGCCAACATCACGAGCTTCTTGATACGATACACTGAGAAGGTGTAACGTCACTCACACGGAGCTCCAGCAGAATGCATAACCTGTACCTATTTATGAGGAAACAGCAGATAAACCCAGACTGGAGGGCCTACTGGAAAGTGCCTGGATGGGTCTCCGCAAAAATTTCAACGGGAAAAAAGATAAACACCTCTTCCAGCTTTCACAAGACTAAAGAGACAGGAGTGTGAACTGCGTGCTCATAGGTTAGATCTTGGACTGGGGAAAAATAGCTATAAAGTACATCACTGGGACAACTGGTGAAATTTGAGTATGGATGTGGATAAGATCATACTGTGTCAACCTCAGTGTTCTTGCCTTAGATCATTATACCACAGGGATGCTAAAGAACATCCTTGTCCTTAGGACACATACACTCTGAAGTATTTGGAGATAAAGAGACACAGTGATCTCCGACTGACTCTCAGTTGCTTCAGAAAAAGTTACATGCATATATAAAAATATATACACATAGAGAAAATGATAAAGCAAATAAGGCAAAATGTAAACAATTTGGGGATGTGGGAGTTCCAGGTGCTCTTCTTGCAACTTTTCTATAAGTTTTAAAACTCTACCAAAATAAAAAGTTAAAAAAGAAATTAGTTCCTCAGGTAGAACACAAAGTGTATTAAAAATATGATTAAAATGAGACTGTCAAATATGGCCATCATGGGCTCTAAAGTGGTGGAGAGGGTGGGATTTGGAATCAGGCCTGCAAGAGGCGAGCAAAGGCTCCAGCCTCTGCTTCCCACCTCATCCTTGTCAGTGCTCCAACCCTGGTCACAAAGGACCCTCATGCTTTTCCAACATGCTTTTCGAGCTTTGCATATGCAGTTCTTATGGCCTGGAATGCCCTTCCCAGCCTCTGTGAGAGGCCACTCTGGTTCATCCTTCATCGACTCAGTGTCATCTCCTCCCTAACCTGGTTGGCAGAGCTACCCGCGGCTCCTTCCCCTGTGGCCCTGTGGCACCTTGCATATGCCTCTATCAGCACTGATCACATGCCACTACTATCATTTCTTCAAGTAGCTGCCTCTCCCACCAGACAGCAGTTCCTTCAAGATGAGGTCCACATCGTAATGACTTCTGTGCGTCCTGTCCACAGCGGCAGCAGCAACACGCTCCCAGTCCATCCCCCACTGGCCATGGAATATGCCAGCCTCTCCCAGACCTTGATGGAAGACTACCTTTCAGAACTAGGAACAACCACCTTTCCTCTAGGAATGCGGCTGATCACCAGGACTCCCTTCTTTCCTTCTTAGAAACCTAACCTAATGTGGCTGCAAAGGCCACAAAATCTGAAGTGGTCAAATTTTACCTGCTTACGTAGAAAAGACAGAAACAACATGCACGACCAAGAGGGAGCCTGAGGGAGCAGCATGGACTTACAAAAACAGTGTCAGAAAGACGAATGCTGCAGCAGCTGAGGCTTCCCCAAAATGGTCAAGACAACTAAAAGGATTTTAAAAGTTATTTTTGGTGTGTGAATAAGAGCGAGAAAGGGCTAAGCCGGCTCTGGAGCATCTGAATTCCCTGGGAAGAAAAATGCTCTTTGGACCAAAAAGAGGAAGAAAGGGAGGAGTAGACACAGAAATGAGGGGAGCGAAGCCAGGATAGGTGCGGAGATTTTAAGAAACTCTAAATTCCAGTTCCCAGCCAGCGGATCCCATTGGTATACTCCTCAGACCTGCGAGAGAAGGACAAGCATCATCCCCAACTTTCAGTCCACTGAGTGAGCACAGCCCCAGGAAAGACTCCTGATTGGGTAACAACAGGAACCACAGGGAGCCAGGTTCAACAAAGGCCATCACCCCATCAATGTCCAACTAATCTCATTGCTTTGCGTCGTGCGGTTGCTGGACCAGCAGATGGGGAGACGTCCTGGCTGACAGGTCACAAACTCGAGGGCTGCAGCCAAACCTGCCACAGATCTGTTTTGTTTGTTTGTTTTGCCAACATTAAAAAAATCAAATTTCACAAGAAACCCAGATTTCCTGGAAGGTCCACACTTCTGCCTGGCAACTTTGTCTCCAAAAGAGCAGCGGCCACCGCTCCAGCCACCCAAGCTTTGTCACCCGACTCTGCTTTCGTGAAACCAAGGCCAGGGATCAGGGATTATTTATCAATTGCCTGAATTAATTACCACTTCATTCATTTGCACTACTTGCCAAGCCCCTGCGGGCAGCTGAGTTGCCCCTCGGGCTGGAGACGTTCAAGTTTCACAAGGTCTGCCAGTGATCCCTTTCAGGGCCAGCCACAGAGATAGGCTGGCTCACCACTGGCTGAATGACCATGTTCAAAGTATGAGCAGCGTATCAACTTGGGGGCAGAGTCTTTAGAGGTCTGCCACAGGGCTCTGTCCTCAGAACTGTCCTATTCAACTTATCAATAATGATAGAGAAGGCACACTCATTAAACAGGCAGATGTTGAAAATAAGAAGAATAAAGCCATGTTGAGTGACAGGATCAGGTACCAAAAGGTCCACAGGATGGAGAGAAAACAGGGTCAAATAGGGTTTTCTACTTAGGCCTCAAAACACATATGTGCAAACTAAAAATAGAAGCAGCACATAACAATGGCAACAGTGCACACAAAAATGTCGTAGGAATCAGGAAGGCGGAAAGACTCTACTGATGAGACACACAATACGACGTGATCTGGCAGCCTCAAAAGGTCTTATAACCCAGGGTTTTTTCAAACTTCTTTACTACAATCCACAGTAAGGAATACATTTTACAACACGATCCATTATATATTTATATATATGACAAGTTGGCAAAATAGCACTTCCCCTTACTAGATCCGTGAATCCTCTCTCTCTGCTTGCAAGGTTGCAACCTTCTAAGTTGATTTCACAGTCCACTAACGGGTCCCAAGCCGTAAGTGGACACGCCCACAGCTATGACCTGACGGCAACAGGACATAGAGCACAGGCAGCGATGGCCCTGCTCTGCCCAGACAGTCCCCCCCAAACACAGGCTTCCCTCAGGGGCGGCCCCCTCTGACGGGGCACAGAGGAGAAGGAGCAGGACAGGTTAAAAAGTACAAGAGGAACGCGTCTCCCGTGGTTCTGAGGCAGACGATGCTGAAGAAGGTCCCTAAATAGCTGAAGCTCTATCATTTGGGGAAAGAATTAGACTCCTTTCAAGGGGCCCTAAGGGGTGAATTAGGAAATGGGTAAAGCCTTAGAGAGAAGAACTTAGGCCCAATTTAGGGAAGAGTGTTAATACTTAGAGATACTAAAAAATGCACTGAACCCCGTCCCGGCAACAACCAGGGGGTGCTGAAGAGGAAACCAAGCAGGTGTTTGGCGATGACGGGCAGGGAGGCAGGACTGGGCCACAGGAGGGTGGAGGCTCCGTCAGGCCCAACCCCCACACCCTCCACACCTTCGCCCTTAGCTCTCATCCCCCTTTGGGCTCAGCAAACACCACCATCAGGATGCTCCTCAATGTCCACTTTCTGTCTGGCCTTTCAGCTGCCCTCCAGCTAGCTCCAAGTCCGCTGAGAGTCAGCTTGTCTAAAATGGACCTGAACTCCCATCCCCACCTCCAACAGCTCCTTTTTGGACTCTCCCATTTCTGCCACTCTTCTCTGCACTCCCCAGTGTTCCCCGCCCAAACGTCATCCATGCTCCGCCAACGTGCCCAGTCACCAGATCCAACAATTGTAAACGAGGACACCTCTCTATTCTGCCTCCTCCCTTTCCACTCCTGCCCTCCTAATTTGGGCTGTAGTGTGTGTACACACACTTTTTAATGGTCCAACCTGATCGTGGCTCCTGTAAGCAACTTTCTGTACACTCAAGTGCCCTCCCCCCGCACAATCTCTGTTGTTGGTCATATCTCATCATCCTTCAAGAGCCCCAGTCACCAACTTCATGACTCCTCCTCATATCCCCCCCTTGCTCAACCTCTAGACTTGAAGAATGTCATTTGTATGCACCAAGTGATCTGCATGTGTGACAGATGATATTTTCCAAAGACGGCCACGAGTGTCCCTCCATCCCACATGCACTTCTCATGGAGAGGTGGGGTCTATGCTCCCTCCCTTTGAATCTGGGTGGGCTTGTGACAATGGCGAAAGTGAGACTATATGGCTTTCAGAGCTAGATCATAAAAGGCAATATAGCATTTGCCTGGTTCTCTTGGGACACGCTTGGGGCCCAGCCACCATGCTGTGAGGAAGCCCAGGTCACATGGAAGGCCACATGTGGGTGTCTGGCCAACATTCCCAGCTAGGGTCCCAGCCAACAGCTGTATCATCTGCGATACGTGGGAGTGAAGGAGCCCTGGGAGGATTCCAGACCAGTGATTGAGGCACCTCTAGCTTTTGAGCCTTCCTAGCTGAGGTCCTAACATCAAGGAACACAGACAAGCTACTCATGCTGTGTCCTTTCTGACTTCCAGACTCACAGACCCCACGAGCATAACAAAATGACTATTGTTTTACGCCACTAAATTTGGGGATGACTTCCTACCCAACAACAGATCAGACTATATTTCAGGAACATCAAGAAGTTTATAAGGTAAAAGGAAAGAAATAGACTACAAACAGAAAATGCCCTAAAGCATATCAGTGCAGCAAAGCAGCCCATACAGGGGCCAGGGGCACGGGTGGGAGCAGGGCCACCCCTATCTGGGCAGGTGGACATGTGTGTCCAGAAAGGTTTACCTCAAAGTAATCTTCAGGATGAGGTTTGAAAGATGGGCAGGGATTTTGGAGGAGGGGAAGGAGGAGGCTCTCCAGATGGAGGGATGGGCATCTGCAAAGCACAGAGCCACGAGAGGCCTGGCAGGCCCAGGGAAGGGTAAGCTGTGGACGTGTCTTGAGCCGAAAGTGTGGGGAGGGCAGGTGTGTGGCTCACAGCACGGACACCATAGAGCAGATTCACAGTTCAGGAGGGGCACTCAGGGGTCCCTGAAGAGCTCAGACTGCAGATTCAAGGTTGGTGCCTAAAGACCCGTTAGGAGACAAATGCCACTGTCCAGCTCAGCAATAAGAAGGGCCTGAACTAAGTCAAGAGCAGACAGATGGGGACGAAGCATGGTTATGGAGGCAAATGATTAAATACACGTAGGGGGTGAGACAAGAAACGGCATCAACCCCTTCCTGGTAAAGTCCTGCCCACACAGGGTCCGAACCAGATGCCACACAGTCACCACACATGGCCACCTTCTGTAGGGGATCTTTTCCTAGGAGTAGGACCAACTACTCTGTAAGCTCCAAGGGGACGAGGCTTCCATCGCACCTTTGGAACCCAGCAGAGTGCTCCGCACGTGTTCAGAAAGATCTGATGCTTCTTCTTGCTGAGACCTGGCTGGGACAAGTGTCTTTACCCCTGGACTTTGAGAGGATGGCCCACGAAGCTCTGGGCAGAGCTGGTGGTCGCTCCTCCATTACGGCACCTGTCACAATGCATGCATGGTAGAGGTCTGCAAAGCTGCCTGCGTGCCATCAGGAATGCCCTTGCCACACAGGACTCAGGAACCTGACAACTGATCGCAGAACAGCCCTTCCCCATTCACCCTTGGCAGGGAGGCCTAGTGAAGGTGCTGGTGCTCCCCTTTCTTAGCACCACGTTCCAGGTTCAAAACCCCGCCCTGCCCTCACTGGGACCTGCACATCCGACTGTGCCAAGTGTCTTCCCTGCCTCACGGTATCACCAGGAGGGATCTGACCCATGTCAGGCCCCGAGTTGCCCAGGCTGGGGGTGTGCACCCCTCATCAGGGGGCAGCAGGAGTTTACCGGAAGACAGGCAGAGTAACGCCCTTCTAGGATCCAAGCAGAGACCTAACCCCTCACTCCACTTCATGAAGAGTTAACCTGTCCAGACGGCATCGGCACCCCCAGTCACAATTCTCACCTTCAGAAGACTCCAGTCTTCCTGCAGGAGTCACTGTTTGTCCCTGCACCTTGTGAAGTCCCACCTGCCTCCTCCTCTACGGCCCCCTCCCTTCTAGGCTCCCCAATGCCCACAGCTGGTCCCCCAGACATTTGCAGGTGTACAGCCACAGCCTGCCCTCCCACCCGAGGAGCTGCAGACCCCGGAGGCCAGGCAAGGCTGGAGAGTGAGGAACTCCACCCTCCAAACACTCCGCTCCACCCACAGCACAGCGAGAGGCACAGGGACGACAGCGGGTCTTCCAGGTCTCCCTGCCTCTCAGAGCATCAACACGTGGAGACCAGACCGGCAGTCCTCGACCAAAGGAAACAGGGGGCAGGAAGACGAAGACCGTTCTCTTGAGAGACCAACGTCCCCGCTGACCACACCTTCTTAGGGCCTCCAGGAAAGGGGAAGTTAAAGAGGCACAGGTCCAGAGGCTGTGCTGCTGACCATCAGCACTCACACACCACGTCAGAAGAAGCATGTCCCAGACGGTGTTCTCAGCCAGGACGAACAAGCCTGCAGTCAACCTCCATAGGGGCCTGTGGCCGGACGCAGGGCCAGTCTGGGCCACATCCTCTACAGTGGAATCTACAAGAATGAATTCTCATGGGACTCCAAGATAGTGGTGGCTTCTCCCTGCCCAGCAGGCCAGGAGATCCCACCCAGTGCTTTCCCCACCGCCTGCACCAGCAGCTCAACTCCTCTGTTCCTCCAGCAGCTGTTCAGATGTTTGACTTTCCAGCTCCATCCTTTTCCCCCGTCCTAGAGTTCAGCAGCCACCTCCACACGAGGCCAATTCCTTCCTCCCTTCCCCTAAAAGGACGGCTCCACTCCCTCTCACGGCACACGGGTTGTATTTATGGCACGGTCTGTCTAGAGTTCATCAATTATTCATCTCTTAAGAGGATTCCCCCCTCCTGGGATTTCCTGATGAAACATCCCTATCAGTAGATAGTGGGGAAAGAGACTTTTAGGGGAGTCCTTTCAGAGGATGTGCACACCTGCCTGTTTTGGCAGGTGCAAGCGTGTATATGTGTGCGTACCCTGGCCCGGTCCCGTGTCTGCACTCTCCACACCAAGCCCTCTCCACAGACAGCAAATCTCAGCAGGTCACAGCCAGCTTCTCGAGACTGTCATGCGTCTGCAGAGGGATTCTCGTGTGAGGCAGGGGGAGACAGTGGTTCCTGTGGTTACTATGTACACAGCAATACAACACTTCAAAATCTAACTCTTCCTACTGCAAAATGGACAGAGCCAGCAAATATCTCAGTGGCTGGGGTGATGCACAGGGAAAAAACTGAAACGAGGCAATTCCCTGAGGTCACTATATCTGGCAGAAGCACAGGACTGCGACTGTTCATGCCCTCTGACCCAATGGTACTTAATGCGGTTTCAGGGGAGAAAGGAAAGGAAGAGGAGGAACTAGGAAAAGCCTCTGCATAACTCTGATGGAGCACTCTTACAATAGGGGAGGATCGTGCCAACCACTGCACACTCACTTCTCTCCTCCAGTCATCCTAAACTACAAGGTAGAGATTTACCTCCATAGATGAGGATGCTGAACACAGAGAAGTAAAGTAACTTTCCCAAGATCACACAGCAATCCAGAAGAGCACAGTCATTTTTAACTACTAAGTATTCTTAATCTCATTTCAGGAAATGTAAACAAAATAAATAAGACAATAGAAGAAATTAAAAAGTTACATGCACCAAAGATTTTCCCTGAAGCATTAATAGCAAAGAATTACAAATAACCTAAGTGCCCTGACAAAAGGGAAATGGTTTTAAGATGTCACGCTAGTTCTTCATGAAAAGAGAATGAGGAATAAACATAGGAAAAAATATTCAACTTCATGAGTAACTAGAGAAATCCAAAATAAGACTGCTGTGACATTCCATTGCATACCCATAATAGAGAATTTAAGAGCAAGAATGTTTAGTTCAAACCTTGCCCCCACCACTTACTAGCTGTGTGACCTTGAGCAAGTTAGTTAACCTCTCTGTGCCTTATCTCTTTGTCTGTAAATCTGGGCTTAAAAGTTAACTTCTCTGTGCCTCTGTTTCATCTGTAAATTGGAGGTTAATAACAGTACCTAATCTCACAGGGTTGTCACGAGGATTAAACAAATTAACATATGAAGAACACTTACAACAGCACTAGGTACACAGTAAGCACCATGAAAGGGTATTTTAGTTCGATAACATGTTAAACGTGCATGTACCCTATGGTCCTGCAACTCCACTCCTGGAGAAAGTTTGCACGTGTGCATCAGGAGCTGTGTACACACACGTGCATAGCAGCATCACTCATCAAAACCAAAGTGTGGAAATATTGTAAGTGCCCACCAACCACAGAAAGGACAGTGGAATATTACACAGCAGTGGGAATGAACGAACCACAGGAACATGGGAAAATCTGAGAAACACCACCAAGTAAAAAAAAAAAAGCAAGCCTCGAAAGACTATGTATCACCCAACAATTCCAAAGAGCTCAAACCAAAAAAGCCAAAATAAATACATTGTATAAGAATACAAACATATGTAACTAACACTTTTTTTTAAAGCAAAGGAATGATAAACACAAAAGTCAAGGTGGTGGCAGCCTCTGGAGGGGAAGTGGGTGACAGGGCTGGGGAGACATCCCAGTGGATCCAGCGACATCAGCAAGGTTCCAGATCGTAACACAGGTGGAGAGTTCACGTGTGTTTATTATTACGTCTTATCTGTTTAACCCATATAAAACACTACGTCTACTGTATGTTTCAAATAGTACATCCAAAAAATGATAATCCAGGCATCGTTCCTTTTATCATGCTCTGCTTTATTGCACGTCGCAGGTCCTGCGTTTTCTACAAGACCCTCCACCAGCAAAAGGATTCCAACTCGATGAAGGCTCAGATGACGGATAGCATTTTTTAGCAATAAAGTATTTTCTCATCAAGGTATGTACACGTTTTTTAGACACAATGCTATGGCACACTTAATAGACTACATGTAAACATGACTTTTATATGCACTGGGAAACCAAAAAATTCACGTGACTCGCTTTATTGCCATATTGGCTTTATGGCAGTGGTTTGGAACAGAATCCTCAATCTCTCTGAGGGACACCTGTATATAATATTTCATCAGTAGATGCATAACTCTTAAAATGATAAAGAATAAACACACAAAAACAGAGGGAAAACTTCAAAAAAATGAACAAAAACAAATATCTTCAATGAAAAATGAAACAAGAATGTACGTGTACTCATACATAGACACTTTCTGAGGGTTTTTACGACAGATGAACACGATTTGTTTACACTATTTGAAGAGGGGGAAAAACAGCATTCCAGATATTGCCCAATTTAAGAATTCACTTCCATTAACAATGCACATCTGTGCACACACACAAAACACCGAGGGGAAATAGGCAGAAATGTTAACAGGGCTCATCTCTGGGTGGTAGAGAAGGGGCATATTTCCTTGTTCATAGTCTCCAGAATTTACTGTAGGTATTACACTTTTATTTAGGGGGAAAAGGTTTAAGAATAGAGCACCCACAACACACCTGACACTTTGCACAAACCATGCATGCCTCTAAGCAGGACCAGGACCGGAAGAGCCTCCGGGAGAGGAATTCGTGGGTGAAGCTTCTTGCTATTTCTGTTGCTAGCGAGCTGTCTGTGTTACAACACACACTCACAGACAGAGCGCACAAATGCAGAAAGTAAGAAACCTTCTACAAGATGAGTGGCACTCCAGGAGGAAAGAAGGTCTGGGGGAGGCCGGCGCTGAGCCCGCGACTCCCACCCTGCAAAGTTCTCTGCAGCCTGCTGGTCTCCGCCCAGAAGCCACAGCAAAGCCCTGCAACTCCGCCCCCCGCAGACTCCTCGTGCAGCAGCTGCTCCTCCCCTGAAGCAGCTGGAGGCAGCCAGGCTGGGGAGCAGGGAGCAGAGCCGCAGGCTCCCCCGCCAGCCTCTTGATCTGCAGCCAGGGGAGCGAGGGCCAGCACTCCTGACGGAAGCCCCCGCCTCGAGCAGAGCAGCCGGTGGAGGCCGGCCCGAGGCCAGCAGGAGGAAATCGAGCCGACCACATCTGAGGCCTGGGCAAAGGAGCAGCAGCTGCCTGGGAGCCGCCAGCACAGGAGAACCAGGTCAGGACGCTGGGGCGGCTCCTCAGCCAGACAGCAAGAGCCCCGACTCCCCCCCCCCCGCCCCCACACACACACACCCCTCCAGCCGCCGCCGCCACGGGGCCATCGCCCAAACCACGCAGTGCACGTCTTGTGGCCAGAAAAGCCCCCATCGGTTCCTGGCGAGGCCAGGCATTCCCACAGCTCCACCCACCCGGCTGCTCAGACCCAGTTCTCACCACCCACCTCCTACCCCAAACGTCTAAAAAGGTAAGGAAATGGGAAAGGAAACACTGCCAACACCAAGTCCACTGACAGCCAGTCCACCACTAACAATGCCATGCACTTTCCCTAAGGGGGCCCCAAACCCCACAAAACCCACTGTACAGGTGTGTCAAAAGGACGAGGGCTACAGGGTGACGACAGTGAGGACGATGATGGCAGCTGACAGTTTTGAGTGCTGGATGCCAAACTCTGGAGTAAGTAAGCGTTTTCACGTTTAAATGTAACTTTTTCAAGTCTTCTAACAACCCAACTATCTCTCATCAGTGGACGAGCAGACGAGGCATGCACGGGCTAACATTCTCCCAGGCTCACAACTGGCGACCGGCAAAAGCCAAATCTAACATCGGAGCCGAGAGGGGACGCCCGTGGCCTCCCGGTTCCCACGGTTCTCATCTTCTGGAGGATGAACTCCCACATCCGTATCAGTCTCGTCATAACTATGGATTTCAGCCTCTCACTCGGACCCCTGTTGAGTGAGTTTGCCCCATCCATTCTTTTCTCAAGGACTCAACAAGACAAATTTTTTTCCTTGAAAGAAATGAATCTATAAGCCACCACTCAAAAACCTAGAGGAAAAGTAATTTTTTTCTTTGCTGTATTTATAGTAATGCTCCATTTTTTAAAAGATTTTATTTATTTTTTTCATTATTTCCTTCTCCCCAAAGCCCCCCAGTACATAGTTGTATATTTCAGTTGTGGGTCCTTCTAGTTGTGCTATGTGGGACGCCGCCTCAGCATGGCTTGATGAGCGGTGCCATGTCTGCACCCAGGATGGGAACCGGTGAAACCCTGGGTCGCCGATGCAGAGCGCACCAACTTCACCACTCAGCCATGGGGCCGGCCCCTGGAAAATAATTTTTGGTGGAGGGGCCTCCACCCATCAGTCATAACACCGACTTCACACAGTAAGTGGAAGAGGGGAGAATAGGTCATTTAGGGAAGCCTGCTGCTGTCCAGAAGGCAGGAAATTAGGGAGTGCAAATGAATTCTATTTATCCTAAATCCCTGGAAAATCCCACAACACATCTCAGTGTGGAGTCTCATTATCTGCAGTCACTGCTGGTCTGCTAGCCCAGATAACCGTAAAATGCCAGTAGTCTGGGTGCTTGGGCTAAGTCTGGTCTGCGATGTTGGAGGAGAAGGGCAAAGGAACTACAGCCTCCTCATCCATGACCTGCTCCCTGGGGTTAGGGGTGATGAGGAAGGCCGTGGGCGTGCTCGTCCCTCTGGCCTCTCTGTGGCAGTCCCCCAGCCTCCAGCCCACCCCCCACACCTCCCTCCCCAGGTTTCTGTGATGCTGCTGGATCCCGGTCTTCCTCCATTCTTTTCCTCCACAGAGCTACTCTCCATCCTTCCACCCTCGCCCTCTCAGCTCTCCTGGAAATCTCACCACCACCCAATCTCTGCCATTCAGCCTGTACCAATAACCCAAAAGCTTCTTTTCTCCTGGACTGCTCCTCCAGCTCTCGGCCCATCTCCAGCTCCCAGACACACTTCCACTTGGATGCAACATAAGCCCAACACAGTTAAAACCTAACTCAGCACCTGTCCCCCTTTTCCAGCAACTCCTCCTCGAGACATTCCTTTTTTAAAATTCATGTGAAGAGTCGTTCTCCTGGGTGTCCTGGCTCAAACCTTCCATCATCTCTGATGTCCTCCTCTTTATGCTTCCCTATGCAAGCAGACCCTGGCCCTGTCGACTGCTCCCCTTGAGAGTATTTCAGATCCACTTGCTCTCTGTTTTCTCCTCACTTCTCTCATGGGGACAGTGGCAGTAGGAGGCTCCTTGAATGGCCACCTCACCTCTGCTTTCACGCCAGCACACCACTGTTAGAGTCATATTCAGTCCCTTGAGCCTCGAACGTTCTAACTCCCAGGCCACGGTGCTTTCTAATCCACTACTTCAATCTTCTCTTTTGGTTCAAATGGTAAAAATGAACAAACAAATAATCAGGTAAGCAAATAAACAGGTAAATAAGTGTATCAAGGGCAATAAATATCTTTGCATCTCATAGTGCTGCTCCTGGGAACTTAGGTTTATAAATTTGCACTTCAAAAAATCTTTTCTACCTTAGTGGAAACTGAAAATTCAGGATGAGGGGAACAGTTTGGTAAATTATGACACAACTCAGTGAAATATTACACAGTCATCAAAACCTATACATTATGAACACCAAGGAAAAATGTTGGATAAAATGGGCAGTAAAAAATAGCAGAACACCACATTATGTGAAGGTTATGATGACAACTATGTAAAACCATGCATGCAAATGACAAAGGGGGAAGGCAGTTTTAAAAAAAGTGAAAATAGCTGTAGTCGCCCCACAGAATTAGGAAATTTTACCTACTGATGCTATCAGCACATTAGAACATCAGACCTTCCATATACATGCATATATATAATTACGTATTCATTCATTTATTCCTCCCTCCAACAAATATGCATTGAGCACTGATGACCTGAGCATCATTTCAGGCACTGGGGATACAGCAGGGAGCCTTGTGGACAGAGACTTTTTAGATGTTTGGATTCGTCTTGGGTCCCATCCCAAGGTGAGCTCCTGTAGGGCAGGTGCTGGAACACGCTCTCTGATGCGTGTGGCAGCATAAATCTATGTTACGTGATGAAAACGGATATTAACGGTGAGTTCACCTCTGAGTGAAGCTGCCCTTTCTGTAGTTACTGACAGAATATGAAAGCTGATAGTAAAAGTCATTATAGAGCCAGGGAAAACCCCTGTGAATGACCCAAGAGAATAAAGGTCAAAAGAACAGAATGACATGGACGGTAAAGAATCATTTCAGTAGAAGATGCTGAGAGAGATGGAAGAACAGGAGATTCTGTCAGTGCAATGGCCCCGTGGCCGAGTGGTTGGGTCCCCGAGCTCTGCTTCGGCAGCCCAGGGTTTCGCCAGTTTGAATCCTGGGCACAGACATGGCACTGCTCGTCAGGCCACACTGAGGCGGTATCCCACATGCCACAACTAGAAGGACCCACAACTAAAATACACAACTATGTTCTGGGGAGCTTTGGGAGAAAAGGGAAAAATAAAATCTTTAAAAAAAAAAAAAGACATAAAAACAGGAAAATCCCACTTCCCAGAGATGAACATAGCTTACATTTCGTACCTTTTTTTCCCTATGCAACATACATTTAATTTACAAAATTGGGGTCACTGAGGATATTCAGGGTGTGTTTTGTTTTGTTTTTTTGGTGAGGAAGATTCACACTGAGCTAACATCATGCCAATCTTCCTCTATTTTGTATGTGGGACATTTCCACAGCATGGCTTGATGACCAGTGTGTAGGTCTGCACCCGGGATCCAAACCTACTAGCCCCAGGCCACCAAAGCAGAGTGCACAAACTTAACCACTATGCCACCGGGCCAACCCCGATATTCTGGTTTTTTTAATGCTAATTTCTTCCCTTACTGTATCATAAGTATTTTCCCATAGTGTTGACTCTTCCTCAAGAATTTTATTTTTAATAGCTGCACTGCTTTCCCTGGTATGTATACAGCATACGTTCAGCCCCTGAGGTTGAAAGCCTAGGTTCTCCCATGTTTTGCTACATTCCCATGTCACGTATTGACTGTTGGGGTAGTTTCTTTCCTCCTCCTCCCACCTCTATTTGGGGCTGTGACTCCTCTGCGGACAGTGATAGACAACCTGGCACTCAGTCAGGGTTCTGGTTGGCTGAATGGAAAGACTCTACCAGCCCCAAAGGCTGTAGGTAATAACCTCAGTAACAACAGGTAGAATTTTTCTCACCTGAGCACAAGGGTTTCATCTCATTTGGGTGACAAATTAGAAGGTATGTCTCTAGTCTGCCTTTAGGGGGGTGGAATATTATGAAGCCGTGAAAAGGGATGACGTACTGATTCATGCGACAACATGGATGAACCTTGAAAACATTATGTTAAGTGAAAAGTCAGACAGGAAAGGCCACATGTTGTGTGATTCCATTTATATGAAATGTCCAGACTAGGCAAATCCCTAGAGACAAAAAAATAGTGGTTGTCTAAGGCCGAGGGGGTTGGGGGTAACAAGGAGGGTGGTAAATGCTACTGTGTTGGGTTTCTTTTTGGGGTGACAGAAATGTTCTGAAATAGATAGTGGTGATGGTCACACAGCTCTGAATATACTAACAATCCCTGAATTGTGTGCATACTTTAAATGGGTGAGTTATATGTTATGTGAATTATATCTCAATAAAACTTTAATTAATAAAAAACCTTTAGGGAAAAGCTTCGTCTCCATCTCCATAAGAAGTTTTAAGACAAAAGCAGAAACTGAGCTGTTGCTCAAGGAGGGGAGGGCTGAGCTGGTGAGCCCACCCCAAAGGTGGAGGTAAAGGGACAGAGAAACGACCGGAACGTCAGTAGAAAACTCTTCAAGATGACTCTCTCACAACTGTTCATCACTCCTTTCACTTCCCCATGCAGTTACAAGTGAACGTGAAAACGGCAGCAGTCTTATCTCAGGGAAAGTGGCGGTCAAGATGGGGAGACCACCTCCCACTGCACTGCCCAGCTTTGAAGGGAAGAACCCTCAGGACAGCAGGGCCTGGCAACTCCTGAGAGGAGAAGGAAGTGAGCTGCTGTGGCCAAGAGCTCTGGGTTGAGGGAGAAAGAGACAAGCTCTGAAAATGTGGAGGCAGGGGTCGCTGAAACAAAGAACTGTGGACATAAAACCCACTGATCAGCTGAATAGAGTCACAGACAACAATCAGACATGAAATCTAGGTTGGTTCAAAAGGTCCTCATTATTAAAAAAAAAAAGTTGGGGAGGTGAGTTTGCAAGAGATTCAGTAAAATAAAACCTAATTAAGACAAGGAAAATACATTAAGCAATCAGCATGCCCTTAACAAGTTAAATGCAAATCATTTTGTTGAAAAAATAAATCATGTTTTTAATACCCACAATACAAGAGGATGCTGCCACAGCAAGATAACCTTACAGTCAATTATCTGTTAGGTGTCCCCCTTGTAATGTAAATGAACACTCCAGAATCTCCGCAGGGGTCCTGGGGCAGGTGAACAGGTGACCAGCTGCCTCTGGGTCCAGCATCAGGACACATCCCAGGCTCCCACTTCTGGCTGGAGATGAACAAGGCCCAGCCACTAACCCCAAAACTGCCAAGGGGGCTCGATACCCACACCCCCAACCCGAGGGTGTCACTTCTCAAAGCAGCAGCTGTGCCCCACCCAAGGCTGCAATCCTTGTTCCTCAGCCCTGTTCTCAAGGGAGAGGCAGTTGCTAGACCAGTTTTTAAGTCCTTCATTCTCCCCAGCTGTGATGGCCTCGATCCCTGGGCAACACCTAACCAGTCAGGCAAGGGGTGGGGGCAGGTGCTGTGGGCTGGTATTGCAGATAGAGGGGCAAAGGGAAGGGCAGGAGAAGGCAGTTCCCTGGGGACCCGGGCTTGCCCCACCTCTCTGCCTGAGGAGCCGGCTGATGATAAAGACCCAGGAGCTAAGTGCTCACCTGGCAGCTGGGGGTGGGGGTGGTGACTCGGCAAGCCCTTCAGCAGAGAGACCAGATTCCCAGTCCCAGGCCTTCTAAGACTGTCCTTGTCTTGCTGTAAAGCCCTGGACAAGTCATTTTACCTACCTGGGCCTCAAATTCCTCATCTGCTTTTAAAAAATTCTTTAAAAATGTCAGGAAAAAGTGAAGATCTCCAGATTACAGGAGACTAAAAAAACCGGACCACTAAATATGTATGATCTGGGGATTTTTCTCCTACCAAGGAGGTTGTGACAACTGGCAAACTTTGGATAAGGTCTGTAGATCGGTGTTATTCATGTTCATAAGGTCTGTAGATTACGTCTGTTGTATCCATGTTAATTTCCTGATTTTGATCATTGCACCGTGGTTATTTATGTGATTTTAGAAAATCCACACTCAAGTATTTAGCAGTAAAGGACGTCATGTCTGCTACTTACTCTCAAACGGTTCATAAAAATTATAGAGAAAGAGATAGGAAAGAAGAAAGCAAATGTAGTAAAATGTTAACATCTGGGAATCTGAGTGAAGAGAATTCTTTGTACTATTCTTGCGACTTTTCTGAAATTGTGCCAAAATGAAAATATTTTTTAAAAGAGTTCTGTTACTAGATGATCTCTAAGACTCTTCAGTTTCTGTGAAAAGGTAGCATTATCCTCATTTTACAGATGGGGAACAGGAAACAGGACGAGGATGGCTCCTCTGCAGAAGCGGGAAAGCTCTAGAACTTAGGGTCTCCAACTCAAGTCCTCGCCCTCCACCAGACCCAGCGCTCCCGCCCACGAGGGACGGGAAGCCCAGACATCACCCCAGGCACCGGAAGAGAACCACAGAGCAAAAAGCAAGTAAGAAAGGGGCCACCTGGACAGTGTCGGGCTGGCTGTCAGGAGCAGCAGAGAACCTCAGAACAGGGAGCACCCCATTCTCCTCCCAAGACCCCTTCCCTCCACACGCACAGGGCACAGACGGCTCCTCTCGTGCACACCCGAAAGGGCTAACCCAAAGCTTCAGCAGCACACACACACGAACTCCACCGGAACACGCAGGCCCACGTGGAGCACAGAGCCACAGCCTGCACTGACAGCAGCTCAGCCCCGGGAGGGCAGCCTTCAGCTCTCTCTGACCAAAAGGAACACAACATCTGGAAATCCTAAGTCAGTCTCCTAAATAACTCTGGGGCCAAGGGGAAAAAAAAAAATCAAAATCACAATTACATTTATTTCCAATCTGTTTATGTTAGTTGTATTTGTTACGGTTAAGAACATATGGACTTTAAATATTATTACTATGTAAACTGATATGAGCATGAAAATAGAGTTGTTTCTGTAGAAAAAAATCACAATTACAGACTTGAAGATTAATGAATATCAATGAAAACAACAGCTATGAACAGAGAAAAATTCATGCTTCTATAAACACTTTTGTTAAATAAGAAGGAATAAATTAAACATCAATCCAAGAAGCTAGAAAATAAAAACTAAGAAAGGGAGGAAAAAGGGATCACAGATAAAGACAGAAAAAGCTGATTACAAAACAAAATGTAGTGGTACTTACAAATGAAGCTAAGAAACGGCTCTCAAAAGACCAATAAAATAAGCAAACCTCTGGCGAGGCTGATCATTTTAAAAAGAAAAACATAAATAAACAATATTAGAAATATGAAAAAGAATATAACCATCATCAGTGAATAAGATGTAGTGCTTTATTAAAAACTTTGAAAATATAGATGAAAGGACTTTTTAGAAAAATTTATTCAAAGAAGAGGTGGAAATATTGAAAATATCAAACACCAAACAAGTAGACATTTGTCAAAGAAACTACCCTCAAAAAAGGGCACCAGGCCCAGTAGTTGTTTACTACGTTATTTTTCTAGCTCATAAAAAATGTTGATCTCTTTTATTTATTCTTTCATTTAATTCTCCCAGATCCCTAGGAGGTAAATACTGTCTCTCCATTTTATTTAATTTTATTTTTTTGGTGAGGAAGATTGGCCCTGAGCTAACATCTGTGCCCATCTTCCTCTATTTTGTATGTGGTACGCTGCCACAAGCATGGCTTGATGAGTGGTACATAGGTCTACACTTGGGATCCAAGCCTGTGAACCCAGGGCCATTCAAGCTGAGCGCATGAACTTAGCCACTATGCCACCAGGCCGACCCCAATCTCTCCACTGTATAGACAAGGAATCGGAGTGCTCAGAGGACCAAGGCATAGTCCCTAAGTCACCCAGCCAGACGTGACCAAGCTGGGACTCAGTCTCCCAACCTGACATCTCTAGGATAAGGCCCAGAAAAACTCCACGTCCCAAAATGCTCCTCAGGAACCTCTGTGATCAGTCAGGTTTGGAAACTTTTGGCCCCTTGCTACTTAAAATATGGTCCAACAAACAGCAGCACCAGAATCACCAGATAGCTTGTAACAAATGCAGAATCTCAGGCCCCCCCCACACCTGCTGAAGAGAAGATGCGCTGTAAAGAGAGTCCCAGGTGAGGAGGATGAAGATCAACATGTGATAAGCACGGGCCTGGCCCACATCTGTCCAACCTCTTTCCATTCCTCTTAAAATTTGAGAAAGCTGTGTCCGTTCTGTTTGGCACAACCAAAAACAAAAAAACCAGTTGATAAACTACTAGACTGAGATTTGATCATATAAACATGTGAAAAAAACGTTTGGCAAAATAAAACAAAAACAAACATTAAAAAAAGGAAAGATGTTTGTAATATTTGCCAAGGTATGATAAAGCGTTAATACCTCTAATATATGAAGCCCTCTTACAAATTCAGAAGAAAAATCACAAAGAAGAAAAATAGATTCACAAAGAAGCGCAAATCACAACTAAACAGAGCAATAAAAAAATTGCAAATCTAAACATTTTACGCCAATTTTTACACCAAAAATAGTTTATAATAAACACGTATTATTTGAATAATCAGGGGTAAAAATCAAAAAACACACTTAAAATTTTAAAAATATGATTGTTGTAGAAAGACCAAATTTTAACAGACGTTCTCTCTGAGTGGTAAAATTGTGAACGTTTTAGCTTCTCTATTTGCTGATTTGAACTTCCTGATTTTTCTACAATGAATTTGCATTCTTTTTAACGGACAACAAAAAAATTTTAACTATTTCCTAGAGTTTGATCTTTTCTGAAATTTATCAGCTTTGACACCTGTCTCTTTTGGGTTTTCACAAGTGTTTGCATAATGCTTGGCCTTTTCACAAACCATCACAGAGCTTCGAGGTGTATCTTCTCAGTCCCCAACATGTATTCAGAGCCCCAAATAAACAGAGCCCCTTCTACATTAGTCCACAGACGGGCAGTTCTCCAACTCCAGTGGGCAGAGGAATCACCTGTAGGAAGCTGGCACAGATGCAGACCCCCAGGTCCCACCCCCAGAGATCAACCTTGTGTGTCTATGGAGGGGATGTGGGTACACAGGTAGTCATTCCCCAGACAACCCTCTGAGAATGCCTCTCCAATAACACGGGGTGGACTGAGGATGGGCGTGAAAAGGGGAAAGTCCCAACTGGTTCAGAAATTGGGTGAACTGAAGGTCCTACAAGTTGGCGGGGGACAGCACTCTCTTTCCACCCACCACGAGCACATGCAAGCTCGCCAGTCAGTGGTCAGTGCCTCTGCTCTTTGAAAGAGAGCAGCAAGCAGGCGGGGATGCAGGGGGAGGAAAAGGCTTTCTCCAACAGGTGAGCTGAAGCCCTGAGCAGCCCGGCGTGGCAGCCTCACTGCCAGAACGCTCTCTGCTCCGAGAGAAGGCATGTGGAACAGCTCCACGGGTTCACCGAGGTCCATCTGTCAGAGTTTCTGCTCCGCACCCTGAGAAGGCGGCTCCTCCGGAGCTGGCAGAGATACAGCCGTGGCTGCCACGCCGGCCCGAGGACCTGGCACTGCACAAGCGGAGGTCCATGGTGACCTCCCTTAGCCCTGGGGCTGCCCTTCCTCTCCAGGTGGGCACCGGGAGAGGGAGCAAGATGTGGATAGGCTGGAGCCCAGAGCAGTACTCCCACCTCCCTCCTCAAACTCTTGGTTCCACTGTTCCCCGGGGGATTTAAATAAATTCGCAGAGGAGCCAGAGAAAGCGTATCTTCTCCCTTGCCGCCCTAAGCATCGAAGGGGAGGGCAAGCACAGACCACTGCCTAAACCAGAACAGTTCGCTGCTACAGTCAAACGCAACCCGGTGACATACTGAACCAGACGCACGATGTTACAGAGTGATTGGGAAGCGGCTCACAGCCCAGGTCTACTTGTGATTTCTTTTACACGCGCAAGCCAAGTAGATCCCCTCCCCCTACTTTCTTTTTGTGCAGGGCAAGAGGCAGGAACCCTGACTCCTGCTTAACAGCAGCAGGGAATTCTTCTGTCTCCAGGTCTGTAGCCCCTATGCCCCCGGAATGAGGGGGGGTCTCTCGTTCATGGGTCCCAGTGGACCCAGCCTTCCTAGGCAGGCAGATAGCTCCACCCTAGCTCTTGCAGCAGCAGCGACCAGGGACCTGGGGTTATGGAGTTAAGGGACAACAGTGGTGGGGCAGGGCAGAGTGGCTTGCACTGGACAGCTCCATCAAGAAATGGTGCCTTTCATTCCCCAATTACAAGTAAGAGCTTCAAATGCAAACACAAGGAGCACATTGAGAGGAATAAACTTCACCTAGAAATCACTTGTGTGGGGGTGGGGGTCAGAGGAGAACAGGAAGGGGAGAAGAAAGACACTACCTTTGAGAAAGGAGGGCAAGCACATACACGTGGAGCCCATTTCACCGGTGGCCTTTACAAGCTCTGCTTCTAGCCCTGATGAATGCTCATCCCGGAAGAGCAGCTGCAGATCAGTCTGTGTTCTATGCTACCTTCAGGTGTTTGGGAACCAAGAAGGTAGTTCTCCCTGCTGGTTAGTACTAATGAGGGTTAACGACAAGTGGCCTGTCGGTCCCAGGGTAATGGTTGGGGGGGGGGGGGGGGGTTCAGAGGGCTCCTCCCTGATTTCTGCCTGTGGGGAAATGGCCCACAACCTTCTTTGTACTGTGGGGACAGGACAGGTGCCCCATCTCTGTTATCCAGCTCACAGCCTCCAGGCTTGGAGCCAGGGTGCTTTCGATTCTGCTCCTCACACTGGCCTAGGTTGTCACACTTTGAGGAGGTGAAGCTCACTCTCTCTCTCTCATCAATTTGATTCCACAGCATTTATTAAAAGGATTTACTGCATGCCAGGCTTTGTGCCAGGGTCTGGGGAATGAAACTGAGTGAAATGAGCGCCTCACCACTAGGAACTCATACCAGGCACTAAAGTATTGCTACAGAGCTAGAGGCGATGCATATGGGGACTGAGGGAACAAGGGGCTGCTTGGACCCAGGGAGTGGGCGTGTCAGGGACAGCATCACAGAGCAGCTGACAAGAACCAGAGCATTGCCAACACACCTGCAGTAACGCGTTAAAAAGGGGAATAGAGAAGATGCCGTTCACTGCAGCAACAACAAAACCTACAACATCCTAGGAATAAACTCAATGAGAAACGTGTAAGATCTACATGCAGAAAACTTTCAGGCTTTGATGGACACACAAAAAGACTAAAATAAGTAAAAAGATATACTTCCCATTCCCTGGATGGGAAGATGCATTATAAAGCTGTCCATTCTCCCCAAAATAATCTCTAAGTTCCATGTGATTCCTATTGAAAAATCCCAACATTTTTCACAGAACTTGACAAGCTGCTTACAAGCTTATTTCGAAAAGAAAATGCAGAAGAAAAGCCAAAAAAATGTTGTGGAAAAAATGAATTTTGGGTTTTTTTTTTTTAAACCAAACTGTTACATAAAAACTGCAGTAATTAAAACAATGAAATAGTGACATAGAATCAGACAAATAATTCAATGGAACTGAAGAGAGGCTCTTGAACACCCATGAATACATGTGTATTTATAAAATGCTTCAGATGGAATTATAAACCATTTGGAAAACTATAAATATTCAATAAATAGGCTGGAGATAATAGGCTTTCTATCTGGGAAAAATTCATCCCCATTTTTATCATATACAAAAATAAATCTCAGCTTAGAGATCTAAATATCTAAAACTATAAAATAAAAACTCAGAAGCCAAAATAGTCATGAATTCCAATTGTATAAAAATCAAATTTCCAGACCAGATCCAGTGGCCTAGTGGCTAAGTTTAGCACACTCCATTCAGCAGCCCAGGTTTGGTTCCCAGGCATGGACCTACACCTCTCGTCAGTGGCCATGCTGTGGTGGTGGCTCACATACAAAAAGAGGAATACTGGCAACAGATGTTAGCTTAGGGAAAATCTTCCTTAGCAAAATAAAATAAAATAAAATAAAATTTCCATATGACAATGAAAGACAAATGAGAGACCAAAATTTTTTTTCAAACTATAACAGAGGTTAATATTGATAATATATTAAGAACTTTTAAGGATCAACAAAAGGGCAATCTAATTAAAAGTGGGTAATGGACATATAACAGGTAATACACAGAATAAACGCGAAGTGGCTAACATTTAAAAATATTCTTAAGTTCACTAATAAAAGAAATTAAAATGGCAAAAATTAAAGACTGATAATCCCTTATTCAGTGTTGGTGAAACAGTACATTTTTTTTTTTTGAGGAAGATTAGCCCTGAGCTAACATCTGCTGCCAATCCTCTTTTTGCTGAGGAAGACTGGCCTTGAGCTAACATCCACGCCCATCTTTCTCCACTTTATATGTGGGATGCCTGCCACAGCATGGCTTGCCAAACAGTGCCATGTCTGCACACAGGATCCAAACCGGTGAACCTCGGGCTGCCGAAGCAGAATGTGCACACTTAACCGCTGCACCACTGGGCTGGCCCCCAAGACAGTAAATTTAATAGATATTATCAAATTATCTTTTGGTAGCATAAATCAGTAATGTCAATTAAAATTCCCTTATGTATGATTTTGCCCTACACAAATATGTGAACAAATAACCCAAAAATATGTAAAAATATATTAATTACATCATTTATAATTGTGAAAAACTGGAACTGTAAATGTCCATCAACAGGAAAATTATAATAAACCCATAAAATGAAAAACTCTGCAGCCATTTAAAAGGCTAAGAAAAACATACCGACATGGAAAGATGTCCTCAACACAATAATGAGCAAATAAAAGAATATGCAAAAAAAATGAACACATTACCGCAGGAAAGGTAGTAAGTTCATGTGCTCATTTCAAAGTCTGGAAAGATTTGTATAAATTGTTAATAGAGATTACACCAAGAGGGAGAAGAAACAGGGATTTTCAGTTTCCAATTCATATACTTCTACATTAGTTGATTTCTTTAAATGGGCATGTATTACTTTTATTTAAAGCTTAAAAATTTCTTTTCCATTTTGGGGAAAAAAAGAATAATAATATTGCTATTGGTTTCTAGGTTGAACATCAAAGTCCATTGCTCCAGCCCATACCCTCCCCCTGGCCTTTATTGCTCTCTGAAGAGTCAAAATAAAACGTAAGATAATCTACTCCCCAAGGTGTTGCACCTTCTCCTTTGAGTGTCACCCCTGGGCCAAGTCATTTCTCTGCTGGCTTGAACAAGTTCAGGCTGGGTACAGAGGGCTCCCCCCACCATGCCAGACCAGGCTAGACCCAGAGAGGGGAGTCTGTGCCTTCCCAACTGGGATCATTGTGGCCCTGCACCCTGAGCTCCTGAGCTCCAGGGGAGAATATGGAAATAGATTTCCAGTGGAGCACTGGAGACTGTCCCCAAGAGATGCCCATCCTGCTTTTCCTGGTATTATGGATCCCTCACTCTTCTTCTACTATCCTCTCCATCCTAGGACACTCTTCTGAGCCTGTGGACACCAATTGGGCCCTATCTTCCAGGAGTACAAGAAAGAAGCAGAGAGGAAGACTTGAACCCACAGCCTAGGCAAGCTCCACTGGGCCTTGAGCTCTGGGTCACTTTTTTTCCTCTCTCTCACTGTCCTTAGCTTCATTTCCTCTGGTGCTAATGCATGAGGCTTTTCTAAATACTACTAAAATTTCCTTTTGGCCTTAGGATATGCTCTGATCCTAGACAATAAATTCAACCCAATTTTGCATAGATTAAAAAAAAAGTTTTCCACAGGTCCTGGGGGCTAAGCTGATAAGCTATTACTAGGTCCTTATCTAGGGGTTTGGAGGCAAAGCTCCCAAGAGTAATCAAGCGCTACATAGTCTGGCCTTGCCATTGTCCCAGGTACAAGGATTCTCTGCGGGGCCCTTGTAGGGAGGAGGGGGAGTCGGGCTAAATCAGGACTTGTTATTCAGACCCTGGGTACGCCATCAGCATATCCCAAAGAACTCTAGAAGACACAAAACATCAAAACCTGGAGAATGAGGCCACAGTAGAACTTAGAGAAAGAGTCATATTTTTAAATGTGTTTGTGATCAAAGAAGAAAAAGAAAAGTAGAAAAAGATAGAAAAAATAGAGTGTCCTAGGGATCCAACTGAGAATCTGGAAAAAGCACATACCAAATAAACCTAAAGAAAAGACAATAAAGACTAAGCAGAAATTAATGCTTTCGAAAACAGAAGGCACAACTGGCAAATCTCTGCACTTTTAAATTACATAAAACTCTGGCAAAGCTGAGGAGGGAAAAGTGAAAAAATTAAATACGACAATAGGAATTAAGAAAGTGAAAAAAATCATAAATACTGAGGGAACTAAAAAGCAATAACTGTATACACATTATGCTAATAAATTTGAAAACAGATCATTTTCGTGGAAAGCACAAAGTAAATGTTTCATACCAATAGCTACAGGGAAAAAATAAATCAGAAAGCAAAAAAGAACCATCCCTCAAAAAAGGTACCAGGCTCAGAAGGTTTCAAGAGCAGATTTTTTTTCAAATCCTTAAGGAATTAAATTATTCTTTAAACTGTATCATTTAAATAGTTCCAGCGCATAAGAATAAACGTTTCATGATCCATTATATGAAGTTACTATTACTCTAATACCAATATCTGATAATGAAAACACAAGAGGATAATTATAGGTCAATCTCATTCACAAATATAGATGCAAAACTCCCATGTTAATAAATAACATCAAACAGCAGGTTAAAAAAAATACCCCATTACCAAGTATGGTATATTTAAGGAATGCAAAGATGGTTCAATATTAAGAAGTGTATTAACACAATTCATCTTATTAACAGGCAAAGGAGAAATTCAAACCACGCTAAACAGATGTGACAAAATGAAAAATCCACTACTAATAGGAAAAAAAACTTCCTAATAAAATGAAATGGGAAACCATGCCCTTAATATGATATAGAAGACCCAAGCAATCAGCAGGGCCACGCTTATGGGTAAAACACTAGAGACATGCACATTAAAGTGAAAAGGAAAAAAAAAATCACTAAGGAGAACAATGTCCTCTGCTCACTAAATATTTGCCAAATGAATTTAACCTGGAAGGACGGTCCCAGGAGAGAGGCAGTAGTCTACTGACAAGGAGATCAGCTCGGAAGCCAGCCAGCCCTGGCCTCAATTCCAGCTCCACTCCCTTATGAAACGTCAGCCCTTGGTCCCACTACTAGCCTGAATCACAGTCACCTTATCTGAAAGGTGGGGAGACACCACCTGCCTCCGAGTTGTCGTAAGAACTAAAGAAGAGAACTATGAAAACTTTACCCCATGTGCCCCACACACGGTAAGCGCTCCATAAACAGCAACACAGCCAGTCATTACACAGAGTAAAGTGGACTGTAACGCGGCCTTACTCCATTTTTACGAACAACACAAAACAAGTATATAGTACAGATAGAATCAAGTCTGGAAAGATACTCCAGCTGACACTGCTTAAGTGGGTTGTGAAATTATGGGCAAATTCTTCCCACTCTATTTCCACTTTGTAATTTTTCCCAAGAACACGCATTATCTGTATAATCAAAAAAGAGAATAAAAAGCTAAGAAATGATATAGAGGTTTTGGATTTAGCCAAGATTGAGGACCGGCAAGCCTAAAGGCCAAGGTGGAAAAGGCACTAAGGGTGACAGAGAAGAAAGGAAGACCGGGGAGGGGGTTGAGAGACTCCTCGGCCCTGCAACCCATCACCGTGCACCAACTCCATTTCAAGTACCCACAGAGGCGTGCAGCGGCGTTGCTGCTGGAGGACAAGCTGAGGCCCTCCAGGCCCAGAGCCAGCACATGCTGCTTTACTATGCATAGCCTGACCTGACTTTGCCCAAATGCCATAGAAATTCTGGACTGGGAATGGGGTGAGGGTACTCACTTTCCAAACCAGATGCTGGTTACACAGGTGCGCTTACTTTGTGAGAACTCACCAAGCTGTAGGCAGTACATGCTTTTTTGTGTGTATGCTATACTTCAATAAAAAGTTTTTAAAAAATTTAAAACTGAGAGGAATACACTCAGTTTCCATCATCTGCTACAGAGTCTCCCTCTTAAATTCTGGTTTTAATAAATATGAACTCATAGATAAGTTTCATGGACCAAAACATTCAATCCAGTATTTTGTCTGATGTGTCTCATTGTCTTGATTTTTCCAGACTCTATATTGATTATCACTAAAATTATCAATGGATGAAAAAAAATTCTGGGGCAAGCCAGGGGTCTGGAGACACAGGGAAGGCCACAGTGGATGAGGGCAGTGGCTCTCAGCCCCAAGTGCACATTTGAATCACCTGGGGAGCTGTGAAAAACGCTGGGGCCCGGGCTCCACTCCAGACCAATTACATCAGAGTCTCTGGGGCTGGGGCCCAGGCACTGATATTTCCTTTTTTAAAAGCTCCCCAGATGATTTTAATACGCAGTGGGACTGAGAACCACTAAACTAGTTGAACCAGAGTGACTGCCACTGGAAACTCTCTAGGCAAGTTGAAACATGGCCCCGGCCCATCCTGGTGGAGGCTGTGGGGGTGAGAGTGTTTAGGGCTGAAGTGCCCTGGCACACACCCAGGTCCTCCTCCACATCCCGCCTCCTCCAGACCTCAGGCAAAGACCCAGTAGGGAGCAATGCCCCCCACATGGAGGAGGCAGCTTCTGGAAAGTGAGGGGGTTGGACACAGAACCCTGGGCTCTGGCTCTCGGCCAGGTGTTCAGACTGCTCCGGACCACTTGCCAGTACAGCCCCAAGACATACACCACTCCAACCACACAACCCCAGAGCTAAGCCCTAACTACTACCCAGGGTCCAAATGACACCACTGGGAACCCACAGCTGGAAAACAGGAAACCAAGGAGAAATAATAGTGGGAAGAAAGGCCACAGGGCAGAGGTCAGCATACAGCGCAATCATCAGGTAGGACCTGGTTCAGAGACAAGTGGTAGGGTCACTGAGCAAGGGGATGCCACATGGCCCACCTGCCCAGAGCTTCCAACAGTAATCTCTGGGGCCCCCATGCCACCCTCATCCTGTCTCCACTCTACCTAACTGTGCAACAGGAACCCATGGGTCTGACCCCAGCAGACGGCTATCTTGGCCGAGCAGCCCTGCAGCATTTTACAAGCTCCTAGATAATTCTGACACAAGGAGTCCTTGGCCTATGCCCCGCAAAGCAGTGCACTCAGAGGCCCTCTCTGCTCAGTCTAGAACTTGGGGCTGAGCTCGAAGCATGAGGAGCCAGAGTGGGGACGGGCTGAGGCCATGAAGAGCGTCCTAGGATGGAGAGCACAGCGGGAGAAGAAAAGGGGATCTGTAGTGACAGGGAAAACAGCATGGGCTTCTGTCAGGCACAGTCTCCAGCACTCCACTGAAAATCCATTTCTGTATCCCCCCCCGCCAGAGCTCAGGTGTAGAGCAACAACGATCCCGATTGGGAAGACACCGTCCCCCGTTTCTGGGTCCAGAGAACCTGGTGAAGGCACAGGCACCCTCTACACCCAGCCTGAACTTGGTCAAGCCAGCAGACAAAAGCCTTTTGGCCCAGGGGTCCCACTCAAGGGAGAAGGTGCAGCAGAGGGAGTCTGTCTGGGGATGCAGACCAGGCTCTCAGCCTGAACCCCTTCCAGGGTCTCTGCCTCTGCCTGGAGTTACTAGCCTCCCAGTTCTTCCTCCTTCTGCAGAGTGGCCAGCAAGAATCAGAGAAGGAAACTTCCTAAGGTACAGGAAGGTGAACTGGTAGGAAACAGCTCCTCTGTAAATGCTTGTCAGTTTAGCGGGGCTGGGAACCAAGGCCCACAAGCTGAAAGAGCAGACTCCTGGGGAGGGGGTGGCGGGGTGGGGTGTGCATGCTGCGGAGGAGGCAAAGCAAGAAAACTCAGTCAATGGGGCAGGGCGCTTAGGAGCTCACTGTCAGGGACAAGTCGCAAACCCTTTCAATGTCTTTGTTTCCTTCGCAAAGCCCATGAGGTTAGGATTACACGTGAAAAATGCTTGGAGGTGGGGTTGAGAAATCCAATTACTCAAGCACCGAGGGCACAAGAGTTCCAGGCCACAGAGGGAACCAGGATTTGCTCAGACCCTAATCTTACTGTCCTTGGGATGTGTGCCTGTTAAGGAAAATTTTTGTGGCTCTGTTACCTACTCCTTAGCCCCTCCCCAGTCTCCTCTAGGAAGAGGCAGCCAGGGTAGAAGGAAATTAGTATTTTTATATTTTGTCTAATCTTTAGCATCTTAAATGAAAAAGCCAAAGATCCTCAGCATAAAAAAAAAATTTACAATGTGTGGCAGGGGAGGAGCACGAAGTAGGAAGGAGATGCTCAAACTCATGCAATCGATATTGAGAGGTCTGTCCTTACAGAAATCAGGGCAGTTTGTGATCAATCCTCAGAGGAAAAGAGTTTTACCTCTAGATTATTAACAGCCCCTGAATGGAAAAAGCTCAAAATTCAGGGTGCCCTGCCTGAGGCAATGGAGCTTTAGTTTCTTGCAGGGCCCAAGTCCACCCTGGCATCTACAAGACACCTGGCCTCTCCTTTAGCTGTTCTCTTCCTCTGAGCCATGTAGTTTACTCGCACACGCGCGCAAACACACACACACACACACACACACACACACACACACACAGAGTCCTGTGCCTTCAGGGGGCTCTGAAGGTTCTGACACTCCACCACCAGAGATGAAAGGGCAGGCAGGACGCATCCTTATCTACAGAAGCTGAGATGCAAGTAAATCTTTCGAGGTAGTCCAAAAGAATCTCCGGGATAGCAAGATCTCTACTCTTCCAACTGGTGGCTCTGTCCACAAGATGGAGAGTACAGAAGAGAGGGGAAGTCATGTCCTCAAAACAGAGACCCTCTGCTCTCCCAGAAGGAAAGTTTAAAAGTAATGCTGTTCAGGAAATGGCTCGTAACTGCTTATGACCAGTCCACCGTAACGTAAACACAGAAACCAAGAGTAAGCCGTTGGAGGCTGTCACAGCGATTTGAACCTGCCGTGACATCCAAGAACGCATTCTGTAGACTCGCCTCGTCCGATGGCTCACAGACCATTGCTGCTGAACTGGATGGTGCTGAACTCCCGTGTGTGTGTGTGAGCCGCAAACTAGCTGTACAAAGCAGGACCTGCTTCTGTCTGCAATGTTTTGGAAATTAAGAAAAAAAGAAAACTGGCCCAAAGTAAGTTTTTCTCAAAACTTACTTTGGAAGGCTATCTTTTCATTTTACAGAGGAAACTGAAGTCCAGGGACATTAAGGGACTGCCCCATGGCTAATGACAGAACTCAAGAGCTGGGAAGAGACAGGAAAAGAAACTGGCCAACTGCACTTCTCACCCTCGTCGTCTCAGCCAGTGGTCTCGTGGGAGCCCCTTGAAGCAGTAAGGGCTGCGGGACCCACACACTCCGAATGAGAAGACAAATTCAGGTTCAAGGTAAACTGCCCAGGCACAGTATTTCCATCCAGCTTTACTTGAATCTCAAACTCAACACAGCCACAGCCAACACCTTCCTTTCAAAGCTAAGCTCTCTTCCCCACTGGTCCATTTCTGATCCTCCTACTCTAATCGGTAATTGCCAGATCCCAGAAATGCTGACTTATTGAAAAAAGAGGTTGGCATCTTGATTCTTCCTTTAAAGTCCCTTGAGGTCCACTGAGCCAGTGATGAAAGCAAACATCTAGTGGTGAAGAGTTTGGTCTGCCACGTGCAAGTTCACAGCCCTAAACACAAAGATCAAAAGTGCTCACGGTATAAAAACAAGAACTGCCAATATTGGGTTTCCCACCTAGACTTATGGTTTTAGGTAGTCTTTATCTCTTCCTTCCAGTGGTATTGTGAAGATGAAATAATAATGATCTCTCTTATTTTTTCAGGACCTAGTACTGTACCTGGAAAAATGTAAATGCTGAACAACCAAGAGAGGGAAAAAGGGAGATAAAGTGAATGCGGGTGGCGTCACAGTCCTAGAGAGCATGATCACCTATAGATGCTAATCGTCTAAGCCATCCCTGTCCCCTATTGGCCCAAAGGCTTCCTAAACTAATCCACAAGGAAGCCATCTCCTCCTCAGAGGCTGCAGACCTGCTGGTAACAAGGGGGAGCCCTCAGCTGACTGCCAGATGCCAGAGTGTGTGAGGAAATGAGGCCAAAAGCCCAAGAGGTCAGGGTGGGAAAGACAAGGCTTGAGAGGACTGGAAGACCCAAAAGCTGAGCCAAACCAAAGCCCCTCCCCATACTCCCTGCCCCCACCCCCAGCCAGCCCAACCATTTGCTACAGCCTCAGGCATATGGGAGGGGACTTGGCAAGACCACAAAGACCATTTCTAGAGAAACATCCATCTGCAGCTGGAGGGAGCCCAGTGCCCAGGCCCCTCCTCAGCCAGCCCAGCCAGAGGGCTGCAGGAGCCATCAGGAATCCCCATGGGCAGCTCAGGGCCCTGCACCACGGTTGCAGGAAGGCTCTCCCTTCAGCTCATCTGTCTACCTTGCAAAGTCCTCTCCCTTTACCATGTCATTCAAAAACGGTTCAGGTGACCAAGGAGGTTGAGCTGAGCTCTGGGACGCTAACTCCAGTTCTCATTATGCATGAGGGAAGCCCTCTCTCTTTCCATCCTCAAACCCAGCTCTGGGATCCTCTTGGTTGGTTCCCTTCCCACTCTAGCCTGACACGCTCACCTGCTTCCATATCTCCCCAAGTTCACTACTGCTTGTAAGCGTACCTCAGAAGGAAAGAGTTCCTGCTGGACCCTCACAAAGAGTTGAAGAGTGGGAAGAGCAGGCAAGAAAGAACTAGTAGGAGTGACCCACGGTGTGTGGAAAGTCGAGAATCACAGATCCTTGACAAAGGGCCATTCTGCAGTGGTCAAAAGGAGAGACAGAAGGCAGAGATCCTGGGCATGGTCCCAAAATAGTTCCCAGACATCCTCAGCCACTGGAGGGTTCCCATGGGGCAGAGCGTGGGAGAAGTGTGGGAGCCCAAAAGCAGGGCAGCCTGGTACTCTTGGCAATGGGCACTCACTCCTGTCCAGGCTGCCAAGAAGGAGGAGGTGGCAACAGTGTGTGCTATGGCATGTTCCTTGGCATATCATGGGTAGACACATAACATGCTAGACAGTAAAACGTCAACTTGCGTTTATCGAGCTCAACTCTGTGCCTGTGCTAGGCACTAGGCACACCTGGCATCACGGATCTTCTCGCAACCACAGAGGACTCAGCACACAGTAGATGAGCATATTCTCACTGGCTGCCAGATACCATTCGCCCGCGGGGGTAACCTATCCTGCACCCGTCCCATGGGAACACAGAATGTGGGACCCCCTTGTTCTGTGTCCCACAGTCTTGGCCTGAACTCAGAATGAGCTCACACACTGGACAGTTCTTCCTACACCACGACCTGATGCCGGAAGAGGAGCTGGCAAAACTGCCTCATCCAGGGCATAGGGGACATCGCACCAAACTGGCCACCTAAGAAAACTCTGTGGGGGGAAGGTGGCACCAGGAACAGGGGGCTCAGATCTGAGTGCTTGCTGGCCGTGCCCAAGCAGGGCCAAGAGGAAGCTACGATTCTCCAACAAATGATGAGAACAAGCACGACACGAACTCAGAGTTTTAAAAATGCAGCCAGCTCAGGCCCCACTCTGAGAAAGGGGAAGGAGGAAGACTTGTTTGAAGGGCTTCCTCTGGTTTTTCAAGTGCCCTGCCGCATGCCCACCACACTAAGGGTCAAGGCGTTAGGCTGGGAGCATCGAGCAGGACTGCAGGACCCGCAGAACGCAGGCAGGGAGAAACGAAGAACACACTTGGAAAGAGCTGAAGAGAAGCCATTGCCAGGCAGGAGGGGTGCTTTTGGGAGTAAACAAAACTGCCAGCAGTCCTTCCTCCCAGCAGAGGGGGAAGCTCTGGCCCACAAGGCCGGAGACACAGACGAGGGAGGGACTGCCCCCTCCCTGAGCCCATCTGTCCTCATTCGCCTGTCCTGCTTTCCCCAGGGTGGGGGGCAGAACAGGTGCACTCCATGATCTCCGTGCCCACAGCCCTCAAGAGCACACACGGTGCTGGTGCAGCAGTGGGAGGCCAGGGGAGGAAGCGGAGGTGGAACCTGGGGGTTCAGCTCCGGAGAAGAGCGTGGAGTGAGCTCATAGCTCTCTCCTCCCCACCCACAGCATCACCAGTATCAGCCACCCCCTGCTTGCCTCAGGAGCCTCCCACGGTCTTGTCCCAGGTGATCGCCCACTCCTCCCAGCCTCACCAAGGCACACCCAGCTCTCCAGGAGAGCCAACACCACCTGGTTCTTCTCCTTCCCCTAGCAGCTGCTCCAGAAGCAAAATTCTTGCCCTCCTCCAAGCACTTCCTTGCCTCAAGTTCTTTGGGAGGAGGCCAGGGAACCACCCCGGCTCCTGATGCACCTCACCCAGGAGCCCCCATCCCACGTGGGGAAGCAGAGTCCCTCCCTGCTACTGTCCCCGCCCAGGCAGTGAGGAGGCAGGGTGCCACATCCAGCAGCTCCACGGAGCTTCCCACAGGTTTCCCAGGAATCGGGAGGAGGATTTCCAGGGAGGAAAGTCTAAGAGCGTCTGGGGACACGAGCAGCTCGCCCACCTGCTTGCTAAGCAACCAGATTCCCCCAGCTCCCCACAGGCTCCAGGGGCCGAAGGGGACGTTGGGGCTGAGGCAGGGGCTCCCTCTCTCCTAGGAGAAGTCCCACTTTGTCCTGCCCCTACCCACCTTTCCCCACACTCAGTCCCCAGCCTCTCTGCTCTTAACTTGAGAGGCTGCCACATGGAGCTGCCTCCTGCTCTGTTTTCTCCACCCTGGGCCAGCAGAGGATACTGCTGAGTAATCCCAAACTCACGGCGGGTCCCCAGCCCTGAAAACAGGGGCAAAGCCCAAGGAAACCTACTGATCCTGGTCCCTGCCAACCCGGGAGGAACATCTGTGTTTCCCTGTAATGGCTGATACCCCACCGGACTCTGCCCTGCCCTGCTCCAAATACCCTAGCCCTGGCCCTCAGACAAGCACATGAAGAACCTCAGTGCCCCCTTCTCCACTTCCCACGCACCTGGTAACATTCCCTTCTCAGTCCCCCAGGCACCAAGCGGCACAGAGTAACAGCAGCAGCCGCCCGCCCGCCCGCCGGATTCCCAGTCATGATGTTGCATCAGCCCCCACCCTACCCAAAATATCCTCACCCCCACCACCTCCTCTCCTCTCCAGCCATCTCCATGGTGACAGCAGCATGACTAATGACACCCTATCAGCTTCAGACTCAGGAGCAATTCCCCCTCCCTCTTACACCCCCCTCCCCCCGGGATTTCTGCAGATTGGACGCAAACCAACAGTGCCAGGGACATTCTCGGGAGATTTCCAGAGGCAAGGGTGGGGAGTGGGATGCATGTCTTAAAAAAAAAAAAAACAGTTCAACAAACCCAATCCCAACTGCACCCAAACCGTCCAGCTGAGAAAGCAAAAAGAATCCAAACAAAACCCACACAGGCCTGAGAATTCATTGGCCGCCCACACCCCCGCCGCCCCTCCCCCTCAGCTGCTGCTACACACACAGTGGGAGATTAAGGGATCACCCGAGGAGACCCTTTATTTTTATCCAATCCAGTCAAACACTTCACCCCCGCCACACGCGCGCGCCGCGCGCGCGCACACACACACACACACACGCACGCGCACACACACACAAGGTACCTTGACAGCGGCCCCTTGTCCCCACGGCCCGGCTCCTTCACCAGCCTTTATTTCCACCTGCAAAAGAAGCCGGAGAGACTGATGAGCCAGGTTGACACCAGGAAAGAAGCAAAGTCCTGCTGCTGCACCCCCAACCCCGCTGCAGGGGAAGAGGGAGAATGGGAGGGAGGGGGCCTTGGAAAGAAAGGAGAGCAGGGACCATCTTCCTGCCTCCAGCTGCCGCCCAGAAGCGCGGTGGATGGGCTCATTGGCCTTCCAGTGTGTTTTTGTTTTCATTTCTCCTTTTTCCACCCTCCCCAGATCCAGGAGGACACTGCCCCTCCTCCTGCGTCCGGTCTGGCCTCGTCCCTCCCCGCCCTGCCCGCTCTACCTCGGCCGGCCTCCTCTGGTGCATCGGCCGGCGGGCCTCCCATTATCCCCGCCGGAGCGCACGGAGGGAGGCACTGCAGAGGAGGCGGCGGCCAGCTGCCGGCTTGGCTCCCCTCCCCGCCGCCGGCGAGGCTGGTGTGGAGGGGGCGGCGCGCTAGCCAGCCAATCCCCGTGGCTGGCCGGGCGGGGGCAGGGCCGCCGGGGCTGGACCTGCCCAGCCAGGAGGCGGGGACGCCGCCAAGGGTGCCGTGGAGCCGCGCTGGCTGCTGCCCAGGCCCGCCGACGCTCCCTGGCAGGCCGGGGAACCCGGGGCACCCCCGCCTCCTCCCGCGTAGGGGACCCCGAAGGTAATACCCAGAGGCATCCTCCGCATCTCCAGGTCAAAGATGACAGACAGCGCCTGAGGGCGAGCAGACACTGGTGGGACTTCCCCTCCGGCCACTCTCTAACCCCAGGATACCAGCAAACTGCCACATCTGAGCGGCAGCTAGGACAGTGCCGGGCGCTGTGATAACAGCATGAAGAGCAACGGCCCCTGCAATCCTCGAAGAAAAAAAAGGAAAACGTTGGCTGGATGAACCTTTATCCCATTTTGCAGATTCAAGGAAACAGGCAAGCCAAGTGAAGTAACTTACCCAAGGTGACACAGCTAAAACACAGCAGAGCTGGGACTCCAAGCCAGGTCTGTCTGGCTCTAAAGATGAGACTCTTAACCATTATGCAGTCCTACTCCTCCCTCCCTCCAGCGCTCTTCTCAGAAGAGAGACTTCTTGAAGCCCACACTGCCTGTGGCTCACAGCCTCACCGAGTTGGCCTTGCCCTGCCATACACACAGAACACCCACACCTCACCCTAGGATCACTCACGCCTCTGCCTGAACATATCCACGCCATGCAGACAGCGCTCGCCCCCACCCCCACCCCCGCCTCCATGTTTTCTCCTCTCCTAGAAAGGCCACAGGAGGCAACCCCCCAGGCCCTAAGGGCTCCCCAGACCTTAGGGGTCCCTTTCGCCAAGGAAAGGCTGAGGAGGGGAGATGCCCCAGACTCCAAGAGCCCTGGCCTCCAGTTCCCAGACTCTGAGCCTTTGAAGGTACAACACCCAGGAGCTTGAAGGATGGGCAGGAGGAGAAAGAACAGAATGGGGAGAGGAAGGCCCCGCAATCCACTCCTGGATTTAATTCCTGGGCACATCCTGCTCTACCTCATCCCCTCCCTGAAGCTGAACTCCATAGCTTCCACTTCCCAGGAAGGGGACTTCCATAGACTCTGGGGCTCACAGATCTAGTTCCATCCCTGGCTCCACCCACTGCCTAGCAGCAGGACCGTGGCGGTGGTACTTTACCTCTCTTAGCTTCAGTTTGCTCATCTGTAAAATGGAACTACAAATAGCGGCTACCTCATACACAGTTGTGAGGATTCTGTGAAGAAATGCAGCACCGTGCCTGCCACGCTGTAGGTGCTGCTGGCTACTGTCACTCAATTTCTGGGAGAGCTCACTGTGTGCTACTTCTCATCTCGCAGAAGCAGCAGCTGAGGCCAAAGAGAAGTGACTTGTAGGACTAATTAGGTGTGCGAGAGCCCCTGTTTCAGTGATGTGCTCTGCTACCTGCTCCACTACAGATGCCCCACTGCTGCCCACTCCCTGGGGCCCCAAGGGGGTACTCAGAATGAGACGAGCTGCCCTAGGAGAGACAGTAAAGCTGGTCTCTGATGAAGAGACCACAGGAGGCACTGGAGCCCACACCTGCCTCGCCTCTGGGGACAAAGGGCAGCCCCCTGGGCTCCTCCCCAGGGCAGGTGACAAGGCAAGGCAAGGAGCATGTCCTGAGCTATGGCTCAAGATGGGAAACTGGGCTCCTGCACCTCTTAGATCTTACCCTGGCCAGGCCAAGTGGAGTTCCTCCTTTATCCTGGTCCCTAAAACTCCTGCCCCACCTCCCCACTCCACACACAGTCTGCTGCTGAATAAGAGCGACCAACACTGCTTGAACAGTAGCAATTAATACTGTTGCTGCTGCGGCTGCCACAATTTATCAAGCCCCTGCTACCTACCAGGCCCTGTGCCAACCATGCTGCAGGAGCATCTCATTCGATTTACTCCACCAAAACCTCCCCTCTTATGGGGAAACAGACTTAGAGATGTTGAGTTACTTGCCTGTCAACACACAGGTGATGAGTGGTGGGCAGTTCCAGTTCTCTAACCCCCACTCTCTGCCAACCCCAGGGAAATGCAAAGAGGGGTGGGGTCACTTGAACCCAACCACTTTGCTTGGAGACTTCAGAGCCTTCCAGACACTGCTCCCTGCCTGGGTTCCCTTCCCCTGCCCTGCCTGGTGCAAGGCTCAATCCTAGAGTTACCTCCGTCTGCTGCTTTCCCAGCTCATCCAGCCCCCGTGAGCATCACTCACTCCTCCCGGGGCCTCACAGAGCAGTGCGCGGCCCCTCCTGGAGCACCAGTCACAACCAAGCGCGGTTATTTATTTACACGGCCGTCTTCCCCACGTGGGCGGGGGCCCTGTCTTCCCCACTTTACTAGGCTCTGCGCAGAGCTGGAATGTGCTGAGCTGAGTTTCTACACAAGGAGAGTGGAGAGGCAGGGGGTTGGGCGCTGAGACACAGAGGCCACTCTCCTGGTCTGCCTTCTCTCTGAGGTCCCCAAGGATCGGGGGGGACACCTGTTCCCCTGGGTGGCAGGACCTGCCACAACCAAACGATAGCTGAGTCCCAGCCTTGTTCAGCCAGCACACGTCTTCCTTACCAGCCTCCAGGAGCCACCCTGATCCTCTGCTTGACCCACCCCCAGTGCTAACTCAGTCCTACCCCAACCACAGGTCCCAGTGCACCCCCCAGCAGCCTGCGGATACCCTAGAGGAGCCCATGGTCCCCGAGACAGTCTACCTCCTCCCATCTCTGTCCTGCCCTGGGCTTCTGCCCTTTTCTGAGGCACCTGGAATGCCAGAGCTCCAAGGAGTCACAAAGGCACATGCTGGGGCCGCTCTGCCTCCAACAGAGACACTCTCCACACCCTACACCTGACCCTCTCCCATCTCTATCTGCCCCTCTTTCTACATCTGGGGCTTCACAGTGACTGACCCAGAGGTACTTGGGACCCCTTTGCCCGGGGGCTGAGGGTCTCTCGCATGGAGGCCAAGGGTCCCTCCCCACCTTCCATTATGACCCCCAGTCTCACTGCACTTCCAGCAGGAGAAATGGGGCCACAGCCCTTCCCACTGGGAGAAGTGAATGGATTCACTCATTCTCAGAAGACACAAAATACCCCAAGACCGAGAACCTCAGGAGCACGGATACCCACAGGCCAGAACCCACACAGATTGACAAAGACTAGGGAATGGGGACACATGCAGACATAGATCTGAGAAGATTTGCAAAAGCATCAACCAAGCCCCAACCTCATGTCGGGCCCCATAGTGGGAGCATGAGGTACCGTATCTTATTTAACCCTCAAAACAAACCAATGAGACAGGAATTATTCTTGCCCATTTTATAGATGGAGAAATGGGGACAGAGCGTGGCAACGCACCTTGCCCAAGGCCACACAACTAGAAAATGACTAGGCTGGGCTCTCGCCACCCTCTCACTCTTGGTAATACTGTCAGGGCTGCTCTGTGTAACTCTATGATTTCATATCAACCCACCTCTTCTAGAGCTGGCAAGGTGTAGACGGGATTTCCCTCCTCCCTGGCCATGGCTGTGTCCTGAATGAGGTCACTCCCCACAAAGCTTTCCTTCAAAGCTCAGTTCAAGCCCCACTTCCTCCAGGAAGCCTTCTCGGGTTACCACAGTCCTCTGCCAGCCGACAGCACTTCTAATGTTTCTCATTTGACACTTGGTACTGCTATTTGTCTCTCTGGGTGTTCTGCCTCTCCAACCAGAATGGCTGGAATCATGGCCCTTCCAGAGCCCCTACGGGGTTTTGCCCAACATTCCACACATTAAAGGAACTTGGAATTGACTGTGGGGGAAGTCTGTGACCTCCTTCCCTTCCCTCTCCATCGCACAAAGGATCCTGCCAAGAAACCCAACACCCCCTCCACCTTCAGAGTCTATGTTTGAAGTCCCCGGTGTCCACGCATCAATTTCCACCCAAGTAATTGCAGCCCATCACACACATCATCCTCTATATTTGAAACTCTTTGCGGTTGTCATGGGAACTGCCTTTGCCTTCATTCACTGATCAGGCCTCACAATTAGCTTTGGCAGCGGAAGTCTGTGTCAACAGCAATCGCAGGGACGAGGAAGAGGAGGAGGGTGGGGGGAGCAGTGGCAGCAGTAGCAGCAGCAGCAGCAATAGAAAAAGAAAAGACGCTCCTCCTTGGAGATGCAGCAGAACCAGACTGAACCCTGGCAGTCGGCAATGTCCGAGGGAAGAGAGCCAGCCAGCAACTCCTCCTGCATGCTTCCATACCAACAAACAGGAGGCACCTGGCCGCCCAGGCTGACAGGTAGCAATGTGGCTCTGCCCACAGCTGCACACCATCGGAGATGCTTGTGAGAAGGTCTGACAGTCTGTGAACCTCATCAGGGTCTCCCCACCCCAAATTCAACAGCCTTGAACCATCAAATGTTCCAGGACCCAAGCAAATAACACGGGACCTGAAGAGGTCGTTGAGAAGGCGGGACAGGAATGCTGAGTGGTTTAGAAACCTGGGGGCAGCCCCGGGGAAGACTTCCAAGAAGAATTAGTACAAAAGCATCTTATATTTCACCTCAAGGATCTGGGAACACCCTCCGGTGGCGCCCTGTGGTCTGTCTGCGTCCCTCTACACCCCTGCCACTAGCCACCAGCAGTAGAGTGGCATCTCTTCACACCTCAGGCTCAGGGGAGATGCCTCCCTCCTCTTGGAAGGTGGTCATGCCCATCCCCCACCCTTCCCGCCCCCAGCCCCCCCACCCCTGTCATCCTTCACATATCACTACACTGAAACTCTCAAAATGTGTTCCTTCCCTTCCCCGCTGGGCTCTGTGGGCCCAAAAGTGACTAAGGCTGGTCTCTGCCCTCAAGGCATCGCTCCCTTACAGCCCAACCAGACTGTACTGTAATTATTTGTTTCCGCGCTTGTCTCCCTCCCCAGACTGTGAGCTCATTAAGGACAGAGTAAACGCTGCCTCCCCTTTACCTGCGCCTCAGGCTCAGCCAGCACCTCGCACACAGGCAGTCCCAGGCGATTTGCTGAATGAGGCTGGGAAGGCGACTGTGGGTCTACAAATCAAAGGTAGACGACGTCCCGCCTCCAGAAACTGAAGCAGCGCCAGAGAACAGAGCTGCCCTCCCCCACACAGGGGACACTGTAGGTCCTGGGACAGGAAGGTGTTTCTCCTTCTCCTCCTAGCACCACACCAGCTCTTCTCCTGCTGGCTCCCCATGCCCCCACCCGCTGCAGCCCACCCCATCCTGAGCGAGAACACAGTCCAGGCAGGACCCAGCCCTCACGGTGAGAGTCCGCCATCCCTCTCTTCTAGGGCTCCAGCATCAACTAGGGAACTGGGGCATCCAGAGCTTACCCTTAGCGGGCAGAGCAATCAATAAAAAGTGAGAGAAAAAAGGAGACAGGAGAGAGCCACCCAACATCCTGTCCACACGAATGGCTCAGAAGGAGAACAAACTCTAATCCAGTACCGCGTGACTGTTTTTGACCCAGCATCTCCACACCCCTCCTGAGGCTTCCTCCAGCAGTAAGTAGGGGGAATAGGGGACTATGGGGCACAGGCAGTCTGGCAAATGCCCCCTAATGACTCTACTCAACGCAGCTCCCCTTCCATTCAGAGAATCTAGAACTGCTGCTCTACCAGCAGTGGGAAGGGCATTATTCTGCCCATGAACTCGCTGGCTGGGTGTGGGGAGGCAGGGACACAACGGGGTTCGAACTTGCACAGGTCAGAGCCAGCAGGCAGGAACACAGCTTGTGTGACCCGAAGCAAGCCAGCAACCCCAGACCTGTGGTGACGGGAAGGCCAGCCAGTTACCCACCCTGGGCCACCGGCTTTCTTTTTTCCCCTCCCTGAGTGACTAATAAAAACTTAGGTTATCGGATTTCTTATGTAAATGACAAGAGACAGGGCCACAGAGGGGTGTCCCCACTCCAGGTGTGCCAGCAGCCTTGGCCCTGCGCAGACACACTCAGGTCGAAGCCCAGATTAACCCTGAAAGACTCTTCCAGAAACAGGCAGCCCGGCAGCAGCAAGGGTCAAGGAGATAAAGGGGTCCCTTTCTTTTCCAACACCTTCTCTCTTCCTGAGTACCCTGCCCGCCACCCACAAGGGAGCTGTAAAGCAGTGATGCGGAGGGGAGTGAGGAATTAGTGACAGCTCCTGAGACCCCTGAGGTGGTCTTTCAACTCACCCAGTCACCACACTACCTTCACCAGAATGAGGGCTCAGCGGAGAGGTCATGACTGACTCAGGACGGGGTCCGTGAGAAGTAAGCATGGGGCCAGAAGTAAACATGGTAAAAGTTCACCAGAGCTACTAGTCAAGACTGCGGGTGAGAGAGTCTACTTCCCGCTGTGGAGCTTCAGAGAAAGTCTCTGGAGAGCCACACCTCATTCCTATTGTTCTTTCCCCATAGCAGATAATTAAAACACGGCCCTTGCCCTCAAAGAGAAGCAATGAGTTTTGCAATGGGGTTCTAACCATTGCACTGTCCCCGGCCACAGCCCTCACCACTCACACCAGAGTGACAACAGGGATCCTAACCTAAAAAATCCTTCTGAGAACAGGTGAACCTGAATAACTATTTCTCCAACCCACAAAGAGGCCTTGCTGAGGGTTCAGAGACCACGCAGGAAAACTCCATGTCACATGATATCGGAAATGTTCTATGTCTGCACTGTCCAATACACAAGCCACCAGCCACATGCAGCTATTGAGCGCTTGAAAGGTGGCTAGTGTGACTGAGTTCCTGAATTTAATTTTATTTAATTTTAATTAACTTAAATTCACATAGCCACATGTGGCTAATGGCTACCATACTGGACAGCTCAGGTAGAGCCTGCTTCTTAAATTTAGAGGTCACGAATACTCTTGAGAATCTGCTGAAAACCACGGAGCTCTAACTCGAGAAAACACACCCCCGCACGTTGACACAACATTTGGCTAAAGTTTTCAGAAAGTTCAGACTCTATTTCAACCCAGGTCTGAGATTAGGTCTAGGCATAAGATTAAGTCTAGCACTTGACCAAAAACTTCAGGGCGTAAGAGAGAGACGTTTCTTCTGCAACGTAGTTGTCTAAGGAATATGAAAATAGACCTCAATTATACTTTACATAGGCTTAGCAAGAAACACCAAGTGTGGAAGCCCCCACCTGACAGAGGATGTCCTCATAACATCCCTGCCAGGGCACCCAGCCTCTACGTAGACACGTGCAGCCACAGGGCTGGCTCTTCACTCTTGGAACAGCTGTAAATGTCAGACAATTCTTATTTCTAACATGGATTTGGTCTATCTGCTTATAACTTCCACCCACTAATAAAAGTTCTGCACACCCCCCTACACGAAGGAATTGACTCACTCTTCCACACAAGACTCCCCTCAACCTGTGTTCCTCTTCTTATTTCCAAGCCAAACAGCCCTGTTTCCTTCAGTTGTGCTGCATGTGACCACTCTGACAGATCTCGAGACAGACCATCCACATCCCTTTTAGAGTTTCAGCTCTTTCTACCTGCTAGGAAACCAGGGTTCCTTACTTGTGCATTTATTTCTTTTCTTTTTTAAACAAGTACAGGACTGTGGATTTAACTTAATTAAATTCCATCAAGTTTGGCTTGGGTCCATTGTTCCAGACCATCCCAAACTCCTTAACCCCCTGTTCTATCACCCAACTTAACATCTGCACCACCACCACCACCACCACCACCACTCACCCACCCACGCTCTGACACGCTACTACCTACATCATTTGAAGAAGGCACAAATCCCTTCAGCTCCAGAAGCCTCCACACCCTTCTGTGAGACCCAAGATGCTATGGACACACACCTCCTCTTCACAACCACCACCAGCGACAACTCTCTCATGGGGTCCCAACATCCTAAGCCAGGCTGCTGAGCAGCAAACATCTTCTAAGAGCCCTTCCCTGACTATTCCCAGGACACATACACAAGTTCTTAAAGAGTTTTCTTGATAACTCACTAGGCTAGAAGGAAATGGACTCCAGAAGAATAAGAACAAACGTGGAGTAAATCTCAAGAGGTTCTTGTCTCCCTGGCCTACAGGGCAAAGAATTGGGTTGAGTCATCCTCCTCACCCTGGTTGGCAACTGCAGTTCTTTACCTATTCATCAAAACTTATTTCTGTCCCCTTCTCCATGCCCCATCCCTTCTCCTAGTTACAAAGTGCTGTAAACAACTCAAACTACTCAAACTCTCATGGACATACAAATCACCGGGGAATCTGGTTAAAGAACAGATTCTAATTCAGCAGGTCTGAGGTAGGGCTCAAGATTCTGCATTCTAATGATGCCAATGCTGCTGGTCCAGTGATTAGCAAGGTGGAAGTATGGCTGCAAACCATTCAGGTGCCCCAAGACTCAAGCAAGCCATGTGCAGTAGAAGAGTCCAGATAAGTGCCCATCACCTCAGCCCGTACTGCATCAGAGGATTTCCACTCTAAATACATATTATATAGACCTGGGGAGCCCCCAGCCCAACAGGGTCTACTCCACATCAATTAAATCAATCCCTGGGGTGGCACCCAGGTGATCCTAATGTGGAACCCCCGATTTACATGGTTGATATAAAGTCTGAACAGGACAGCTATACCAGTGCCCTCTCTTCAGGATGACTTTAAATCAAAAACTGGCCCTCTGATCTGACCAAGAAGCTGGTAGGAGATACCACCATCTATTTGCAGAAATCCAGATCCGTTCATTTGACTGGGCTGCTTTGTAAAGAACCACAGGCACCCCTAAAGCTCAGCACTCACCTTTCTAAAGTCCCACAAGCCACCTTTTTAAAAATCCGCTCTAGAACTGTCAAAAATTGACATCAAGCTTACACGTTCAAAATTCCCAAAATCTCTTTCAAAAACTGGACTTTTTGCCTGTCTCTTGTCTTTCGGCCCTCTTTGAACCATCATAATTCTGTACAGATGTCAGAGAGCATATCCGAAGGTGTTCAGTAGGGAGTGAATGACTCAGACCCAGGGCGGCAGGCTGGTTCTCTTTTCCCAACCACACATGCTGTGGTCTTTCCTCAGTTTATACCACCTAACACGACAGGGACCCACTGGCTGCTCTCCCTCTGTCACTAGTTTTGCTCCCCGAAGTTGTAAGCCAACCCCTTCCTTCTCGTTCTTGCTGGGAATGTGTAAGACTTTTATTGTCTTGAGTATTTTCCACCAATCTCAGCACATTCTGGCCGGTGGACTTCCTGATGCTCCTCGTAAGGGGTCAGACCACTCTTGAATCTGCCTTCAGTGACACACACCCCTTCTCCACACAGGGAGCATGGTCTTTTACCATATGCACTCACTAGACAGCAGCCCATGCAGCCCCACAGATGACTCATTTCTTCCCCAGTCCCACCACCTTCCTCCTTAGGGTACCATTCAGGGCTGTTCTGTCAGCATTGCCTTTTGAAAGAGCAAAGCTATCCCTCCAGCTAACTTCCCTTTTAGAGTCTGTGGTCATGGGGTTAAAAACTGTTTGCATTTGAAAAACAATTTTCTAAAGTCTCTGGTGAACACCTCTCCTGCCCAGCCTTCTCTCTGGCTTCACAAATGGGGCCAAGATGGGGTCTTTTCTCTAAAGAGTCTCATCACTTCTACTTCACTCATTGACTCTCCCTTTGCTGGTGGGAAGCATTCCTCCTCACACCCTCCGTCTTCAAGAAGACAGACTACCAGCAGGCGAGGCAGGAATTCATCAGGTATTCACCTATCTTTGAGAGATCCTCAATTCCAAGCTATCCTGTCTCAGAATTGGCACAGAGATCTGGTTCAGCCATTAAAGCCACTTGGCTGTGAGCTTGACAGTGTTCTGACACCATATATATTTCTATTTCTCTACAATTTTTTACCCACAATGTTCTCAGTCTTGCTTCCAATCTTAGGCATACATTTTTCTATGCAGGTTTTTTTCCACAAAGGGTTATTCTCCTACCCTCCCTATCAGGTTTACTTCCTCACCCAGGAGCAACTTTTCATTCAGGTCCAGGACCACAGCAGCTCCTTGCTCCTGGATGTCCAGCTGCCTCCTTCAGCAAAGAGACTGGCAATTCCTAACTCCCTTTGCCTGGCCCCAGGGTTGTGCTCTGAGTAAGCTAGAGGATGTCTTGAGATAAACACTTATTTCGTATTGCATCTTTACAATTACGACTCAGAAACTAACTGCATATGTGTGCAATTATTTATGCACAAAGATTAATTTTTTTCTAGACATTCTAGGACTGTTTTGCCACATACACTGGGTTACCTACTATGTGCCAGACATTATGCATATTTTATCTCAACCCTCACAACAACCCTGCAAAGAAGGGTTCCCCCATCTTACAAAGGAGAAAACCGATCTCAAGAGAGTAGGTGGCACGGCGCTTACTTTGGGTTCTAAGGCCTACTGTGTCTCCACAACCACCAAACCTGACTTTTTCAGTCAGCCATCTTCGTCGTATTCCAAGCCAATACTCAGGGAAACAGAATGTGGAAGTCAAACAGCCTCCGACATCAGCCCAGGATCTAAACCCTTCCTGGAACTAGGAAGGAAGACCACAGTACAGGAACGGATCCCCTCAGGTGTGGTATCTCACTTTAGGACCCAGAGATGTAGCCACCTGCCTCTGTGGTGGGAGGGCTCATTGCCGGGCGTCATCTCTAGTCTTAAAACACTGCACCGTTTCTTCTGAGTAGAGGGGCTCCACAGCCAACACCCCCACTGTCCCCCGACTGGGAATAGTGAAGAGCAGGGAAGGAAGACGGGAAACTCAAGATTACATTCTCCCCTTTACAGGATGATACCAAGCAGCTGTCAGAAGATAGCTCAAAGGGAGCCGGGAGAGGTGGAGACAGGATGGGAGTAAGGAAAGGGTGCCCAGCAGAGGAAACCCAGGGAACAGAGATGCAAGGAGATGGTCTGATTCCCAAGAGCCTCCTGGGATGTGGTGTCTTACCCCATCTGAAGAGTCAGGGCCAACTTCTAAAGTTCTATTCCTGAGCCCAAACCAAAGAAAACTCAGATGCCAGGAATGTGTCTCCCCCTTTCCCAATCTCTCTCTGCTACATGGCTGCTCGGATCTAATGGTTAAGGTCCCAGCAGTCCCCTGAGGGGCCGTAAACGCCAGGCTGGTTCTCAGGGCTCACTCAGGCAGAGCCTCCTGGGTGTGTCTCAGCTACGCGCCTACGCCAGAGAGACCTTCATTAAGCGCAGGGTAGCCCGGACAGTGGTTCCCACGCTTTCAGCCTTCACGGACCAATAAAAAAATTGTGGAGACAGACACTAGTTGCCCTTTTGGATTTTGCCAAGTAAAGACTTAAAAAAAAAAAATCTACATTCTATCAAAGTTCTATCAACACCTTCCTTTCAGAAAAGAAAGCACATTTTAAACATCAAGAAGTAGAAAGGACCTATCCTTAAAATGAAGTACTGCTCTTTAAATCAAAGAAAGTTAGCTTTAAGAAGAAAAGCTCACCCCATGTCCGCTTTCCACTGTTTCTCTGGAGACTGGGAGAACTCTGTCATGGGCCAGCACTGCTCCACGGACCAGCACGTGGACCCTGTCCTGGGATAGCACAGGCCACCAGCCGCATTTTCCCCGACACGAAGGCATCTAGAGGGGCAGCCAGCCATGGCAAGGTCCGCAGGGAGGCAGACGTCCCTCAGCAGGGTTGGCTCGAAGCCTCAACCAACCCAGATCCCCGGTATCTTAACCACGACCACCCGGCAGCTTACACACAAGGATGACAGGACCCTGGCCTCCCTCCAGCCCCTTTCACTCAGGTATGCCTCGTCGTTGCCCAAAGAAGAGTTAAACACGGTTCACAAGGGCATCTCGTTCCAGGAACATCCAGCCCGGAAAGCTCAGCCCCCCTACGCCTGGGGTTTGATTATGGGAGGAACGGAATGAGACAGGGGTGGAGAAGGGGGTGAGCACTGGAAGGGAGGAAGCAAAGGCACCAAGCTTACACCAAAACACCAGACCTCACTCCCAGGAGCGAAGCCTATCCCTGGTCCCACCCCTCTTTCAGAAACGAGCCACAGGGCACTAGGGCAGCAGGATGCCAACTCCCCCCAACACCAGCAACGTAAGTGGCGGACACTGTCTCCCAGGCTGGGGTGGGGAGCTGCAAATGTGACCCAGATGTCTGCTTTAACCAGACAGAGACAGGCGAAACAGGGCACTGAGTCTGTGGTCCCTGGGTCATGACATGCAGCTTCCTCAGGGAGTGGACAAGAGAAGGTGAGAAGGGGCAGAAACAGTGCAGCAACACCCCTCCCCTGCCCCCTACACTCGGATCCTCATGGGACCACTGCCCCACCACGCTCACGGCACAGCCCTGCACGCAGTGGTCAGGGAAATCCCGAGCGCCAGCTGCCAGCCCATCGAAGCCACAGGTGCCCTGGCCCTCAGAAGCACAGCGGCTCCCAGCCCAGCTGGAAAGGGCTTCAAAGGGCATCAAGCACAACCCCTCCATTTCCCCAGGGAGAAGACAGGCCCAGAGAGGGGGCCTGAGCTGTCTGAGCCCTTGGACAAATCAGTGGCAGAGCGGGAAAGCCCTGCAGACAGCGCAGGCCTCCGTCTCTGTCCAGCGCCAGTTCCGCTGCCTGGAGCGACCTCAGCCGCTACATCGCTCCTCCCAAGCTGCTCAACTTCGCTTGTCCCTACTTCTGCCAACTCTCCGCTGTCGCGGCTGCCACCAACCTCGTGCTGGCAGCCCGCCACCAGGATGGAAGGGAAAGATGGCCAACGCAGGGTCACTGCCTCTCCATTTCCCTCCTCTGTTCTCATCCCAACTCCTCCCTCCCTTTCTCTACGTCTGCCCCAAATAAAGGGAGTACTCCTCCCTGGGACTGACAGTGTCTCAACAGCACATCATTCATTCAGTCAGTTGGTATCTGAGTGCTTACTACACGCCAAGGAACTGAGCCAGGTCCTGAACACACAGTGATAAATGGTCTTTGACTTCAAGAAGTATTCAGTCTAGTAGGGGAAACCAAATCATGGGCTTCTTATTAAATTCCCAAACCATTTCAACTGGCTCTCCTGCCGTCTTTCTGAGAAAAATGAGGGTACCCAAAAAAAGATTTAGGGAAAGAAACATCCCACTCCATCAGGGCAGCATAAAACCACCCTGTCACTCCAAATCTTTCCAAATCCATCAGCCTCCATCCCTTGCCTGACACCATAATTCCCCCACGTAACCCAAGCATTAGTGGCACCTTGAAATACACCTGAGGCTTCAAGCAGGACAAGAAACTTCCAGAGACAGAGCTGGATATCATGGTCCCGCGTCAAATGCAAACATCAGCGATGAGAGGGCTAGCTTAGAGCCTTCTGCGGCCCAGTGACTCTCTCACAAATTTTCCACCTGGCGAAGGAGCCCAAGCCAGATTCCAATGACAGTTACATTCCTACGCATGGTCCCAGGCAAAGTTGGATCCATAGGATCAAAACGGGAGTAAGGGCTTAACTGTCTTTAGCAAGACCCCTATGAACACAGCACCCTCCAGGGACGGGGCAGCCGAGCAAGGGCCAGCTTACCTCCTTGAGAAGCCCGACTTTTTTCTTCAGCACTTCACACTTGCGCAGTTTGCAGATCTGGTGTGTGCGACGGTTGGTACAGCTGGTGCAAGCCCCACAGTTTTCTAGCCGCCGGCAGGGCTCACAAGTACCACACCGTTTCCGTTTCTTTCGCCCATCTCCACCCCCTCGAAGCTGGGGTTCACTCCCGGCCATTGGGAGCCCAGGTCCCTGGAAGCCCCCTACCATCACCTGGCCCTGAGGAAAGTCATAAAGGCCTGGCAGGTCTGGCTGGACTGCCAGGGGCACCTGAAACTGGCTCATGACGCTGCCAGAGGTAGGGGCATAGGTGCCAGGGCAGAGCCACAGTCCAGCTTCCTGCCTGCCAAGGCCACCAACAGGTCTTTCTCTTCTACAACAGTCAAGAGTCTGCAAGGGTGAAGGCAAGTAGCTCCAGTCTCCGGGATGGGCGCCTCTTCTCAACCCCTCTTCACCTTCTCTGTAGCAGTCTGATAGGGCTCAGCTGGGGGCCACTCTCCCACCTGCTGGTTCCCAGGATCTGGGGGAGGACAACAGCAGCAGTCCCCAGGGAAGGAATCATCTTGGCTGGGTGGGTTCTTCACCCTCACCCGCCCTGGACCCAGGCATGAGGTGAGCAGGTGGGTGCGTGCTGGGGCAGGGCAGGGTGAGGAGTCTCTCCTCCCGGTACTTCTCCTCCAGGGTCAGGATGATGGAGAAGGCAGCGCTGCCTGAAAAGAGACAGAAAGGGGAAGCGCATCACTCGGGGCTCAGGCACAACTTTCACATGTTACCTCTTCCTGCTTCTGGGAAAACAGAAAATGGGGGAAGAGAAGGGGCTTGCTCAAATGAAGTTCTGCGCAAAACCTCTGGCAGGGCGCACCAGCACCCGCTCCCTGTTTGAGTGAGGAGGTCCAGGGCTTGACTGGGGGCTGAAGGGACCTGGACCATGAATTTAAGGGGGTGGTCAAGGTAAGATTTTTAAGAAAGTTGTCCTCTGCCCCAGCCCCACGGGCTTGCTTGAGTTTCACCAAAATTCCCACACAGAGCAGTCACTGGAGGTCGCTGGGCCCTCCCCATGGGAGCAGAGCTTACAAAATAAAGTTTGCTGAGCGCTTCCCTCGGCGGGGCTGCCCGGGCGCCCCCGGCACGGAAGCGGCCTGGAGGGGGGGCGCGCCCGGGCCGCCCCGCCGCGCCCCCCGCCCGCCGGCCAGATGGGGTAGGGTGGCCGGCTCCGCCGAGGGGGCGCGGAGAGGGGGGCGCGCTCCAGCTCGGGCCGGGCCGCGCGCGCGCCGCCGCTCGGGCTCCTTTGTTCTGGGGCCTCGGCCGCTCGGCTCCGGCGGCTCCGCAGCCCCCGCCCCGCCCCGCCGCCCCCGCCCGGCTCCGCTACACTGTGACCCGTAGCACCCCCGCCCCCGGCCCCCGCAACAAAGTAGCGGCCCCCCGGCCTGCCCCCGGGCCGTCCCCTCCCCCCGGGCCGGGCCCCCCACGCCTCCCCGCCGCCCCTCCCCCACCCCGGAGCCGGAAAGGCACCGACTGCACCGACCTGCCCGCCGCCTCCGGGGCGGAGCGCACAAAGGGGCAAAGTTTCCCGGCCCGCGCGCTGCCACCACCGTCGCGGCCGCCGCCGCCGCCTGGGGCGCCCGCCTCCCGGAGCGCCCGGCCCGGCCGAGCTCGGCGCGCGGAGCCCCCCGCCCGGGCCGAGGAGGGGACGGCGCAGGAGGAAGGAAGAGGCAGCGGCGGCCGCGGCGGCAGCAGCAGCAGCAATGAAGGCGTCCGCGGGACTCCCCGCCCCCCGCGCGCCGCGGCACGTGCTCGCCCGGGGACTCCCCCGCCCGGGAGGGCGCGCACGTGCGGCCCCGCGGAGCCCCGCCGGCCTCGCCACCGCCGGCTCCGCTGGGCCCGGGGCTGCGCGAGGGGGGAGTGCCCGCGGGGTGGGGAGGGGACGGAGCGGACGGCCGGCGAGCGGGTGGGGGCAGGGCCCGGCCGGCGCCGCGCCTTTGCACCTGCAGAACCTCCCTACCCCAGCGGGCGGCCCTCGCCCGGCCCGGCCGCCCCCCTCGGGCTGGCCGCTCCCGCCCTCCGGGGCTTCTGCAGCCCGGGCGGGCGAGGCGGGCCGCGCGGGGTGGAGCCCGCGGACCTCCCAGCCTAGGCCCTCGGCCGAGCCAGCCTCGGTGTCCCCACTTCCTGCCACTCCCTGCGGGCCCGAGCGGTCCGGGACGGCCCGGGCGCCCCTGGGAGCCCTGAGCTCCGGGCCCGGCTGACCCCCTTCTCCCGGCTGCCGCTCACTCATTCCGAGGCAGGACAATGGGGGACATCGCGCGTTTGCGTACCGAGTCAGCCTGGCCGGCAAGGAGAGGGGACCCCGGGGGGAGAGGCCCCGGGCCGGCTGCGGGGCACCCTCGCGGGAGTCACGGCCGAGCGCCCTTCCGAGGCGGACCCCGGGGCCCTGCCATAGGCAGCCTCCCCCGCGCCGCGCTCGGCTCTTTCGCGTCGAAAACAAAGACTAATCCGATACCCCCGCCCTGCCTCCCGGAGGAGGGGGAACGGGCGCGTCGCGGAGGGTAACCGAGGAGGACAACGTTCAGGAGAGGCTCGGACAACCTCCGTGGGGGCCGTGGCGCAACCGAGCCCTATAACCCGGTGCAGACACTTTGAAAAGTCACCCCGGGCTATTTTCCAGGCAGGGGGCAAGGAGCAAGGCACAAGAATATTTCCAAGTTGCCAAACTGCCCGTTCTGTCTGCTGCTTTTTTCCCCTCACCTGTTGTGCCCGCCAAGTTGAAATTCCAGGTTAGATTAATTCAGCTCCACCCATCTGGCCTGACTGCCAGGTTGGTGCCGGCAGCTGCCTTCCACCTACCTGGGTTGCTGGGGAGAAGGGTGGGTCTCTAACACACACACGCACACACGCGGGCAAGTTCTGGCAGAAACAACCAAGGGGCTGACTGGCCTGACCAGTTTGGGCGGTGCTCAGGGAGCCAGGTACCTGGCAGGCGTCCCCAACCGGCTGAAGCTAACAACTCAGCCAGAACTGGAAAAAGAGCATTCGGCCGGCTATTTAGAAGGAAAAAAAAAAAAAGTAACTGATCTCAAGTAGCGCTGTCCAGAAAGCCCTAGGCGGTAGAAGCCCGAGTTCCGTCTGGAACTTGCCTCCTCACAGGCCTGATTTTGACAGCCTGCTCGAGTGGCCAGGTTGTCAGCTGCGGGGCGCGCAGTGAACACCACTGCAATGTCTACTTCCTACCCTGGCCTTGGAGCGGACTGAAGAGTATCTGTTCAGGAAACTAAGCCTAGAAATGAGAAGAGACACCAATAGAGTGTAATTTTCAGTCAAACATGAGAACAGGTTGTGGACTTGTAACTGTTTTTAGTGTAATAAATGTTTAATGTGTTAAATAATTTCACTTTTAAAAAATATTACATGTATTAAAGAAAATGTAGAAAATACAGAGAATTAGAAGACAAACATCACCCATATATAACCAGATTTAACCATTTGCTATATTTCCTTCTAGCCTTTTCTATTTGTAGATTAGTTTCTTTTTTTAAAATAACAGGGTTGTACTCACACTGATTATGCAATTTGCTGTCCTCTTTTCACTTAACGTTATACCATAAGCATTTCCCTCTTTGTTATACAATCTCCAGATAGACAGTGTGACAGTGAAGTGAAGGTAGCTTCAGTAAGCCAGAGAACTCTGGGTTCCAGACCTGGCTCCCCCACTTGCTAGCAGCATGACCTTGGACAACATACTCACCATTTCCGAGAGAGAATCCAAGTAAAGTACTTAACATAGGGCTTAATAAATGGCATCAATTATTGTTTAATCCTTAGGTAGATACTACCATTAAACCCATTTTAGAGGTAAGGAAACAGAGAGATTAAGGAACTTGTCCAAGGTCACTCAGCTAGTAAACTGTAGACTCAGAATTTGAGCCTGGCATCTTTCCTCCTGTATTCTGTCTTGGGGAATGGCACCAGCAATTTACTGGGCCAGTTTACTCTTCACCAGCTATCTACAAGAGGGTCATTTCACAAAATCCTTTGGCTTAGATAACTAGGTGGATGCTGCTGCCATTCACCAAGACATAGTAGAAGACAAAAGATGCCTGGCAACATCCGTGTGGAAGTGAGTGTGGAGCCGAGGGGGCGAGGCTTAGGCTGGACTCACACACGTGGTCCCCGTCAGTGAGCAGATCTTAAGTGAGGCCTCAGGTGTGGAGGAGCTCACCAGGAGTGGACATGGAAAGTGAGAGGAAGTGGCAGCCAGGACAGAGCCCTGGGGAACACCAGCTCATGGGGGACAGCAGCTGACAAGGGGCCAGCAAGAGAGAGAAGGAGCCGCCAGAGAGGTAAGAGGGGAACAGGGCCCAGGCCTGAGACCTGCCTGTCAAGTCTTCCCAGCTGCTTCCCGCCCTGGAACTGTGCACTTCCACAGTCTTGTTGCTCATGCTTTCTGCCTGGGGAAACCCCTCCCCACCTCGCCCCCTCCCACCTACCCCCTCCACCTGCTAAATTCCCACTCATCCTGCAAGTCTCCGCATAAATGCTGGTTCTTCCATGAAACCTTTTCCGACTCCTCACTCAGCTTCCAGAACCCCACCCTCCCTCCACAGAAGTTTGACACTCCCTCTCTAGGAACGGTTATCTTATCAGCGTTGCAATTGTTTACGCATTTCCCTCCCAGTTACTATGAGCTCCTACAGGGCTGGGACCCTGTCTTTTCACCCCTACAACCCTAGATGTAGCACCCGATCAATATGTGTTGAATGAAGGTCAGTAGAACCTGATCAATCAAATATCACGGTAACACCGAGAACCTACAGACTTTCAAGGTTTTTTCCTTCCTGCTTTCCTAGCCGCACAACCTTTCAGGGACCCCCAAGATAAAGCCCAAGATCGTCAGGCCCTGCTTTCCCCGGTGGGCTGCCTCCTGTGCTGCCCCGTTATTCCCTGTCCGCACAGCCGCTCAGGGCCGGAGAGCAGCTGGCGCCGGCGTGGAGGCGCAGAGCGAGCCTCTCTATCTGGGAGCCGCATTAAGCTAGAGGCAGTGGTTCGCTACGCGTGGTTCCCGGACCGCAGCATCACCAACACCTGGGAACTTGTTAGAAATGCGAGCTTTCGGGCCCCACCCTAAACCTATTCAAGCAGAAACTCCGGGGGTGGGGCCCAGCGCTCTGTTTTAACAAGCCTTTCAGGTGATGCAGGCTCAAGTTTGAGAAGCGCTGGACTAGAGGAAGCCGGCGAGAAGCAAGTTCAGCACCAAGGCAGCGGCCAAGATCAGGCCTGAGGCGCTTAGAGGAGGCAGACAGAGGGAGGCTCCCTTTATAGCTGGCGTGGCGGGCCCCACCCCCAGCGGCCGAGGGCAGAGCGTTTGAGGCCACGGCTCCAGCAAGGTCAGGACCTGGCGGCGCAGGCCCCAAGGGCTAGAAAGGGAAAGCTGGAAGCAGGGGAAGGAGCCTGCAGGACTGCAGGCACTATCCGGGCGCAGGGGGCGTTTCCCGGCATGGGGCTGGAGGTGGGGCTGGGGAGTAAGGAGGATTTCCAGCTCCATTGATGAACTGCAGTTGACGCAGCACTTGGCAAAGGGCGCAAGAAGTATACTTGGGTGTGCACGTGTGGTTCTTAGGGATGTCACCACGTGGAACCAACACTGCTGTGTGTCTGCGGAAGCTGCACATGACTGTTACTAACCTTGTCTGTGGTGCTTGACTTGGCTTCTTGTCTTTAGCTAATAAGCAATTTGTCCTATTTGAAAAATGAGCTTTGCACTAATGGGACGTTTTGCAGAAATGTAAATATACATGGACGTCCACACCTGGGCTCAGTTTTAAAGATTAAGGGCATTGGGAAGTTCATTTGATTTGGGATGTGTTTCTTCCTTGGTCATGTATTGGTTGAGAAATAACACCAGCTAATATTTGCATAGAGCTTTCTTTTTCAAAGCACTTCCACACACATTACCGTTCTGTCTGCACAGAGCGGCTAATATGCCAAACGTGCAAATATTACTTTCCTTTTCTTTCTGTGACATAGTTATTATTACTATTATCATCGTCATTTTACAGATAAGGGAACTGGGACCCAGAGAGGTAATTTGTCCAAGGTCATTCACTACTAAGTGGCAGCATCAGGCCTATAATCCAGAACCTCTGAAACTAGCCTCCCAGGGCCGGGGCTGATATGGGGCAGAAGCTGGTGCTTTGCTCCTGGGGAAAGGGAGACTCGTTAGTGGATTGCTTTTGGACATGCATTGGTTAGTGCAACGTGTGAAGGGTATCTAAACTATGCTTTTGAATAGCCCAGCAAATGCTTTCACGTTTTATAACTATTTCTGTGACTTCATTTTGAATTTAGATTGAATCAAAAAGACTACATAACTTACAAGGAGAATGCAAGGGTCCCCATCGTAATGGGAAAGAGATGAAATAACCTGGAAATCTTCCAGCCTAAGGGCGCTGGGCAGGAGGAAGGGAACTTTGATGGACTCAGAGGCTCAGGTTACTGAATACTCACCAGGGATACAGGTCTTGGTGCCCTCATCCTTGATTTAACTGCGTGTATCAGTCAGGATCAGTTAGGCAGTGCCACAGTAACCAACAATCCCAAGATCTCAGTGGCTTGACTTAACAAAATTTTACTTCTCAATCATGAAATATAGCCATCGTGGGTCAATGGAACTCTGTTTCCTGTACCTACTCAGAGACAGAGGCTGCTGCAACTGGACGTGTTGCCTACTTAACTCTGAAGGCAGGAAACAAGGATAGGACAAATTGAGCACTGATTCTGAAAGCTTCTACTTGGAAGTAACCTACATCACTTCTCCTCTCATTTTATTGGCCAAAGCAAGTCACAAGGGGCAGGGAAGTGCAATAGATGCAAATGCTCCTGTGGGCCTGAAAGGAGAAGCACAAATATTTGGTTAACAGCACTAATAGCTAACACACAGGGAATATGTGTGTGTGAGGTGGATGTGTATGTGTGCATTTGAGGTATGTGTAATACAATCAGTTCTACCCATTTCCAGGGTGCTTTTCCCTTTTGGGGACATACACTTGAGATTCCCACTCTAATGGGTTGTCATTCCTTGCACTAGAGCAGGTTCAGAGATTTAGACCCCGGTGAAAGATACGTGAGTTGAGGGAAGCATGGTAGAAGAGGTGAGCAGCAGTAGGGCAAACCCAGTATAAATTAATTTGTAAATAAAGAAAGAATCCAGCAAAGGAAAGGACTCAGAGTGTATGTGTCACTTGGGGCCTGCCTGCTAAAGGAAGCTTCTAAAACAGCATAGCTTTGGCAGAAGCATTTCCTGCCTTCTTGCCATTTGCTTCCACTCATCCTTCCTGGCTAAACTCAGGTGACATTCCAGGAAGCCTTTGATGGTCTCACGAGACTGGGCCCACCAATCACGTAGTAAGAGTGCCTAGGTCTGTTCTATCCACCAGGCTGTGGACAGGGACCACATCTTGCTCGATGCTGGCTGTGGTATGGGGAATGGAGGCAGAGAGACCAGCGGGAAGGCTGTTGCAGGCACCCAGAGGAGAAAAAATGATGGTCTCCATTACAGGAGTGGTGGTAGGATGGAGGAAGTATGCGAGAAAGATTTAGGAGTCAAATCAACAGGATAGGGGCTGATTGGATGAGGAGAGAAGGAGGAGGTTTCTGGAGAAGCAACAGGGTAGATGATAGCACCAAGGGTGCCGGAGGAGGAGTAAGTTACTGAATGAGGACAATGTCCTGTTTGAGGTGCCTATGGAACATTCCCACAGAGAGATCCAGGAAGCAGTGCATATAGGGGCCTGAGGTTCAGATGGGGGAAACTGGCTGGGCCCAGATCCTGTGATCCATCTCTTGGTTAGACTTCAACATCAAATCCTCCAATAAGGTCAGCATTTTTTAAAGGAATTTGTTAAAAAAACAAAACAAAACCAAAAAACAGGTGGGGAGTAAGGGAGAGGAAACCACCAAAAATATGTATAGCATAAAAACTGTGAAATTCCTGAACTATGAATCCCAAGAATCCAGTCAGAGGAGTGCAAAGGCTTCATAGGAAGAACGGAGGGTCCCTCCAAGATAGGTTGAGCTTCCACCGGTCTGTCCCGTTATCTTACCTCCACAGCTTGCTCCCACTCCATCTCCTGCTGAGCAGGAGCCCGCTTGTCCCATCTAAGACCTGAACTTGATATCAAACCTCTTTCATCCTTGAGGCTCCCCTCCCGCACATCCTCTTATGGGTGAGTCCAGCCCCATTTGCAGGAACTGTGCAGTGCAGGGGGCCCAATCCTCAGAGACCCCGTTCTTCCCACTTGGCCATTGTGCCCCCTCACAACACCTCCCCTTCGCCCGCACACTGACACTCTCCCTCTGGATGCCTGGGCTCTGTTTCCAGCTCCTCCATGTTCTGGTTTATGACTGTGGGGGAGGTGATTCCCCTCTCCGAGCTTCATTCCCATCTGTGAAAGTGGGGCTCATGATGCCTCCTTTGCAGATTCCTTTGCAGAGGATCAAATGAGCCACGCTCTGGCAAAGTCCCATCTCAGACCTTGGCATACAGTAGGCACTCACACTGTCTCATTCTTCCATCCCCCCCCCTCCCTTGACTCCTCTTCCTACTTCATAGGGAAAGGGTCTTCCAATATTTTAACCATATGTAGCCATGACAACCAGAGTTAAAATATATACAGTAATCAGAGAGGATATTGTATTATCTAAGGCAGCAGAGAAAATGATATCCAGGTGCCCTGGGTGAGGCTTGGCGCTGAGTGGAGCCCTTACTCAGCCTCCCCAGCCGGAGACAGTAGTTCTCCAAACGTCTCCCTCCCACCACGTTCAATCAGCCCTAGGTCCTGTCAGCTTCACTCTAAAGGGTCCTGAACTCGTCCCCTCCCTCAGGCTTCCTGCCCCTACCCTGCTCTCCCACTCCAGCCTCCCTCCCTTGCCCTCATCGTGCTCTCCTTTCTCACAGATGTGGATCATATTGCCTTTGATTCAGACCTCCTGGGTCCCGGGCAGTCCCACCCAGAGTCCCGGAATTGAAAAGACCAGGTGCCTGGGCCATCCTGCAGCCAGTGGGGAAAAGAAGTTCCAGACTCTTGCTGCTCAAAGCGCAAGCAGTGGACTTGCAGCAGCGGCGCCACTGAGGTTTGTAGAAGCGCAGAATCTCAGCAGTTCCAGAGCTTCGGAATCAGAATTTGCATTTTGACAAGACCTCCAGGTGATTCATAGGCACCCTGAAGATTGAGCAGCTCTGCCTTAGAAGTTTTCAGGGAGCAGGGCTAAGAAGGCTGGAGATAAAAAGGACACAGGCAGCCCTTGCTGAGCTGGAAGAGGCATTCTTGGAGACACCTGCACATATGGATCAAGTCATTCAAAGTCACTCTAGCATCATTCCTGGGGAGATACACTGTATTCCCAACATTGCACTATTTATCTGCTAAACCAGGGAGGGAGTTATCAGCTGATGTCTCTCAGTCTTCTTGCCATTCTTTAGGACTGTCCTAATGGTGGCATGACTAGGCGATGACCCGCATCCACTTGATATTCGGCCATCTCAAACCACAACAAATGAAAATGAACATCTAGCCTTTGGAAAGCAATCTATCTGTAGTGAATCAAAAGCCTGTAAGACAGAAAATAGGGTGTTAATGGCAGAAAGAGGCCACAGAGAACAAGTAGACTGGCCACTCAAACATGAACGTGCAGTGGGCTAAGGGCACCTGAGCGAGGCAGTGACCCACGGGCTCAAGAGGAGCCTCACAGCTGCTAGAAAAAGGAAGAACAATGAAGTGCGGGAAGCCTGGGAGCAACCCATGAGGCTGAGGGGAAGAGCTTAGGTTTATAAGCACATGGCCATGTGTGTAGAGAAGTGGGTCTTTTTGAGAATATCTCAGTGGCCCAGGGAGGAAGCTGCCCTTGGCCTTGAGAGCGCTCTTGGAGAATGAGGTAAATTCCCCATGTGGTATATGCCAAAGGTGCCAGGTCTGTCTACTGCTTCCTGTGGGCACTCCTGGGACATAGGCCCCAACATCAACACTGAAAGAAAACCTCAGGGTGAGGGTTGCCAGATTTAGCAAATAAAAACACAGGATGTCCAGTTAAATTTGAATGTCAGAGAAACAAATAATTTTTTAGTATGCATATGTCCAATATGACCTTGCCAGAGCAGCCCTACTCAGGATTAGAGTCTGTCCCCAGGGTATGGGAGCAAGGCAGGTTTGGGCTGAAGGAAAGTCTCCTGGAACCCGTGGCACCATCCTAAGACTCCCCCTCTTTTTGAATACAGAGCAGAAATGAGCATTGTCACTTTTGGGGTGGGGCTGTCTATTGTGAGAAACTGCTCACTATTGTTTGCTTTGTAAAATGTTTTGCCCTACAAAGTAGGTGGGAACTACCAACATGTTTTGCTTTTTTTTTTTTTTTTTTACATTATCCTGTATCGGATAGAGTAATTCAAGGAATGTATACTACCGAGGAATTGTGCTTTGATAATTCCAAGTCAGTTTCCTATAGGAGATGGACTGTTTCTTAGTCCAAACCAATAAAATCCTACTGAACCAGACAAATTGTTCTTATATAAGCAGGCATGTATTCACTGAGTGCCGTGGAAGAAAATGTTGGTAACTATTTACCTGATCCAGCAATCTAAAGGTATTTCTAAGCATAAAATCAATAAACTCTTCTGTATGTCAACAACCCAAATTAAACGATAAACCAAGGGGAAATATTTACAAAAGAAATGAACAGGAAAAGTGTTATATACGTTGAAGTGTTATATAGTATGTAAGGAAAAAGATGAATACCCAAAAGGGAAAAAAAGGGCAAAGGATGTGAACCTTCACAAAAGAAGAAATATAAATAAAAATATAAAACATTCAATCTCATTAGTAATCGTAGCAAATTGACAGATCACGCAATGAAAATACTCAATTTTGCAAAGACTGCAACAATTTTCTTTCCCAAGATATGCCCCTGATGGGACCATAATCGCGTGTACCCTTCTGGGAAGCAATTTAGCAATGTTTATCAATAACCTTCAAAATGTTTATACCCTCTAACTCAATCATTTCACTTCCAGGAAAGTGGTGCACAAAAATCTAGGCACAAGGATCTTCGTGAAAGACTTTATAGTAAGAACAGGGTGCAGCCTCTCGCAATAGACTGCCCCACCCTGAAAGTGACAAAGCCCATTTTCTGCTCTGTATTCAAAAAGGGAGGGAGTCTTAGGATTGTACCATGGGCCCCAGGTGAAGACTTTCCTTTATTTTTTTCATTAAAGAATGACTAACATTAAAGAATGATTAATTTATAGGATATGAGCACATTAGAACATGATGCAGCCATTATAATGATCTAAATTATTTAAAAATTAAACAAATACAGGTTAGTTATAGAAAAATAAGAATATATGGGGGCTGGCCCCTTGGCCAAGTGGGGCGTGCACTCTGGCCCAGGGTTTCACTGGTTCAGATCCTGGGCACGGACATGGCACTGCTCACCAGGCCACACTGAGGCGGCGTGCCACATGCCACAACTAGAAGGACCCACAGCTAAAAATATACAACTATGTACTGGGGGGATTTGGGGAGAAAAAGCAGGGAAAAAAAAAAGAGGATTGGGAATAGTTGTTAGCTCAGGTGCCAATCTTTAAAAAAAAAAAAAAAAGAACACACAAATGAGCAAAAAGGAAAATCTTAAAAGACTCTGCAGTCCAGTGTTAATCACTGTTCATGACGGGGACCATATCTTTAAAAGTCTTTTATGTTTTAATATTAAAATAGTTTTTGAAAAATATTTGGTAACATTGGAAAGTATTTACCATATGAAATAAAAATGAAATAATCTGTATGTATTATATTATCAAAAATTTGTGAGCCAGCCCTGATAGCCTAGTGGTTAAAGTTTGGCATGCTCTGCTTCAGCGGCCCAGGCTCGGTTCCCGCACATGGAACCACACCACTTGCCTGTTAGTAGCCATGCTGTGGCGGTGGCTCACACAGATGAACTAGAAGAACTTACAACTATACGCGTAACTAAGTACTGGGGCTTTGGGGAGGGAAGAAAAGGAGGAAGATTGGAACAGATTTAGCATAGGGTAAATCTTCTTCTGCAAAAAGAAAAAAACTAAATATGCACAAAGATTGGGAGAGAATATATCGAAATATTAACAATGGATCTCTGGATGATTTTTGTTTTCTTCATAACTTTCTTCTAAAATTTCTACAACAATAGATATTATTCCTATAATAGAATAGAGAATTATTTTTGAGAAAAGGCAAGGGGAACATCTATACCTTGAAGCAAATCCTGATTCCTAATAGAATGATTGTGACTTTGCATATTGGAACCACCTGGAGAATTTAAGGTGTACCCATGCCCAGGGGCCACTCAGAGATTCTGGTTGAATGGACCTGGATGGGGGTCTGAGACTCGTGTCCTTGGCAACATCTGGTCACGCTTTGGGTGGGGTTCTAATGTGCAGCCAGACTGGGAACCACTATGAACACTCACGATCTCGAGTTTGGGCAGGAGTTCAGTGGTTTGGTGAAGGAGGAATTGCAAGTCATGGTTTCAAGCCCCCATGAGTGGCCCTCTCGAGCTGTGTGCTTCAGGTGAGTTGTTTAACTGAACCTTAGTTTGTCTATCTGTAGAATGGGAAAATTTAATGCCTGCCGCACAAGTTGAGGTGTGGCTTCAAGGAGAGGATAAATGAGAAAGTGCCATGTGAAAGAGAAAGCATATAGAATGTGTTCTTTGTTCTCTCCTGGAAACTCAGAGGATAGCAATTATCTTTGATCAATGCAATATCCTTGGCAACATGAGAACCCATGCAAATAAGCAGGTTTGTTTCTAAGCTGTGTCAGTCTTGTAATTTGATTTGATTCGGAGATCCTGGAGGCAGGTGCTGTCACATGTGGATGCCCAGGGGCAGTCCTAGCCCGAGGGCTCATAGGCGGTGGACAGCAGCCAATAGATCTGAGTTGGTTCAGACCATTTGGTCGTCTTGCTTGAGAGGTGGCTGGCCTCCAGAAAATGTGAAAATGTGCCTTTGCATTTTAAACACCCCAGAATGTCTACTTCCAAATAAATGTTCTTATCTAAATTGGCTCCCTGGGAGGTTATGCGGCCATTGCTTAAAACGTCTTGGGAATTCCTCTTTTGAGATTGTCTTTGTCTATGCTACATTTTTTCTCAGTATTTTCAATGGTGAACTCATTCTCTATCCTTTGAAGAGGAGCTTAATTTTAGAAAACAGCCAAAAATATCTTTAGAACCAAACCTGATGATGAGGTGGTATTCAAACCAAGGTAAGACATTTTAGTTTAGAAGTGAAGAGGTCACTTATAAGCTACATGTTTGTGTCTGTCTACCCACTGTATTCCCAGCGCCCTGCATAGCGCCTGGGACCCAGATGTTGAACGTATTCTTGTTGAGTGGCGAACAGAGCCTGGCTCTCTACTGGGACCCATAAACTGGCTCCAAAGGTAAGTCTGAAAAGGTTTTTCAGCGACTGCAGCCTATTTGGAATTAATAAATTCTAGTTTGTATGCTGATTAGAAATCAGTCTCTTTGTTTGGTAAGTATGCTCTGTGTGTATCTTACGCATTTGACTGAGGAGAAAATGTTGCTGTTCCTTCCCCTTACTGAGGCTAATACTGGATTTAGTCTCCTAAGGCAACGCTAATCAGTGACACTGGGCAAATCCAGGCATTTTTGGAATTATTTTTCATATCAACCCAATCTACAAAACATCCAAGCGTGGTGTTGTTAACAAGGACAATTTCAAGATGCTGACATTAATCCAGACTTACAAATTAGCCGAGGTCCACATCTCCACGCCTTAATGAATATGAGGAGTATGGAGTTAAGCAATTCATAGCCAGGACAGAGAGCATCAGCCTGCGAGTCAGAACTCCTTTGCTGGTCCAGCTAAGCTATTAACTAGCTGTGTGGTCAGGGCATGGGGGTGGGGGCATTTCACATCTCCCTCCTTAGTCTTTATGTCCTTATCTATATGATGATCTCGCACTCTTAGAGTTATCATTCTAAACTAGGAACAATGCAGGCTGACAAGGAGGCAAGAACAGGTTGCTAACAGACACCCAGCTGGCGTGCGATAGAGAGGAAGGCAAGGTCCCGCTCAGGTTATGGGGAGACTTTGGGAGCCACAGAAGCCAGTTTCAGCTGAGACAAAGTCCCTGCTTTGACGAAGAAAGAGAGCCAAAGATGGAGCTCAACCACTCCTGGCAATGGAACCGTTTCCAGGAAGGGAACACACAGGTCATCTGAGGTCAAGTTCAGGGCACGCAGCCAGCCGCCAGGCGGGAAGGAAGCTGCAGTGAATGCCTGCCTGCTCTCCCAGCCCTCCGCCTTCTGAACACAAGTCCCGCATCAGCCCCTGTGCCAGGTCGCTCAGGGGACCTCAGAGGCTTCTTCCAGACCCAGGCATTCCAGGTCCGGCCTCACAGACACAGCCCACACGGAGGTGCTGCCGAGAAGCAGGTACGAGTCAGCGTGAGCCTCGCAGGCTCCGCCGCTTGCCTTAGCAGCTCAGAGCTCTCTATTTAAAGCATTTGAGCATTCCTCGCCCTCTGTTGCCCTCTCTTCCAGCCTCAGGGCCTCTCCTCCCCCAGGCACACTCTCTTAGCTCCCTGTCTTTGCCTGTGGTGTTTACTCCAAAGCTGCTTTCACCGCAACTTTTTTTTTTTTCACTCTAAAAACCCTATGGTTTGATGCCCAGCTCAAATGCTACGTGATCTGTGAGGCTCCTTTGGCTGGAAGTGGCACCTGCTACAATTTGTCTTGCATCACACTTAGGGACATGTTGTCTCTCCCTGTTTGGGACCACATTGTATCCACTCTTCACCATCACATCGTGCATGTTCCCTCCCTTGCCCATGCTGCTCACCTGCCTGGCGTGTCCTTACCATCACGCCTGCCAAAATGTTCCTCACCTCGCCTTTCAAAGCTCAGCTCAGCTAGACTCTCTGTAAAGGACTTTCCAGCTCTCTCCATGTCTCCACCCACACAGACCTACCTCTGTGCCTGGAACTTTGTCTACAGTATTTCTGATCCTTAGAACAACCCTGCAAATAGGCGCAAGGTTAGTTTCACTTTCAGATTTAAGGAAGACAGAAGCTCAGAGAGTTTAAGGCACGTGTCCAAGTTGCACTGCTGGTTAGTAGCCTAGCCAGGCTTGGAACCCAGGTTTGTCTGACGCCTAAACCCAAGCCCTCCATCTATTCCATGATACTTCTTCATTTGTAAGGCAAATATTTTGAGCACGAGACTGTAAGGACTTTGTAAATCATCTTTCTTGTTTTTGAAGCAAGCAACCTAAAGTATAGAGAAGCGTGATGACTTGCCCAAGGTGACACCGCTTCTCCCTACCCCCTTTCCTTCTCTGGCCCCATGCCAGCACAGGTGGCCCAGGAACTACCTATCAACTACAGGGGGTCCCCAGTACCTAGTAACATTCCCTGGGGTCCCGAGTTGCAAGCCATCTGCCACACACCTGCCCTGCAAGCAGGGCCCTAAATTAGGCGAGAGAAAATACTGCCACAAGCTCAGTGCCACAGGACTCTTAGCTCAGCTGTATATAATGCCACAGTCCCAAACCACAGTGACTTCGAGTTTACGTTTTTCTCATGTAAAAGAAGTCTGAGGAGGTCTGATGTTACAGTTTCACCGAGTCAGAGCCTGGGGTTTCTTCTGTCTTCAGCAATGCCTTCCTCGTGAGGCACTTCATGGTTCACAGTGGCCCCCAGGATCACCTGGGGGGGCTCTGAGAGCAGAGCCAAAGGGCTCACTGCCTATCTTCTATCCCCATCATTCACCCTGCAGATCTGACAATCACATAATCCAGTCCAGAGGTGGAGAGGCTGCTCGGAGCCTTGCTGGGAGCCAGCCTGGGACTCAGCAAGTATGTAGCATGTGGCTGGCAGCATAAAGGGTAAGGGTGTGGGGACAGTTCATTTCTTAGTCCAAGGAGCCCTTCTCAAGCTCAGCCTACTTCTTCTTTTCTCCTTTTCTTCCTTCTTTTCATTTGTCTGATATTTATTGAGCTACTCACTCCTATGTGCCAGGCACTGGAGATACAAACAGGGAGAAGATGCATCCTGAGCTCTAATGAAGAGACAAGAGATCATTTTAATGCTATGTGCTAAGTGCAACAATAAGATACAGGCAAAAGGCACTCTCCAGGAACACGACAGCAGGGCCCCTGACCCAGGGGGGGAGGGGGCTCCCAGAAGAGGGTGCTTGCTGAAGAGACAGATCTGAGAAATATTAGGGGGGAGGAGTTGCTAGCCCAGATGATTGCCTGGATGTTAGGGGTGAGTGAGAGGAGGGGTCATATGCTCCCGGTGGGGCAGGGTGGTTGGAGTGATGGGGTCACCACGGATGCAGAGAGCACAGGGTCTCCCCCCAGAGACAGTGCTTTCTTGCCCCAGGGAATGCCCCCAGCCTCGGAGTAGGCTCTCACTTCCCCAGAGCTGCCTTTTCCCATTGCTGCTCCCAAAGACATGCACAGGGACCCTTTTCACTTTAAGGTTTTGATTCAAGTGCCCTCAGGAGATGAAGTCCCCTTGACCCTGGTCTAGTGAACCAAATATAGGAGCATAGTCCATACCATGCAACCTTGAGGCCAAATCAAGTTGGAGTGTCATAAGTGTCACCTGATCTCCATGGTCCCTAGCGGAAGCTTTGGCTCTAGAAAACCTACCTGTAGTCAACATCTGCCACTTTGTGGAGAACCAGTGAGTGAATCTCCTTCCTGTGTTTGGGGACTTACCCGTCTTGGTTGGAGGCAGAGCCGCCTCCCACGGTGAAGATGAAAAAATCAGATACTGTCTTTCCCAGACTCCCTTGCAGCTACTTGGCATGTCAAGGGCATGTGGCCCAGACTCTGCAAGTCAGACATCCCTAGCAGAATCTTGGGTCCGTGAGGAACCTTCTGAGACAGCAGCAGCTGCAGGGGCATCACATCCTCATGACAGTCACGGTGGATCCTCTGGGGCCTTGCAGATGAGGGCTCTGAAGCTGAAGCTTCAATAGGTAACTTGTTTCTGTTTGCAATTAAGGACCCTGACTGACTCTTTGGCAGTTGCTCAGTCCAGCAGGGCACAGGGCTAGGGCAAAGGCAGGGATGAGGAGAGCACAACTGTGTTCAGAGGACAGTGAATAAGCCATTTAGCTAGAACAAAGGATTCTTTCACAGGGGCAGGGAAGATAAGGTTGGAGGACCCCAAAAGCTCAGTAAGGAGCCTGGGTCATCATCTCGTAAAAGGCACCAACATTTTTAAAAGATGAACCTTTGTTTTCGAGCCAGCCCTGATGGCCTAGCGGTTAAAGTTTGGCACACTCCACTTTGGTGGCCAGGGTTTGTTTCCTGGGCACAGAACCACACCACTCGTCTGTCAGTAGCCATGCTGTGGCAGTGGCTCATGTAGAAGAACCAGAAGAACTCGAAACTATACACAACTATGTAATGGGATTTTGGGGGGGAGGGGAGAAAGAAGAAAACAGGAGGAAGATTGGCAACAGATTTTAGCTTAGGGTGAATCTTCCCCTGCAAAAACAAAACCAAAAAGACCACACAAAAAAACCTGTTTAAAATGTGTATTATTCTAAAAAGACCACAACTTTTATTTTGGAATAATTTAGATTTACAGAAAAGTTGCAAAGATGGTACAGGGAATTTCCATATACCCTCATCCAGTTTCCCCTAATGCTAACATCTTACATCATGTGGCCAATTTGTGAAAACTGAGAAGCTGACGTTGGCATATCACTATTAACTAAACTCTAGACTTGATTCAGATTTCGCTAGTTTTCCACTAATCTCTCTTTTCTAGTCCAAGATCCAGCCTAGGATGCCACTTTGTATTTAGATGCTAACCTTTTTAATGGAGAATCTTAACATGATTAAAGGTGTTTTAAGAGAATCATCTGATAGCAATGGACAGGTTGGACCGGGAAATAGGTAGAAAGGCATCTGTAAAGGCATTCCAGAACTTCCCCAAATTTCCAAATGTACCCCGATGCCCAGTGCCTGAAGGTGCTTACCACCTTGAAGGTGCAGTTGCCAGGAAGAGGAAGTCCAGGCCGCTGGAAGCATCTCTGTGCCCGCTCAGGGCCTCAGTGGGCCAAAGGCATCTTTAGGATGGACCTGGGGGCCTTCAGCTAGGTCTTCCTGCCTAGGCCACCAAAGTGGGCTGGTAAGTCCAGGCAGGCAGCCAAAGAAATGTGTGCTTGCCTTCTTTTCTGAGAGTCCAGTCTGTCTCCCTTACCAGGCACCTTGATGTTGTGGAAAGAAAACAGGCTCTGGAGTCAGGTTGGACCAGGGGTTGAATCCTGGCTTCACCACTGACTGTGGGACCCTGGGTGAGTTCCTGAATTTCTCTGAGCCTTAGTTTCCTCAATGGTAAAAAGTGAGAGCTTAAACTTCCTTCACAGAATTATTGAGAGGATTAACATTTAAAAAGTGTTCATGGGGCCAGCCAGTGGCGCAGCAGTTAAGTGCACACATTCTGCTCTGGTGGCCCGGTGTTCGCTGCTTCGGATCCTGGGTGCAGACATGGCACTGCTCATCAAGCCATGCTGTGGTAGGCGTCCCACATATAAAGTAGAGGAAGATGGACACGGATGTTAGCTCAGGGCCAGTCTTCCTCAAAAAAAAAAAAGTGTTCAGTAGGGTAGCTGGCACAGAGTAGGCATTCAATAATCATCAGCTCCTTTGACAACCTGAGGGTGGGGTCTGGGCCTGTAATTTTCTTGCATATCTTCATAGTGCTTCACACACAGAAAGAACTTCATAAATTGATGATTGTAGTACAGAGTTCACAGACCCACTGACCTCAGAAAGGGCAGATCATGTCTCCAGTTACATCATTCATTTATTTAGCAAGTCTATATTAGGCTCTCAGTACACAGCAATAAATAGATAAAAGCCAGACACGGTGCTAAGTGACCAAGACGTGGTCTGTGTCAAGAATGGTACAGCCTAGGAAGGGAGCGGTGTCTCCAGACAACTTTCCTTCAGGTCTGATACATAGTTTGACTCAGTTTAATAAGCAAGGCGCCCAAGAGCACAAAGACTGGCTACTTCTGTGTGGGGGGAGGGAGGAGCCTCGCAGAGAGCGTAGACTTGGGACTGGCAGAATGAGCAGTTCTTCCAGTAAGAAAAGGTGGGGAGGTGAGAGGGAGACAGAGAGAAGCACTTCATCACGCGGGAAACACAAGATGCATTCTGGGACCGTATGCAGTCTTGTGGGGTTTATGGAAGGAGCGGTGGGAGAGGAGGTTATAAAAACATGGCAGCTGTGATACTTCCGCACACAAAGGGCTGAGGGGCAGCTCTCTGGCAGCAGGGGCGGGGTGGGGGAGCTGACTCGAAGCTGTGCTTTTGCATAACCACCACAGCTTTTTTTGTACATGGTTTAGTTGGGGTGGCTTGGGGAAGAGACGGTTACTGGTAGTAGTAACAGGTGGAAGTGAGGGGCACGGGCGTTCCAGCCACTCTTGGCTTGGCCCTGCTAGGAAGGGAACTGTATGATCCTTAAGAAAGAGGAGGTGGAGGGAAGGACTGTTGGGAGTCAACCACAATGACCACTACACGTTCAACTAGAGAAACAGAAAGTGAGGTGCAGAGAAGGTTTGAGAGATTTCAGAGATGAACAGGCAGATTGTGGTGAGAAAGGGTGTAACAAGAGAGCTGGAGAGGCAAAGACGACTCCAAGGCTTCTAATGTGGTCAACCGGGTGAATGGAGAAGAGGAGAAACAGGCTTTGTGGGCTCAGGGGGGTGGGGGTGAAGGTGGGGGTAGGTACTCTGTTTGTACTCACTGGGCATAAGGGATATCTGGGTAATGATATCCAGAGGTCAATACAGCTCTACCTTTAAAGGTCATCCTCCTGTCTGGGATTTGCTTCAAAATAATCTGAGAATGGCGGGTCGGCTATAGGTGAAACAAAATTGGCTATGAGTAGATAACTGAAGTGGATGAGAAAGTAACAATTAGCTCCCAACTAAGAACAAAAAAGCTGCCCTGCCATTCGTCTGGCTGGAGGACAGGCATAGGTAAGGCCAGCTACAAAGTTACCATGAAACAACATTCCTCCCAAATGCAGGCTACAGCTTAAGTGTCAGAACCACCCCCTTTCTCTGTGTGGCTACCGCTTTCTGACTCACTGAGAAAACTTGTTCCCTAAAATGATGGACCATCAGAAACTTGGCCGTTTGAAATTTTATCAGTAAAAATGAAAAACCCTTCTGTTGCCCAGAGGATCTAAGTCACTTTGACACGGAGAAGCTGTCCTGATTTGCAACCTAGGTTCAGAGGTTCAGATAAGGGGCTTCTGAACACAATATTCCACGTTTATCTTAACTTTGTACTGCCAAAGGAGATGAACCTGGGTCTCCTGCGCAGTTCCGACCAGATGTTGACTCCTGCTTTGCTTTGAGCCTATCAAAATACTGCTTAATTTAAGTGTTAGCTAAATGCTACCCTTCCACCAAATCCTGTAACTCTCTCTTTGCCTGTTCGGTGAGAACCCCCAGAGTTCCGCTGGTGTATGGTCTCCTTCTTTGCAGTGAGTTAATAAATCTGGTTTTGTCAAACTACATGTTTGTTCCTAGCGATCTTAGGCTGAGTGGACCAGGACATGGGTAATGGGGGTAGGGGACTTCTTTGTACTCTTCTCTCTGTGCTTGCAAATGATTCACATTTTCCATAACATTTCTAAGCATTTAAAACGTCCTGACCCCAAGATATGAGCCATGACAGTGTTTGAGATCTAAAGAGGCCAGAATAATAACCCCAAAGATGTCCACATCCTAATCTTTGGCGCCTGTGAATGTTACCTTCCTAGCAAAAGGGACCTTGCAGATGCGGTTAAGGCTAAGGACCTTGAGACGGGGAGAGTAGTCTGGATTATCCAGGTGAGCCCAATGTTGACATGTCGGCCCCTAAAAGCAGAGAAACTTTCTTGGCTGTGGTCAGAGAGAGATGTGACGATGGGAGAAAAGTCAGAGGTGCAATGTTGCTGGCTTTGAAGATGGAGGAAGGGGCCATGAGCCAAGGAATGTGGGCAGCCTCTCGAAGACACACAAGGTAAGGAAACGGAGTCTCCTCTAGGACCTCCAGAAAGGAACGCAGCCCTGTTGATAATTTAATTTTAGCCAATGAGACCCATGTCAGAGTTCTGACCTATAGAACTGTAAGGTAATAAGTCTGTGTTACGTTAAGCCACATTTGTGGTAATTTGATATGGCAGCAATAGAAAACTAATACAAGATCACCCAGAGGTGTGAGTGAAGACAGAAATGAGCCAAGGGCGCCTGGGGGACACCAGCTCCTCAGAGGAGAGAAAGGAGAGTCAGCCAAGGAGAGAAGGAAACACCCAGCAGGGGAAGAGCCAGAAGAGGCCAACAAAGCAAGAAGTTCCAAGCGCGAGAAAGGGGTCCTGAGATTAAAATGGCCTGCTCTTTAAAGTGAGAGCTGAAGGACAGTAAACAGTCTTTCAATTTAAAGTGCATGTTATTTCCTTGCTTCATTTTCCTTGTGATTCTATCATTTGCATATAACAGCCTCTTTCACCTGAAATTGTCACCACCTCCATTCATGTTTTTTTTTTTTAATTAATTTTCTTTGTGGTAACATTGGTTTATCACATTAGATAAATTTCAGATGTACAGGATTATATTTCGATTTCTGTGTAGATTATAGCATGTTCGCCACCCAAAGACTAATTAACCCTTCACATTAAAAGCCTGAGAGTTTGCGAACTTTCACAACCTCAATCCACATTGTAAACCCATCAAGGTAATGTTCTGGTTCCAGAACAGCAGGGTTTTGTTTTTTTGTTTTTTTTACCACACTGTAAGCGGGAAAGAAATGGAGCTCTTTTTATGTGCTCACACAAGTTATCTGACTCGGGGGGAGAGCCTAAAGCATGAGACAACAGCACCCGGACTGGCCTGCGGTCCTAATCTCCGATGTGAATGCTCCACGCAGACCTATCCGTTTCCCATAGGGAAGGTTCAAAGCGGCTGCTCCTCATTGAAATATTTCCTCTCCGCACACCACCTCAGCTACCAATTTGGAAAATGGCAAATTATTTCACCCAGGTGAGACTGTTGATGGCTTTGACTATCTTAGAAAATATTTACATTCTAACAGGCAATGTTTAGGAATGGAAAGAAATGCCGAATTTGTAGATTTTCAGGCTTTAAGACTAAGTGAAGAATCTGAAGGAGAGGAGTGTGTTCCTAGACGATAAACTCATGAACTTCATCTGGTTCTGACGACCTGGGCCTTATGCCTCATTCTCACATGAAGGCCTTGGCGCCTGATGTTTTCTCTGCCTGAATACTCTACCTGATTCATTCTTCAGAATTCAGAGTAGTTGTCACTTTTGTAGAGGGGCTGTCCCAGATGACATGGGCTCCTTCCATGACAGGCCCCCACAGTACACCTGTACTTCTTCAGAAATGTTCCCCACACCTGCAATGACTTCTTCAGTGTCTATCGCCTTCTCTTTAGATGACACATTCTGCGAGGTAAGGACGAGGTCTGCCTACTGTTGTGTTTGCTGTCATCTCCTGGTCTCTTGCATGTGGCAGATACTTATAAATATTTGTTGATGATTGAATAAACAAATGAAGGGTGGGGGCCTAGTGCTCTTGCTCTGGGTTTACAGGTAATTTCCATATTAATGGTTCCTGGAAACGGAAATGAGAATTAAACATTTGGGCCCCTCAGAGCTAAAGGACCAAAACCATTGAGTTCCTAACACCCCGTGTTCATCCCTGGTCTTCTCCAAAGCCTGGAGCAGCTAACAAACAGCAGAACAAGTGGGACAGATTTTAGACGTGAGTGCCAAGACAATTCAACGGGAGAAAAGATTAATCTTCTCTACAAATGGTGTTGGGACAACTGGATATGCACATGCTAAAGAATGAAGTTGAATCCCTTCCTTACACCATACACAAAAATTAACTCAGAATGGATCATAGACCTAAGGTAAGAGCTAAAGCTATCTAACTCTTAGAAGAAAACATAGGAGTAGACGTTTGTGGCTTTAGGTTATTCAAAACTTTCTCAGACGTGACGCCAAAAGGACAAGTGACAAATTTGACTTCACCAAAATTAAAAAGTTTGTGCCTCAAAGGACACTATCAAAATGTAAATACAACCCACAGAATGAGAGAAAATATTTGTAAGTCATGTATCTGATAGGACTCGTATACATAATACATAAAGTATCTTACAACTCACTAAGAAGCAGCCAAATAAGCCAATTGAAAAAAGGACAAAGAATTTGAATAGACATTTTCCCAAAGATATACAAATGACCAGTAAACACATGAAAAGATGCTCAACATTATTAGCCATCAGGGGACTGTAAATTAAAACCACAATGAGATTTGACTTCACACCTACTAGGATGGCTATACTCAAAATGACAGAAGTGTTGGCAAGGATATGGAGAAATCAGAATCCTAATACATTGCTGGAGGGAATGTGAAATAATGCAGCCACTTCAGAAAAGTTTAGCGGTTCCTCAGACTTAAACATGGAGTTACCATTTGACCCAGTAATTCCATTCCTCAGTATGTACCCAAGAGAAATGAAAACATCCGTCCACACAAAAACTTGTAGTCACAAGCCACATAACATTTTTTTTTTAATCGACACCTTCTTTTTACCTGGATTTATTCACTTTCCGGAAGCATAAAAGAATGACTAAATAGATCAGAAATACTAAAGATAGTTCTAACAGCATATACAGAATAGCATGGTTAACACTTACCTCAAGGAAAAAAGGTTCCAATGAGGCCAAAATACAATTTTACTTTGAATTTTAAGAGAAGCAGCTTTTGAGTTATTTTTAAACTACTATCATTCAACTGTAGAATCAGATATCGTTATATGTAAATTTTAAAAAAGAAGCACTATTACTATCTTATTTGAAAGAAAATATTTTCATAAATTATTTTGTACCTAATTCTTTTTTAATGTGTTTTGAAAGCGTAGTCTTTTTTTTTAAGGTTATGAAAGTTAACATCCTTGTGAAATTACAGTTGTACATTATTAGACATGTTGTAGTTACACCACTTCACCCCTAGTGCCCTCCCCCCACCCCGCTTTCCCCTGGCAACCACCAATCAGTTCTCTTTGTCCATATGTTAACTACCACCTATGAGTGGAGTCATACAGAGTTCGTCTTTCTCTGTCTGGCTTATTTCACTCAACATAATACCCTCAAGGTCTATCCATGTTGTTGTGAATGGGACGACTTTGTCCTTTTTTATGGCTGAGTAGTATTCCACATATATATATATATATATATATATATATATATATATATATATGCCACATCTTCTTTATCCAATCATCGCCACATAACATTTTGATCAATGACAGACTGCATATACAATGGTGGTCCTGTAAGATTATTACCATATAGCCTAGGTGTGTAGTAGGCTATTCCATCTAGGTTTGTCTAAGTACACTCTATGATATTCACTCAACAATGAAATTGCCTAATGACCATTTCTCAGAATGTTTCCCTGTCAAGCAATGTGTGACTGTCTATGAATTTTCATAACAGTATTATTCATAACAGCCAAAAAGTGGAATCCACATGTCCATCAACGGATGGATAGACGTGGTATATTCATAAAATGAAATATTTACCCATAAAAAGGAATAAAGATACATGTTACAACATGGATGAATCTTAAAAACTTTTAAAGTGAAAGAAGCAATCACAAAAGGTCATATATTATTTGATCCCATTTATATGAAATGTCCAGAATAGGCAAATCTAGAAAGACAGGAAGTAGACTGGTGGTTGCCTAGGGCAGAGTAGGATGGGTGGGGATTGTAGGGAGGTGGGTGATGGAGAGTGACTGCTAACTGGTATGGCATTTCTTCTTGGGGTGATGAAAACATTCTGGATTTGATTGTGGTGATGGTTGCACAACCCTATAACTATACTAAAAACCACTGAATTACACACTTTAAATGAGTGCATTGTATGGTATGTGAGTTACATCTCAATAAAGCTGTTAAAAAGTTTAAAAGTAGGTTAAAGAAATGCTGTGCTGTTATTTCAAAACATCACACCTGTGTTAGAAACCAATCCCACACTCATTTTCCCAAGCACAAAGGAAAACACAGCTTCTGTCTTCTGGGACCGAGTCCTGAGCTCATTCACTTTCCTGTGTGCCTGCACACCTGTCAAGGGCTCAGGGCAGGAATTCTGCTCTCAGTAAATCATGGACCTGCAGGCTTCTTGCAACGGAGCACTCAATTCTGGAGAGCCATGTATTTTTCTCTCTTAACAGTAAATTGTCCTTGAAGTTTAAAGTGCAGCACAAAACATTACTTTCCTTCTTTCTTTCCAGCATAGACAGATTCACTCCAAAAGGTCACTCGAAACTCACTGGGTAAGGTGGTTAGAGCAGGCCGCCAGAGTGCCAGGATGACCAAGCCCTAAATGTCAGACGCTGAATTTTTGGGCTCCTGATTTGTTCTTTCCCTCCTTTTCTTTCGCCGAGGTTCTCTAGCTCTAGGACAAAGGTGTAAATCCCCATCGCATCCTCCATACCAAGAGTGCTGGATGGGAAGAGATAAAAGGGCTTCCTGGAGTTCGGGCTCCATTTCCTAGCTCTGTGGGCTCACACTTGGGCGTCCATCTGCTCCTGAGCCACTTCACTTCCCTTCTTCATGTCCATGGCAGGGCTCAGTTAGGAGTCCTGAGAGCAGTTCCTGCCCTGGCGTGTCAGAGGGAACGAGTGAACACAGAGGGAAGTCCAGCTGGTGAAGAAATCATGAAGCAACAAACCTAGGACTCTTCTCAAGCGAAAAGCCTAGTCTAGAGGGGGGTTTAGAGCAGGCACCGACAGACACACAGTGAAATGAATGAACTGGACTAACAAAATAAGCGAAACTTTATTTCACAAGTCCTTGAGATATAAAAGAAGATAATGGCAAGTCTAAGGATAACAGAAGCCATACAACTGAGTGTGAGAGCACTCCAGGGGTAAAAGGAGATGGGAGTGGGAGGGAAAGGTGTGTGGCTCAGTACTTTTCTAGCTTCAGAAAGTCAGGGAGCCCAGATCACAGCCAGAATGTGCCGGTATTGGTTACAGATTTTTCACAAACGTGTTTACCTGTGGGAAAGAGAAAAACCAAGAGTCAAATTCACATTTTCAGTAGCCTATACAAGAGTATATCCACAATGCCTAGGTAGCCAAGCCCATGAGTTTTCTGTGAGCAAGGAGAAAAAAGGTATGGAGAGGAAACGTGACCTGCCCAGGGTCATAGAGCATCAAGTGGCAGAGCTGGGAATAGCATCCAGAAGTCTCATTTCCCTAGTTCTAGAATACCTTAGAGGAGGAAGATAGCTGGGAAACACATATTACAAGTCAATTATGTAACAATTATTAGCCCAAAATACTTTAGAGAATAGGGATTCTATTTGTAACTTGTACAAGGCCCCACAGGCTTTGGAGTGTGAAATGCAATCTGAGGCGCAAAGCCCAAGGTCCATGGCACTGAAGTTTGAAGCAGAGATAAAAGTGCAATAAAGGAAAACCATTAGAAAGCAGGAGTTAAGGTCCTCCTCACCTTTCTCATGAGTTCTTCTTCTTTAGTTACTTCAGAAAAATCATCATTCACGTCCAACACCAGCACAGGAATGTTCACCAGAGTCTCAAAGTGCAGCCTATAAGCAGCACAAACATTTAGGGAACAGGAAAAAGAGAGCTGAGCCAAGCTTCACATACTCACCAAGCCTTAGTAATTCAGAGAACAGATCTAAAGTCACGTGACTTCTCAATGAAACTGCATACAAACAGCAGTTTAAAAAAAGAATTCAATAAAGCTGGCTGGAAAGAGGAAGGCTGAAATTTCTCTTTAGTCTTGAGAATGATACTGAAGGTCAGAGCCCCAAACGTTTTAAGTGGACAGCAGACCAAGCCCGAAGGGAGTAAAGGCCAAAACTAGCAATGTCAACTTCGTAAACTGACAAGTTCTCTAAAATTTTTCAGCCCTTCACCCTGAGCCAACTACCACCATCACCAATCACCATGTTCAATCTAGGGGAATGTTAAAAAAGCTGCAGAAATAGAATCTCATAAAAAGTCTCTTGGAATATACAGATTATATCCAATATTAAGTTTCTGAGCTGGATAATGCTTGACTTTTCCAGTACATTCTAAATCTTCTTATGGGGCTGCACATTGAAGCGCCTGCACTTTAACACTGGCTGTGGGAGGCGGCCTCTGTCTGCCGCTGCTCTCTGCTCTGCTTACTTGGTTGTCCTGTGAACGAGCCAGGCTTCGTGCTGATCATGAAGCTGCTCGAGATACGTCAGCTCAATTCCTCTCTCCTCTTCCCTCGCCCTCTGGTGCAGTCTCTTCAAACACACCTGAAAGACAATTCCCGGGCCTCATGGAGCTCATTTGTTATCTTGGCTGTTACAAGGCAGTCTTGGGGCTCTCAGACCCACTCATGATGTCTATCCTGAGCGCTGTAAACCACGACTTTGCTTCTGCGGTCTTGTTTTCTTATTCAATCACAGCTTAATAGCAAACATCATCCACCCCGGTAACCTGAAGTTACCCCTTTTTTTCCTCCTCCCAACCACATCCAGGAAGTCACTAAATTCTCTTTAATCTCTCCCTAGTTGTTTCTCTCCTTGCCTCCCTCTCACCTCTGCCTTAGTCAGGTCCTCATCACCTCTCATCTGGACTATGGCAAGAGCCTTCTGGCTCTCTGCCTCCTGGAGGCGGTGAAGTGAATGGAAAGAGTGTAGGCCTTAAAGCCAGAAAGTCCAGGATTAAATTCCTGTCTTCACCATGTGCTAGCGGTGCAATCTTGTGGGCTTCCAGTTCCTCCTTCTCCCCTCGCCCCACAGGTCGCTGTGAGGATTCAGAGGTAAGGCACGTCAAGTTTCTGGCCAAGGCTGTTCTCTCCTTCCTGCTGGTCCCCCTCAGTCCACCCTTCCACAGTACTGCAATATAATGGCATTACTCTCCTTGCTTAAAGACTTCACAGGGTCCCTACTGCCTACAGCCATCAGCCAAGGTTCAAGGAAGTTTGAGTAGCATCATATTTACAAAAGGGTAAGTAATCTGAAACATCTTTCACTTCCTATCAAACACTCACTCTGGAGCACAATGCAAAATCTGCATTAAGTCAAAGGAAAAAAAGTGACATGAGACTAACCCTCCTTCCAGAGTGTGCATAATTCTACTCTGCCTTCGCCTGGTAGAAACGTTGGAAGCAGAGTGGCTCAGAGAATGTCATCTTCTCCTTTACTTGTCACACAAGGCCATTCCCAGGGTCTGGCACCCCTCCTCCCTCTCCATCTCGGTGTCCTCAGCTCCCGCCCTGGGCTCACTGCTAGAGCAGTGGGCTCTGACCTCCTGTCTGCAGCACAGACCAAGCTCTTTCACACCTCAAAATGTTTGCTCCAAGTGTTTGTTTTGCCCGAACTCCATCCTTCCTCTCTCTACCCGGCAAATATTTCATTATTCAATGTCATCTCTCCTGGGAAGAACAGATGGATTAACTCACTGATTTAGGACTTCCCTCTTTGAAGCACTTAAAAAACTTTCTAAATGTCGTGCACAGTATTCCCAAAGATGCAGAGTCCTTGCAGTTTCCTTCTCATCCTACCTTTCCTCTAAGGAAACGAAATCATACAAGCAAATTTCACTTATGATCTTATGTCCAACTTTTCAAATTGATGAACAGAGACAAATCTAATAGGTTAATACTTTTAGCACTTACCCCTCACATTTCTCCCTTTCCCCTGAATCAATTATTGTCCCAAGTTAGATGAAGTCCCTGCCTATAATTTAGTTAGATAATAAGTAAAACGAAATATGCAAAATAGCAAATCAAGTGCTATACTGTGAGGTGTGGATCTTAAGTGCAGCAGTTCAGATAAGGGAGGGCGCAGCATGGGCTCCAGCAGTCAGAGAGGCGATTCCTGGAAGAGGCAGGAGCTCCCCCTTTATCTCTGGTACCGCGTACCGAGCACCACTCCGAGAGCTGAGCTACGCCCTGGGCAAACACAAACCACCAGTGGCATTTCAGCTCAATCGGATGACACAGGGAGGTCTGCAGAGGGTGCTCTGAGGGCACAGTGCCTGGCGGACACCCAGGAGGCAGGCCAGAGTCCGTCTTGTTCAGGGTTGAGTACTAGGCCTGGCAGGGTAGTTGGTCAATAAATTTTTGTCACATATATTCAATGTTTTAATTTCTGACTAGTCTATCTCCATTTGCCTTCTTCTCCTACCTTCCTCTTTTCCATTTCCACTTCCTTCACTCTGAACCTGCCTCTTTTTTCCCCTTCTTTCTGCTCCTACACCCCCACCCTTACTGCTGATGACTTCAAGACATTTCCCCTTATTCCCCACCTCCCCAGTCACACAGCTTTAAACTCTTGACTTCCAGCTACCCAGTTCTCCACCCCACTGACAACCAATGTTATTAACTTTTTGTGTACTTTCAGAAATATTCGACACATACACACATTCTTACCTCCACCTTTTTTTTCTTTAACCATACATATAAAAGGTGTCCCACCATACACTCTGTTTTTGTTTTTCTTCACTTAACAATATGTCTTGGAGATTGTACAGTACTTTCTCATTCTCTTCCATGACTTCAGAATTTTCCAGTGCATGGATGGAGCATAATATATTCAACTCGTCCCTACTGATGACCACTTGGGTTGTTTCCAATAATTTGCTATTACAAACAATGCTGCCTTGCACATGAGCCATGATGCCCAAGTGGGAGCATATTTATGGAGTGAATTTCAAGAAGCATTATTAATAGGTCAAAAGGTATGTGCACTTGCTAATATACACTCCCAAACTGCCTCCTTAGAGGCTAACAAATTTACATGGCCACCAGCAACGTAGCTTCAGGATTTCTAAACATAGCCAAGCTACCTAATTTTCCTCCTTGAGAGAAAAATATTATCAGAATTAATGAAAATGCATACTTTTAAAATGTGGCTTTATATTTCCAATTATACACAAGGGCAGAGCAATTCTTTTTATAAAAGCTATAATTATTCATTCATTGCTGGCAGGCAAACATTGATGTTAAGGTCTCTCCTATTAAAATAGGCTAACATTTCCCTTTTGACCATTAATTTACTTAACAGAGCAAACTTTTCTTCCCCCTAGAAATCTAGCTAAACTCCTATTTTAAGCATTTGGCATAATTCGTGATTCTTGCTTTACTGATACGGCTACAACAAATTCTTTTAAAAAAAATCCTGTGCAAACAGTGTTTTAGTCTGGTCCCTCTTCCTCTCAGTCCTCATGGCAGGACACAGCTGAATGTGAACAGGGAAGATAGTGCAGCTGCAACGGCCAGGGAGGGACCCTTCTGCCTATCTGCCCCCTTCACCTACTTCCCCCTAGGAAGAGCTGCTGCTCAGACTGCTTGGAATCAGAGACAGCAACGAGACTGTGACTGCTGGTGGGTCTGGCCATTGTGCTTCCCAAGCCCCAAACTCAGGTGCCATTTGTTCCCAGGCATTTCCAGCATGCCGTCTCAGCTGCAAACGGTCCCAGGCAGGGCCTGGCTCTGTCAGGCACACTGGTTGGCTGCACTCTCTCTCCTTGATCCCATGGGTCTGCGTGGGGACACTGAGGCCCAGCCATTTCTTTTCTGATGCTTCTTTGTTATTGGCTTGCTCACTTTTTAGACTTTAGGAGAGTAGGTGGACAGGAGCAAAAGGGCCCACTTAGGTCCATCTCTCATGCGCTAAACTCCAGATTTACCAGGGCTCTGCAGTGAAGTACTGGGTACTTGCATAGCTTTTTACATAGAGATGTTTTCACTTCGGTTCTGCTCTTCTCTTGGATATAGTTACCTTTGAATCTCACAAAAGAGGTCAGGGCGACTTCAGGGGAAGGATACCGGCATTCCTGAGTCCCCAGCTCTAATGCCATCAAAACAGCACCAAAATCCCCATCCAATCTCAAAATGAATATGCAGTTTTTCTTTTTCTACCATTAAGTTGTAAAAATCCTTCAACTCCCCTTATTCTACCCTAGCTGAAATATCTCAATTAGTTTCTTCAAAAAAGATGTATCAGCCACACCGTAATAATCACCACCACCACCGTCATCATCGTCCCCTTCTCAGAAAGTCATTCCGGGTGCACAAAGACGTGAGGAAGACTTTCTTGCTTCCCTTGCTGGGTCCCAGTGTCTGAGTTCGATCTCAGCTCCCCAGAAACAAAGCCTCTACAGCCAGCCCAGCACCCTGTTTCACTCTCAGGAACAAGTCCACCCACTTCCTCATTGCCGACACCGCCTTCACGGCACTGAGCTGATTACGCTGAAGTTCTGCTTCTCTTGGAAAAGATCAGGTCAGCACTCTCAGTTCTTCTTATGCTTAGCCCCTCAACCTACTGCTTTTTCAGCCATCCATCCCACAACTCCTACTGGAAAACATGCCACCTCTTCAAATTCCAACCATAGTCTCAATTCAGTTCAAATCCATGGAGCTCTCCTTCAACTTTTGCCCAGGCCATGAGCCTTCTGGAGGACCAAGACTTTCCTCTCATCCTGAACCCGACACTCAGCTACTTCAAACCATCCCCTTAGGCAGAGATCTCCTTTTCCCCTACACCAACACCAATTCCCACCCCAACAGGATGGTCACCTACGTAATTTACCTCTTCTATTCCTGCTCCAGGCAGTGAAGACTACTGAAAGAAGTCATATAAATGTGACCCAGCCAGTTTCAGCTTGGTTCTTTTCACAGAAGGTTCTCAGCCCTCTGGCTTCACTGCATCTCTAGTTGAGTTTCACTTTAAACCTTAGACCTTTATTTCTGTGGAATCTCTTGATTTCCTCCCATGACCTAGCTTCTGCCTCACAATCTCCAGAAACTGCCGACACAAAGAGCCCAATATCTGGTCCCAGTCACACTCCAGGGCCTCTTTCCAGGCTGCCACCTTCCTGAAGTGAGGCCCTTCTTTCCAGTCCTCTCTTCTCCAGCTCTTGCAAGCCTGTGCAACAGACAGGGCCTCTCCCACCTGTTTTCTGACCCGGTCTGCTCTCAGGCTTCCTCCTGTCCACAAGGCTCAGTCCTGTCTCTAAAAAGCACGGCCTCTAGACTGAAGAGAGCTTTCCCTCCCAAGATTATGTGGTATATCTGGCATTTGACTGTACACTACCTATATGTCTCAAAGCCTGAGAGCAACACATCTCTCAAAAAATACCTCCTGCCTTAACTCAGAATTGTACTCCAGAAGAGTCCTTAGAGATCACTCGACTGAGCCACTGGATTTGACAGACAAGGACCCCTCCAGGAGAAAGGTTTCCAGGGGCTGCCCACAGTCACTGCCTGTCAGTAGAGGCCAGGGACCACTGCTGTCTCCAGAGACTTTAGTGCTCCTGCCATGATGTCATCCTGTTGTGAGCTAGAATGGCTCCATGGTCCAAGTCAGAGTCCTGGAATACAACTTCTGTAGTCCTTCCTGCCTTACCAGTGGCATTCTCAAGGTTCAAAAGGAGGTTACAAATTAGGGCAGTATCAGGATGAGGTGAGGAAACCCTCCATCTCTTCCTCTCTACATCCTATTCAGGAAACCATCAAGACCACCACAGACTCTGATGACCCACTTAGAGGGAAGGAAAAGCTGAGACAACTGATTATGGTTACCTGGTCAGAGGGTCCAACCTGCCAACCCTGGGTGATAAGACAACACCCAATTTTCTCTCTATTGTTGCTACATTAGGAGGAACACTTTCTACGAATAGTCAATTGCTTTAGCCTTCTGCTGCAGAACACCTATGGGAAATGGGTGCTCAGTGGTAGAATGGGATGCTGTTTACCCATGACTCTCTGTGCTTCAGATAATACCCGCAATCTAATTTCTCCAACCAGAAAATCAGGGGCTTGGAGAACATCACCTCTTAAGTTTAATATGGCCCTAAAGCCTAAAGCTTTAGGTTCTGTGTTACCTGGGGAGTGGCCCGGAGGTAGATGAAGCCATGTAATCTGAGCCGGCTGGCAAACTCCTGCAGGAGAAAAGAATGCCACTCCTGATAGATATGCCATTCGATGTCACTGAGGGAACCATTTTCAAAAAGATTCTTTGCAAAGATATACCTGGTTGGAAATGTAAGTGGGATGGGGGAGGGGAGAAAAATGAGAAATGGAGTGAAAGGCAAAAGAGAAAGAGAAGCAGACAAATCAATAACCAAATTGTTCCATGTCTATTCAAACCACTTAATCTTTCTAGCTCCTCATAAATCTGTAAAAAATCTGAATTCTTAACCTATTATCTCCTTCCTTGCTCAACACTAAGGTATGAAATAGCATCTAGCCTTTAGAGGTCCAAATCACAGCTCTCCAGATGGATTACTCCACTGGAAGAAAAGGGGCCCTGGAAGAGAGTATCAGTGGTCCCTAACAACCTTCCCTCTGGAAACCAGTCAGAACATACAGCAAATGGTGCAAGTAAACTCAAACTTTTGAGATTTCCTTATTATTATTGTAGCAAGCTCCTAAGCAAAAAAACAATCTAGTGTAAAGCACCCACCACATTTCATTTAAGGACTGAGGGCTTCTGAGTCTTCAGGCTGCTAAGCCAGCCTTTCGTCTAGTTGAGAAGTGAAGAAGGAACTGCATTTAAGAGGTGTCACCTCTGGAGCAGGAAGCGCACTTCCTACTGACTGCAATATTACCAAGTAAGCAGACTCTCCTCCAAAGCACACATGGGCTCTTATTTACTCGCTTCCTCTGCTGCTGAGCTTCCAATCCAGATACAAGAAAGCAAAATCTAAAAATCAAACTAGCTTTGCCCCCTGCTTACGTCCACAACTAAAGGAGCATCTGGTAAATAGGAAATTGGAGCTAAGCAGAAACCCTTACTTCAGAAGGGTCAATTCTGCTCTCAAACCTCAGGCATCTTAATACAAAACACAATTTACATCCTAAACAATGAACTCCAGTTTCTAAGGCAACGCTCAGCAACTAGCTAGTTCTGGGAAAATGAAATTCAGAATCCTTGTGTACAAATGGCTCAGGGAAGTACACATCCGAGGCTACAAGTGTTGCAATTAAGAGAATGGGTTGCAGAGTCACATTCCTGAGTCTGAACCTGGCTCCGAAATTCACTAGCTGTGTCACCATGGGCAAGTCATCAAACCATCTCTGCCTGTTTCTTCCTCTGTAAAAGAGATAACAGAGGAACCTAACTCATAGAGTCATTATGAGGATGGTACATAATCCTCACATGGTGCTTAGAAGAGTGAATGGCACACAGTATTCAAGACATCTTAGTTGTTGTTATAACTACTTTTTTGCTAGGCTATGAAAAGACCAATTTGGGAGCGCCAGTAGTCAACTCTCCCAGTCTGGAATGATTTAGCTATAGTCTAGGCGATGGCAACAAAGGAAAAAAAGGTGACTTTTGTAACTCAAGTTTTGAAAAATGTTTTCAGCTTCTTCACAGGCAATATGGAAATTAAATCTTATAAAGAAAAATTAAACATCTGCTAATAAGTCCTATAAAAGGAGCCCTCCCCTTTTTTGAGGATAAGTATTTCTTTATTTCTCCCAGGCTGGTGCTGCTGCGGAGAGGGAGCAGAAGAGTGTGGTGCTGAGAGCTAAGGGGAGCGAACTACTGCAGTCTGAGTACAGGGGCTACAGAGAGGAACGAGCTTAAGGACCTGGGCATCAGGGTCCCTGCCCTAAAACCACATGCTATTGTTTTCTTTAATTTAAAGAGAAAAGATTTAGATTTCTTCCTCCCTGTTATTCACTCTCCCAACCTACCTGCACTCCTTCTTTGGAACACAAAAAACACACATGAGCACATGTGCAGTCTCAGAGTCCCCTGTTAGGCTGATTTCACCATGAAGGCAGGGCCTGGGTCTGCTCTGCTTACTGCTGCAGCCCCCAGACCCAGCCTGGTGCCTGAACACAGGTGGCATTCAATAAACTTGTGCTGAGCCAACAAATGAATGAATGAATTTTTAAAAGACTGGAAAGGCTTTCAATTACCTTCAGGATGAGAATGTGTAATTAGTTATCCTTTCTGTCTCAAAAATGCCCCTCTGAAGAAAACATGTAGAATGTGGTACCTGCCTACAGAGTAATCAATTCTCATCTCTTCCTTTACAAGTAAGTGTTAAGATCTTGCAGCTTCTAAACAAAGTATTTCTATTTCTGAGGGGTCACTCACATGCCTACCTTACTAAAGGGCTGGAAATCCAAAGACCAACAGTTAATATGTTTCCAAGCAACCCAGGTGGTTACAGCAAGTCACTTTCCTAGTCTAAGAGGGATGGCTTGGGAGAGGAGAGAGGAAAATAGGGAGTAGTATATCCAACAGTTGAAAAAGAACCCAAATCTATAGCCCAACCATTCATAATTCATAGTTAGCTTTTATAAAGAGTAGGCTCTCCCTTGGGGCACATAGAGAAGGAACGCGCAGCCCATAGGGTTTGTTTTACATATCTTGTGTGATTTCTAGGTAATGTTAAAAAAAAAAATCATACACGTATAAACGTAACCTTATATTTTTCCTCTAGGAGGCTTTATGGGAGCACTAAGAAGTAGAACTAGTTTGTCTAATTTGGAATTAATGGGTACCCAACTTAGTGTCTTCAGAAGTGAATGGACAATGAAAACGCAGCATTTTCCATTTTGATAACTCAAAGGGGCTAAGATAGACTGTCATGCTTTGAGCCACCATTTCACAGTGACACAAGGCATTCATAGCCTTCAGATAAAAAAGCTCTCAGGAGTGTCCAGAGCCAGGCACCCTCACTTCGTCTCCAAACGGCTTAAACACAAGTCACAGCCTGTTCTTGCAGCAGAGCCAGGGACTCCGGAGCCTAGACGGACTAGTTCCTCTGGAACCACCGGCGGAATTCCCAAGCTAGCTGCTAGGCTTCATTCATGGTGACTCCACATCACCCTCTCAGGGGTCAAGATGATGCCCTCCCTTGACCTGACATCAGCACTGGATGTCCATTACAGACTTTGGCCAGCATAAGCCCTGTCACATAATAAGGGGTCGAAAAAGGATTCTTAAATCCAAGACAGAAGCCAGTTTCACAAATGTGCTACTTCTACTTAGAAATCCTTTCTTGAAGAATAAAAAAAGGATTAATGTATTTCTCATGTCATTTTAGAAATGCAAATTGTAATTCCCCCTGTTTTTTTCTTCAAGGTGATAACCCAACCACTGATTCATTTGGTTTCCTAGAACATATGCTGCTACTTAAGTGTGTATTCTGCCTTCCTGCATATAACGGTTGTAGTAGGTAGCTACCAGCTTGCCTCTATGCCAGAAAAGAATAAGAAAACATAATCAGTGGCAATGAGGGAAATTAAATGCATTCAGTTTATGAAAAACACAATTTCCTTTCTTGATATATACGGTAACTCTGTGAAATTATAAGTCCGAACAAATCTGTGTAGCATTGTTCTTACAAAGAAGGGAAATTTTCAAAGTACAATTTTCACCAGAGAGAAAACAAGCAGTGCGGAGCATGGGGGCCTGTGTCCGGGGAGGGCTCCGGGTCTTACCTGTCACTGTACACAGACCTCTCAAAGATCTGGACCGCCTTCCCGGCCTGTAAGAGTTTCTCAGGGAGGGGCTCCAACTGTATTTTCAGGCGGCTCATAAAAGAAAATGTCTGGAACATGTAGGACCATCGTGCTGGCTCCTGGTACATCATATCCAGCAAGTTTCCAAGACTTTGGGTAGTGCAGGCCTACGGGGAAATTACAAAAGAGAAGAATTTCCTAGAAGGCATATTTATTTCATGGTGTTTACCTCTCCCCCTCCCCCACAGGTTTAATAATCAATGAGGGAAGCAATTACAAAAGTTTCCTTCCACTAAAAAGATAAAGTCACATCCCCCACTTAGTCGAAACCACATCATCAAGGAAGAGATTTCTGACCTTGTAAGATAAGAATCTGACAGAGGGAGATGACACGCCACCTTTAACATACCAGAGAGGAGCAGAGGACGAACCACACACAGAATTAGCGCATTCGCTGATTGCTGGGTTTGAGGAGTCGGTCTGAGGAGGAGTTAACAATCAACAACCACCTAGAACTCTATCTGGAATCCAATCTTTCCACTGTAACACTGCGCTGTCTCTCTTTTGATCTTCCATTTGTGGCTATTTCTTTATAAAACTTCAACCCAGACAAGAAAGCAACTGATTATCTGAAAACCCAACCAACCAACCAGTTCTCTCTCTCATAGAAGGGCTATGATTTGTTAAAGAAACCTTCCTCCGCCTTTCCAGAGATTTTATGAAAGGCGTTTGAAGACCCACTTACTCGGCCCGTGTGGGTGGGAACACGTGTGGGATACTCATGAACCCTGGATTCTCTCCTGGGCTCTGCCACTTACTCCGGGCCAAAGGGAGTTTTGCACAAAGCACTTTGGATCTGCATTCACTCAGTCACCACTAACGGAAGGCTTGTGTGGATGAGGCCTACATGGGCTGGGTGCTGTAAAGAGGACAGAAGACAAAACTAAGATTTATTTCAACGTTCACTGTGCTATGTTATCTCATTTAATCTTCAAAACAGCTTTATGAGATGGGTACCATTGTTATGCCCATTTTCCTGAGGAGAAAATCCACTCAGAAAGGTTAAGTAACTTACTTGTCCAAAGTCTCATGGCGAGTAAGTATTGAATGCAGATTCAAACCTGGCTTTCTCTAACTTCCTCATTCTAATACTTCATATAAAGGCAAGCAAGACACAGCTCCCAAACTCAAGGAGCTCACGATGCTCCTTGAAAGGGAGTGAAAAGGATATAAAGAGCTAGAATACAAGGTAGAACTTGTGATGAAGAGGTTACCACATACGGTAGAGGAAATCTGAGGAAGTTTCTGGAATAAGGTAGCATTAAGCTGGGAAGTGAACGATATGTGGAATTTCCACAGGTGGAAATGGGGATTAAGAAAGCATTTCAGGTGGAGACAAAGATAAAGGAGGGGGAAAAAGTTAGGTAACAAGTGGTACAATTTGGCTCAACATCACCCCTAGATTCTCAAGAAGGGTCCCGGCCCTTTGGGAGGCTTCAGCAGGAGCAATGAGTAGAGCAGAGTGGATCACCAAATGATTTCCCTCCTTCCAATTCCCCAAACCACAAACACACACCAGCCTCACAGATGGCTCCTGGCTGAGAGCGGAGGTAGAAGCAGGCGGACAAATTTGAATCTCCTCGAGTATCTGACGGTGTCACTAGAGACGGTGGAGCCCTTGGTGTGTAGCTTAGTTCTGAGACTGCATGGAACCCTGTTGAATAGAGTGGGGTGCTGTGCTGGCGAATGTACTAGGTCGACTGGGCGGGGGCTATTCCACCAGCAGGCTCTGGGCTACCAAAGGGAGACTGTTCCAGAACAAAAACTGTACAGAGGCCTGCATCACTTCTGAAAGAACCCATCTTAGCTACAGAACAAATGCAAACACCCCTTCAAACATATACACAAACAGAGGGACAATCATTGGACATAAAAATATTCAGCAATTTAAAAGGAGAGGACCAATCCACGTGCTCTGGACAAGCACCCTCTTAGGAGACAAGGTTGTAGTCAGAAACAGGAGAAAACAGAAAAGTCTCAATGAGATTCAAGAGATTGCCACATTGATAAGAACAGGCTATCATAAAAAAGGAGCAATATGAAAAGAACATTCTTAGAAGGGAAAATGGAATTGCCAAAACAAAACCCCCACTGAAGAGAATAACCAGCAGACCGTACACTGCAGTCAACCTATTTAGTGAATGTCACATATGATATCAGCTCAAGAAATTCTTCCTAAACAAGAAAAAAAAAGCAGAAAATTAAGAAAGAAATGAAAAGACATGCAGGCTACAATGAGGAGATCCAATATACATTGTAATATAGTGGTAGGGTAATTTTTTGCTTTTTCTTTCTTTACTCTGGAGAGACACATCAAGATGTAATGTCACTTGTGTTTCACCTCACAGAAATTAACACAATTTTGTATCAAACAACTTCCCAAATAGGGGTTAGAATGATCTGTAACTTCACAGTACCCACAGCTTAGACAAAGCTACCCAACCAAGGAAACAATTTTCATTCTCATGTGACAAGAGTCCAATACACAGAAGTGAAATGCCACCCACAACAAAAAAAGAGATGAGCAGAGGAAGACCACAACTTGTAAGATACGTCTCCCTCTCAGCAAATTTCACCATCACTGAGAATCACTGTTTAAGAGAAACATGTAGTACCTCTAGGTATTTAAGAACAGAAATAAAGTTTGAAACCATGGTACAGTAGGAATTATAGTTAGAAGGAACTGATCAGATGAAAAAGAAGCTAAAATCAAAGAAAAAGTTGAAGAAAATCTCTGAGACATGAGACTTTCCACCAGAGAAATTCACTGAGTACCAGAGAAGATTTTTTATATATTTACATATGCAGCTTTTACACACACACACACACACACACACACACACACACACAGAGGTACCCACAACTGGACCTATCCTGGTAAAACGTCGACAATTCATAAAAATGACACAAAAACCTAGTGGGGAGAAAAACACGAATTACTTATTTTGGGGGGGGAAAAAAGGATCAGAGCCTTCTCTAGCACAGAAACTACTTTTTACATTCTGGAGCAAAAGAAAGACATTTTTAGACAAGCAATCACTCAGAAATTACAACACCCACACACCCTTTCTAAAAAAAATTTCTCTAAAATATATTTCAACCAACTGAAAAAAATAATCAAAATAAAGAGTTAAGAAATGGGAAGATGTGGTAATGAGAAAACAGTGGTCAGTAACCAACCAGTAGAACAGAGTTAAGTATAAAGTAACTATTATCAATGTGGTTATGAAGTTTAATGCCAATTCCTATTGTTAAAGGAGAAATTTCACAATGTAAAAACATTCTGGATCTACACAATCTCACATGACTTCAATATATCTGGGGGATAGAATCTGGAGAAGAAGGTAATAAAAAAGTAGTAGAGTTGGGTTTTTTTTTCTTTCACAGAGACTCCATTAACATTGATAGACAGGTTTAAACATATGTATTTTTAACTTAAATGTTTCCACCGGTAGAATAAAAATAGTGAATTTCCAGTATGAATGAAGGAGAAAAATGAAAGAAAAATTTAAATATAGCAAAAAGAAAAAAAGGGAGATAAAAGCACAAAATAAGGTGGCAGGCATAAATTAAACATAATCATAATAAAAGAGAAAAATTCCCAGGAAAGGCAAACTCTCAGATTGGGGAAAAACTAAAAATCGTGTTCATAAGAGAAACACCTAAAACAAGAAGACATAATTGAAGAGAAATGAACGCAAAATCCATCAGGGAGACGCAAATAAAAAGGAAATACATGCGGCAAAACTGCATTAAAAAAAAAGAGCATTAAACGCTACAAGAGAATTTTTTATACTAATAACCCAATAAATATGCCACAAAGAAGTCATGAACCTTTTTATGCGGAATAACAAAGCATTGAGATATATAAAAATAGAGAAAAACCAATTAAAAATACAAGGAGAAACGGACAAAACACAATACAAGCACAAAACTTTAACAGACTTCTCTCAGAATTTAACATAAGAAGTAGACCCCAAAAATGAGAACTTGGAGGATAAGACCCTAAATCATGATTTTTTTCATATATTTGAAACTGAGATACATCTTACAATGTTTATTAAGTTAAAATTAACAGACATTTTAATTATTCCTTAGAAGTGTTATTAAATTATACGTCATACAATCAATGGCATCTTAGAATTTATAAAATGTCACATCAAACTCCATACCTTACAGATAATACATATTCTTCTGAAAAGTCCATGGCACTTTTACCAAAATTGATCATACAAAAAAATTGATCATACATAAGCCATGAAGAAAACCTCAGTAAGTTCCCCCATTAGAAACTGCTAAGCCACATTGTCTGACCATAACAAAATAAAGCATGCACAAAATCTACTCAGAAAATGTAAAATACCTTAAAAATAATTTTTGGGCAAAGAATAAATCAAACCTATAGTTACAAACTCTTTAGAAATTTCAGTTAAAATCTGTCAAAATCTAGAAGATAGGGCCAAAATTTATCCCACAAAGAAAATTTCCAGGTGCAAATCCTTCTATTATTAAGGCAGAAAAAAGAAAATACACAACCTAATCATTCAATTTAAAGAGCTTTCAAAATGCAAAGAAATTCTGAGAAAGAAAGGAACAAATTTAAAGGCAAAAATTAATGAATTAGAATGCAAGCTCTCATAGAATTAAAAAATAAAATCCATTAATTGGGTCTTTTAAAAAAGGACAGGGGCCAGCCCAGTGGCACAGCGGTTAAGTTTGCACGTACCACTTTGGTGGCCCAGGGTTCACTAGTTTGGATCCTGGGTGCAGACCTACACACTGCTTCCCAAGCCATGTTGTGGTAGGTGTCCCATATATAAAGTAGAGGAAGATAGGCATGGATGTTAGCTCAGGGCCAATCTTCCTCACAAAAATGAGGAGGATTGGCAGCAGATGTTAGCTCAGGGCTAATCTTCCTCAAAAAAAAAAAAAAAGGTCAAATAAATAGAAAATCATCTATCAAATCTACCCCTCCCAAAATAGTCACACAAATAAACAATATCAGACAAAAGCTACAACACTTCTGGATACAGAAGAGTTTAAAGTATAAAAGGATACATACTAATTTTACACTATTAAATTTCAAAAATCTCAAAAAAGGGCAATTTTCTAAGAAAACAAAATGATCAAAATTGACTCAAGGAGGTTAAAAAAAAACCCTGAATAATAATTGAAAAAGAAACACTTGCCCAGTAACTATTCCCCCAAATATCACTGAATACATATAATTTCAAAAATGATTTCTATCATACCTTCAAGGAATAGATCGTTCCTACGCTAAGAACAATGCAAAGCTTCTCACTTCATTTTCACAACCCTGATGGTAAAACCTGTCAAAAACTGTACACACAAATAGCAATACCAATTAAACATCAATATACATGCAAAATTCCAAACAACATATTAGCAAATCAGTAGAACAGTACACCATGACCACAGGGTTCATTCTGGGGATGTGAAGATGGTACCATCATCACATCTATGACTAATACGAAGAGATTAAAAAAGAAAAACCCCACGGTTATCTCACTAGATGCTAAAAAGGCTTTTGATGAAAATTCAACAATTCATCCTGAAAAAAATAGTTAATATCCTAGTAATAGAAGGGTACTTCCTCCACATGGTCTATTGAAATGAGTAACAATCACAGAACTTAACAGTGATACAACAGAGGTAATTTCATTAAAGACAAAACAAGATAAGGGTGACTACCATCATTGCTATTATTTAGTATTGTTCTGGAACTTCTATCCAATGAAAGAAAACAAGAAAATAGAAATGAGGTATGAATATTGGAAAACTCTTACAAATGATTAGTATTTAGAGAAAACTATTATTTTCTAAACCTCAAATAAAGCAAAAATAAAAATTAATATGAGAATTAAGTCACACAAAACAAATACAAAAATCAACTGCATTTTTAAAAAACAGCAATACAGTCATGCATTGCTCAATGACGGAGATGCGTTCTGAGAATCCATTGTTAAGTGATTTCATTGTTGTGCAACCATCATAGAGTGCACTTGCACAAACCTAGATGGTATAGCCTACTACACACCCAGGCTATGTGGCACTAACCTTATGGGACCACCAATGTACATACAGTCCCTCACTGACCAAAATGTCATTAGGTAATGCTTGACTGTAAGCAGTTTGAAAAAGATGATGGGAAAACAGATGCCAGTCACAACAACAACAAAACATATAACCATTCAGGAATAAACTAACAATGATACTACTGGGACAAGTAAATATTTGGGGAAAACTAGACTTCTATAATTTTTAAAGTTGCACAAAAAAGTAAAACTAAGTAAAAGCAAGAGAAAGAAATGTAGGTACACGTTTTTATAATCTTGGGCTGTGAGAGGTCTTTTTAAACTTTAACATAAAAGGCAGACTTGACTGGGGCTGAAGGATCCACTTCCAAGAAGACTCACTCACATACTTGTTGGCAGGAGGACTCAGTTCCTTGCTGCGTGGGCCTCTTCACAGACAGGGGATGCTTCACGACGTGGCAGCTGGCATCCCCAGAGCCCAAAGTGATTGAGAGAGAACAAGATGGAAGACACAATGTCTTTCATGACCTACCCCAGAAAGTCACACTCTGTCATCCCTGCTACATTCTATTCATTAGAAGTAAGTCACTAAGTCCAGCCCACACTCAAGGGGAGAACTAAGGTCCCCCTGACCTTGAAGGAAAGAGTATCTTGAAGGAAAGAGTATCAAACAATTTGTGGACATATTTTTAAATCCCCACAGCAGGTGACCTATGGCATACTCAGGAAAAGACACATAATTTGTTTTCTAAATGGAAAAGTTAATTTCACGAATACTCCCACACATACATACATATAAACAAACAATTTAAAAAACAAATATCCTCAATAAGCATGATGTGCCTGCCAAAAAAGGTAACACAATTCTGCGTTGGAATAACAGAAAAATGGAACCCAGAACTAGTTCTATGATACTCTGTACCGTTTAAGACTACATCCAGACAGAATGTCCAGTTCATCTCTGAGTCCTACTCTCAGTGAATTCTAAGTGGAAAACTATCAAACTGGAGCTCCTCACCTAGACAAAGTTACTCCAGACTGAGACACAGTCTGGAGGAAAATGGTGCTTGGCTTGAAACAGAGAAGACCTAACAGGGAGAAAGAGCAGGAAAATCATTGCCTTCAACTATAGGAAAGGCTGCCAGGTGGAAAAGTTAAAAGACTTAAGAGGCAGAAATTGAATCAACGAGCCAGAGTCACAGGGATGCAAAGTGGCTCATACAAGAACTTTCTAACAATTGGAGCTGTTAAAAACCAGAACGATCCACTCAGTGAATGTTCTCAGTGGCTGCAGGAGAAGTATGCCGAGATTGAGGTATGGTGCTGCCACTCTCTCCACTCCCTCTAAGGTTCATGTCCTAACTGGTCCTTCCCTACTCACACGGATGTGGCTGGTGTTGAAAACAACACTATGGCCCTTCCCAAAGCAGTAGACCTAACACCAGGGCCTAAGGTACGAGGCACAGGTGAAATGTACAGTGCTTGGCATAGTATAATGTCTGGCCCATAGTATGTACTTTATAAATGTTAGCTATTATTTCTGCATTGACTCAAAGTGTGACAAGAGGCTCTCTAAGGTCCCTTCTAATTCCTAAGACTTCATAAATAAGTTAAAATCACTGTAATTAACTATTAATCCTGATGCTCAGCTTCAGTAACATACTTAAGGGTAGGAATGACAAAATTAATCTTCAAAGCCAGGATGGCTGGACATGCTTTGGGAAACCACAAAGAACAGAGGCGGTCACTTATGTAGACATGTAAAAACCACAAAAATAAAAACTAAACATATTCAAACAAGTCATATCCTCTCTGGTGTATGTGGTCTGTTTTCTGGAATGCAGGCATTTTAAGAAGGAGACAAACTGGGCTACTTCACCTACTCAGAGCAAATTAGATTATTACAATTAGTTTATTCACCCATGCCCTGCCAACTACCCACCACAACTGAAAACTTACTTTTTGGGTGCCAACAGCCTGGATATTCTGCCATGTTGCTACAGGTTCTGTAGCTATGTGCCACTCTGGGTACGTTTTCATGAGTAACTTCACAAAGGTGGACTTTCCCACAGCTGCAATGCAAACAGCGCGTATTGGGACACTTCCCAAATCAAGGCTGAAGGAGAAGGCTACTACTAAACTCTGCCACAAACGCCCAACTCAAGGCAACAAGTCCCAGTTTTTCCAATTTCAAAACTCAGCAGCCATACCACTGTTAGAATGATGATGGGTTAGGCCATGTTAACTGACTCATCATAATGACCACAGGGAACAGGGAGAAAAAATATCCTTAAGATTTGATTTGCAATTTTAACGTCCCAACCTCCCAGAGGCAAAGTGTATTTAATAACAGTTGAAAATGTACTAGACTATCAAAAGCAGATGAAATCAGCTACTTAACTTATAAAGCTTAAATCATAGTTCTATTTATTCTGTGACACTGTAAAAATTGCAAGTTTTTCAAGATAGGAAATAAAGATTATGGCCATCACTCATTCAACAAATCTAACCAATATTCATGGAGTGCTTACTACGTGCTCAGGACTGTCCAGCACTGGGGGTAGATGGTAAACAAAACACAGGATGGATTTTGCCCTCAGAGGGCTTGTATGGGAGATAGATACTAAACAAACACAGAAGTAGCTAATAACAAATGGTGTTAAGTGCTAGGAAATAAAAATTCAAGATGGAATTTTTATAGCTCAGGAGGTCAGAGAAGTTTCCTCTAAAAAAAATGATATCTGAGGTAAGACATGAAAGATAAGAAGTTAGTCAGGCCAAGGGTGGGGGACGTGTAATCCTGGCAGAGGGAGCAGCATCAACAAAGGCTGGGAAAAGAGAAAGAACTTAGTGCACAACAAGATAGAAGAGAGAAATCAGGCCTACAAGAAGCCAGAGCCACTATAGCATGGTCAAGCGAGGGAGAAGAGTGGCTCCAGATGTGTGGAGAAGCAGGTAGGCAGGACAGGCCAGGTCACGCAGGGCCTTGTAGCCATGGTAAGAAGTCTGAATCTATTCTAAGGGCAATGGGTTATCTTCTCCCATTTACACCAACGTCTGGCCCATACCTTCCTGGGCTCCAGACTCACTATCCAAGAGCCCTCCAAACATCTCCACTTGGATGTCCCACAAACACTCCAAAGTCAGTACACTCCCTATGAAGTCATCATCTTCCCTACCACACCGAACTTCCCACCACATCCCCAATTTTCCCCATCTGTCCTTTTCTCTCCATTCCCACTTCCATCCACACTCAAGACCAGGCTCTCATCATCTCTTGCCTCTCTGACTCCAGTCTTGCCCTCTTTAATCCTCCGTCCATACTACAGCCACAGTGAACACAAAATAACAATGCTTGAAACCCTCTGACAGCTCCTTATTGCCTTCATGACAAAACCCAAGCCTTTAGTATGGTCTAGGAGACACACCAAGGTCTGGCCCCCGCACACACCACTCAGGCCTCAGCTTCCCTTCTGGCATCCTGAGCTCCTGCTGGACCAAACTCCTTGCAACTCCAATCAAGCCATGTTCTCTCCTGCGAATGTGACTTTGCCTATGCTCTCCCATTTCCTGAAACACCTCCTCTCCTCACCTGGCCAGCTCCTACTCAACCTTTAAGATTCTGCTCAGATGTACCTCCTGCGTGAAGCCTTTCCAGACCCTGACACTTCTAAGCTGGATCTGCTAATCCTCCTTTGTGCTTGGTCTGGGATTCAGGGTAAGACTCCATCACTGCAATTTTAATTGTTTCTCCAGGTAGAAGATGGGGCTCCTCCAGGGCAGGAACCAAAGCCCAGTCTAATAACCTGACAATGAATAAAACACAATATGTTATTAATTTCTGTTCCCTCTGAAACCCACATCTGTTAAAAATCAAAAAGTGAACCTTAAGAATGTGTCTGGAGCTCAATCTCCTCTATCAGAGATGGCCTTTCTCAAGTGAGTTCCAGCCTTAGGATGAATCCAAATGGAACCAAGAGAAGGAAGAGAGGCACCCTTCTAGTCAATTCTATCAGCCACTCATGGTTACCACCTGGAAGTGAAGAGATGCCTCAGCAGAAGAGCCTACACAGGCAATATGTGATATTTATTACACACCACTCCAACTCCTCTCTGAACACACAGGGTAAGAACAAACAACATGAATCTGTGCATTCTGCACAGTCACGCTCCTCTCACAGTCCCCCCTCCACCCAACTCATGTGTGCCTTTGCAAATTTGCTCAGCCTCTGCTCTTCCCACACTTCAATGAATGAACGCCTTCCCCTGCTCTCCTAGGCCTAAACCCTTTCCCCCACCAAGCCTAAGGTCCTGCCTCTTCCAGGAAGTTCAGGACTTCTCTAGCTCACACCCAATTCCTACCACCCTGGGCACTTCAGTCAAACAAGAATTAACTGCCTATGAAATGGTTAGCATTTAATTGCTTCGACTGTTTCATGGGTCTCAATTTTGGTTTCCTAACAGGATCTGAATCTCTGGGGTTGGGTCCCAGGAATCCACATTTTTTAAAGTATGCCCAAAGTGATCCTGATGCATACTTACATTTGAGATTGTTATCCAGAATGATCTGATCAAAATCAACACAGGTGGTTTTTTAAAAATATAGGTTCCAAAACCACATACCAAACTACGAAATAAAACCCTCTGGGCTCATCAGGAAGTACCTAACAGAGTGGCAGGAATTACAAATTGGTTGAGTTTGTACATTATCAGATACCTGCCTGCCCTTAATAGCCCCTAGTTGAAAATATGTGGCACAGATGGTCAATACTTAGATTGCAGGTTGTGAATTAAAACTAAAACATGGTGCCTGCCTATCAGCTGAAAAGCTATTTTAATTAATATGAAAAGATGAAGGTAACTGAGTTGTTAAATGAGTGGGATTAAAGGATTGTTAGAATTATTTAAATTTTTTAAAAGTTAAAAACAATTACCTAAAAAACTATTGCAGATGGAAAGGAAGGACCCTGAGGGTTAGGAAGTTCAACTCTGAGATCAGACATGATTAGTTCATCAAAGGGCAGTCAGGAGTCTGAGAAACCGACTCATGCCATTTAAACACCCAAAACCTGGAATGCCAACAAATGAGATGTAATGGGAAACACACAGTTCCAATTACTGGAACAATCACACCAGGGCCACACCCCCACCCTGTACCCCACTCCCCATTCCAAAGCTTCTGGAAAGCCAGTTTAGTAATCAAAAGTCAGCTTCAGGAAACAATGACAGTAAATGGTGGTAGAAGGTCCTAAGGGCTGTGCCATCCCCGTGGCTGTAGGGCTTGGAGCCTGGGTCATTTACCTACAGGGCAGTATTTCTTAACCTGCATTCCGATGGAACTCAGCTGTGCCAGGCACCACCCACAGATGTAGAATAATTATTTTAAAAAACAACTCAAAGTTATATATTTATATGACAACCAGACAGCATAACTTTTTAGTGCTGTGATACCTGATCGTAACAGTTTTTTTTCTTCCTGCTTGAGTTTTGATTGCTGTTTTTTTTAAAAAGACAAACATTTAAAAATGTTCCCAGGGGCTTCGTAAGAGTGGCGGTGTCTCGTTCTCCACTGCTACACAGGCCTCCTCCTAGTGACCCAAACCCTCACGTCCACTGACAGCCGCTCTTCTTCATGTAACACTAGGCAAACTGACAAATTCCTCTCTGTCTGGTCTCTGCAGAGCACCAGCCTCCTATGATATCATTATCACAAGTTAATTAGATCTCAGCTTAACTGTTATCTTTCAATATACTTTTCAATATCATAAAATTTGGGAGGTATCAGACCTCAGATGTGAGCACCAAACCTTCCCTTTGGGCCTTGGCTATTACTGTACTTTATTATATGTGCCATGACTTGAAAAAGGGTGAGAGGTACTTTCTTAGAGTACATTACTTCAACATGTTGATTTTTATTAGCACCAGGATTCTCATCCCACAAGTTGGACCAAAGAGTTCCTTTGTTAATGTCCATCTTTTCCTAAGTCATGGTTTTCTCCTCTGACAAATTTTTCTACAAACTTTGATACTACATTATGCTAAAATCTAATAGTAAGATAGTATTTGATTTAACACCCAAAATAACATATTATAGTATTTAAATTTAACACAATTGTATTTCATGGGAGCCTCTTAAACATACCATCACCTCCAGGTATTTTCTTCTCCTGAACAAGATGAAAAACATAGGGAAAAATCCAATTCTGAAACCTTTTACCAACAAGCAAACAAAGGCAGTAAATATAAAACAGTCTATCTTTAAACAAAAAATTCAAAGAAAATTTAAAGCCTTTATTTTAGAAACTGGATTTGATGCTGCATTCATTCACTCATTCATTCAAGCTACTAAGTAGTAGGTACCATAACTAAAATGATGAACTAGCTGAGTTCCTGTCCTCAAGGAACTTATATTCCAACTGTGAATCTAAGTACCTAGGATCAGACAGGCCCCGAGCCTAAAAGCATTCTGGGCAAACTTAACAAAAATCACTCAGCAGGCTTAAAAGAAATTTAATATATTTTTGCTCCAATTCCTTTTATTTTCTTTTCATGAGAAATGATGTTTACCGAAAAAAAAAAAAAAGGTTCCTCACAGCTTCCAGAGAAAGATCCAAACTCACGCATTCAGCATGAGCACTTTGCTGATCTGGAATGCTCTCCTCCCCACTTTGCCCACCAGTTGATTCATCCTTTCACTGTCACCTTCTCAGTGAAGCCTCCTTCAACTTGCTCCAGCTCCACTTCATCCCTAGGCAGAGTTAATGACTGCCTGCTCTGGTTTACCAAAGTATTACACTGTAATTATTTGTTGACTCATCACCCCCTCCAGCTAGACTGGGAGCTTGCTTTCTGAAGACACAGACTGACCTTATTTCTTTAGCATCCTGAGTAAGTAGCCAGGTACTGAATGGCGATAGATGGATGAAATGAGGTGAATCAAAGAAACAGAGAATCGAATATACGTTTGGAATTAATAGGTCTTTTTTTCCTAGGATTCTTTGCCCAACTGTTTATACTCAATAAAAGTAAAAGATGCATATTAGTGATGTTAAGTGACTAACTTTAAATGCTAGAGGAAACATGTTATTAGGGAAGCTCTCCAGCACTTTATGTACAAGTCTCTAGACTGCAAAAGTGTAAAACAGTTTCCTCTTCTCTGGCTGGGTCTTTAAAATCAAAGTGAGAATGGTCTGAGATGACTTGCTGATGACATTTCAAACAGTACCCCTTTCTTCAGTTTAGGTTTGTAACCATAAAACAACTAGCCTTGGAAGGTGATAATACACTTTAGTGATGAATACACTTAGAAGAGAGGCTAGGTACTTACATTTTAGATTTTAAGGGATTCTAGGTACCCAGCTTTTGACTTTCAATCATACATGGCATAGGGCTTTGTAACTCATGCTAGATGCCGTTAGTTGCTGTTTCACTGACTCACTTCCCTTACACATACTGTGGTCTACACCTGCAGGATAAGATTAATAGGATTTAGAGCAGCAGGACCACAGGAAAAGCCCCTCTAAACATCCCTAACTTCAGTTAGGACAGGGGTTTGCCTTCTCCCTCCGTTCAAGTTTTCTGAACGGGACTCATTCCCATTTGTCTGGGGATGCCACCTGTGATTAGAGAACAAGATAATTCCTGATTTGATTGTAAACGCAGTTTAACATAATTCCTTTGTAGGTATCAATGACTAACTTCCACATGGATATCACAGCATAGATTCAAGCATCTGGTAAACAATGAATGAGTCAGGCAAGCAGTTAGGTGCTGATGATACAAAGATGAACAAGACACTAAGTGGCCAACTCAGGGAAGGTGGTGAATGTGCAAACAACCTCACAGAACTCAAGTGCTGCAGAGTTGTCGGTACAAAATGTAATGAGAGCACGCAGAGGAGGCAGTGACTAATTCGGTCTGGGGAGAGTCATCAGGGTGTGTGGGGTGATGGACAGTAATAGGAGATAAAACCAGAAGGAGCCAGATTAAGAACCCCACCCACTTCTCATCAGTCATACTTTCCCTGGGCAACTGCATTCACTTCCAGGCTTCAACAACTACCCCCACAGGCCAAAAACTTCCATATCTGAATCTCAGCTCCCACCTCTCTCTTGACTTCAGGGATGTGCCTCAGACATCTATCTCTGTATGTCTCAGAGGCACCTCATACAAAACATCTTTCTTCCCTCCCTAGACAGCCTCTTCCTTCATGCCCATCCTCAGTTTTCAGAGTCAGTAGCCAAATTATAAACTTCACTGCCATACTCTTATCCCTCCTTACCCCACTGCTTCCTTATCCCTCACCTCAAGTGGCGCCCAAGTCCTGCCAATCCCACTTCCAAAATTTCTCTCAATCACTTCTCTGTCCCTCCATTCCTTCTGTTCAGGCCTGCATCTTCCCTCCCTTCAACTACCACAACAGCCACAAAACTAGTCTATCTACTCCAAACTCTGTTCCTATTCATTCATTCAACAATCTAGATGCAAGGCACTATGGGTACCGCAGCAAACAAGACAAGCTCATTCTAGTCGTTCATTCTAGCCAATTTCCTTTTAAAAATTAATCTGGTCATGGCACACACTGGCTTCAAGTCTTCAGCAGCCTCTCAGTGCCTGCAGGAGAAGCATGGCCCACAGGCTGTTCAACATCTGGCAAATCCTACCCTTCCACCCTCTTGTTCTGCCATCATCTCACAGGCCCTTTAAACTCCAGGTACATCCAGTTACTTCCCTGTTATTAAAACTGCACGTTTCTTTAGGCTTTGCCTCGGCCGATGTTACTTCCTGTGCTTGGAACACTCTTTCCTCTTCTCCCCCTTGGGAATTCCTACCCCAGAGACTCGGAGTTTCCATGCCCAACATGGATGAGTTTCCATGCTCATCACATGGAAGAGAGATTATGTTTAGAAGCCTGCTTCTCCCATTTAGCTGTGAGCTCCTTAAAGGACAGGTGTTGTATCACATACGAGTCCATGCTCATAGGAGGCACTCAGTGAGCCTAAGATGAATGAGAAAGCAAGAAAGCCAAGAAATCTGGAAATGTTAGGAAGCAAAGGTCAGGAAAACTGAGACAGGCAGCTCAAACCTCATCTGAAGGCCAGTCCAAAGTACTTATTTTGTGAAGTACTTTGGTACCTTTCTGGGTTCTGAGGGACATGTTTCTCAAAGTACAGGACAGAACATCTTTAAACAGCACCAGCAGGCAAGTAGCAGGACCCTCTCTTATTCCTTTTGATTTGGCTGGAGAAACACACACAGCCGTGGTGACTGGTCTCACTTTACATTCATGATTACCAAGTCCAAGTGGACCTTAATGCAGCCCAGCAAGTCTACACTTCTCGCGCTCGCTCACTAGACTACTCCTCGTCTTTCCTCTCTCCTCACACTCCCTCTTAGCCGATCTTTCTTCCTGTTTCACTGAGAAAACGGACATAACCAAAGACCTTCCCCAAGTTCTCTCCACACCTACTCGAGTCAGTTCTCATTTATTTCGTCATTCTCTCTGTTATGAGGGATAAACTGTGTTCCAAGATAAGGCCGACCTCTCTCTACTTGGGCAAGAGATTCCATTCCTTCTTGCTTACTTAAAATCATTCCAGCATATCCTCTCTCCTGCGTCACCACTTTTTTCCCTTTCTATTAGACCATGTCCACTTACAAATATGATCTAATTCCTCTTACAAAAAGAAGAAAAAAATAAAAACAACTCTCTCAAACCCTCTTCCCAATTCAGCTACCCGCTCATGTCTCCCCTTTCTAGGAAAACTTCCAGTTATCTTAACCCACTGTCTCCAATTCCTGACCTCTCATTCTCCTTGAACTTATACCAGACTTTCACCTCTACTGCTCCTAAAAATTGTTCAAGCTCACCAAAGACCTCCATTACTTAAGCAGCATTACATCATTTGCTCTCCCTGAAGACTTCTTCACTTGGGTTTCAGGATATCATTCTATTTTGGTTTTTCTCCTATCTCAGTGGTCATTCTCTTTCAGTTTCTTTTGCTGGTTTCTTCCCATCTCCCCAATCTCTTTAACATTTGCGTGCCTCAGGGCTTAGTTCTTTCCTTCAATACACGTAGTCTCCTGGCTTTAAATACCATCTCTATATTTATAACTCCAGTCCAGGGAGACTCTGAACTCATATACCCAACTGCCTATTCAACATCTCCACTTAGATATCTGATAACCACATAAAAACTTAACGTGCCTAAAACCAAAATCTTGAAACAACTCCCTGCCCCTAGTCTGTTCTTCCCATTCTTCTCCATTTAAGAGAAGTGGCACTCCATCTTTCAAGTTGCTGAGGCCAAAATGATTGGAGTCATCACTGACCACACTCTTTATCTCACGCTCCACGTCTGCTACCAAATCCAGCTGGCCCTACCTTAAAATGTAACTAGAATCCAATTGCTTCTCACCACCGCTACTGCCACCACCCTGGGCCAACTCACCGTTAATTCATCATGGTAATAACCTCCTCAAACCTTCTACTTTCAACATATCAGCGATTTTATAATCTAAGTCAAATCATGTCACTTGATAGCTCAAAAATGGTTTCTCATCTCAGAGTAATACTCCATGATGGACTACAAGGCCTATGCAATCCGCCCACTCTTTACCTTCTGACCTCAACTCATCCCACTCTCCTCCTCACTCACTCTACTCCAGCCACAATGGCTTCCCTCCTGTTCCCTGAACACTTTCCACCTCAGGGCCTTTGCACTTGGTCTTCTCTCTGCCTGGAAGATTCTTCTCCCAGTTATCCACACGGTTCACTCTCTCACCTTCTTCAAGTTTTTGCTCAAATGTCACCTTCTCAGTGAGGCCAGTCTTGACTACCCTATAAAATGGCAACTTCCCTCAATCCCTCATCCCCAAATTTTCTCTACCACTCATTCCTAACATACGGTTTTCTTTGCTTAATTTATGTTGTTTATTGTCTCCCTCTCTCTGCTAGATCATTATTAACACATGGTTTACTTTGTTTAAGTTATGTTGTCTATTGTCTTTCTCTCTCTGTTAGAGTTCTAAGGGAGCCAAGATTTTTATTTGCTCTGTTCACTGCTGTATCCTCAGGGCCAAGAAGAGTGCTGACATATCAAGTGGCTCAAGGGGTTATTTGTTGAATGAATAAAATGAGAAATTCTCAGTTTGCTGCTAGTATGTCTTCAAAACTCAAGACTTGCTAATCTTTTAGGGCTCAGCACCTTAGCAGGTAAAAGCATCAAGTGAGAATTTAGTAACATTAAGTTGAAAGGTTTTGCTTTCATTCTGTTTTTGGATTACTTTTTATTTAAGATACTGGGTTTCTATTTACTCTCGTCATTTTTAGTTATTTGCAATTTAATACATTTTTTAAGTTTAAAAGCTGAGTTTCTTCTAAGAAAAACGTTAAGAAATTATGGTGGGACTAGCAAAGAGGCATGGCAAAAATAGGGAGAGTGCTATCTGAATGACCGAAGCTTAGAATCTCTCAGCGTAGGGTTGCCTGACTAAACACAGAACACCCAGTTAAATTTGAATCTTAGATAAACAGTGAATGGTATTTTTAGTGTATGCCCCAAATACTGCATGAGACACACACTGAAAAATTACTCGTTATCGGAAATCCTATTTTACATGGGCATCCTTTTTTTTCCCCTCCTAAATCTGGCAAGCCTATCTTAGGAAAGCAAAGAAATGGCACCTGATCCTTGTCCCTTCCATTTCGATCCGTCAGTACAAGCTAGAACTGTTGTTATATCTACAGGCTGCGTGGCTTTTATGCCGCAACAAATGTGCTCCTATGGGAGAGAACAGAGGCCTGACGTCCTAAAAATCAAAGCGGCAAAGGCCCACAGTGCACTTTGGGAAGGGAACGGCCCTGGCAGCTCAGAACAAGCAGGCCCACCGCATCACACCGGGGGATAGGGGGTTCCGGGCCCAGGTCCCTTTCCCAGCCTCACAGGCACCGGATCGGCGGAGGCCAAGGCTTGGCAGCCACTTTGCGGCCCTTACCAATGTTGCCTTCGATGGAGAGCCTTCGGGGCTCGTGCCCCGCGTGCAGGCCCCTGGAGAGGGGCACGCCCTCGGGTGGCCGCTGAGCCATGCAACCGGAGGGTGCTCGCAGCAGCCTTAGCAAGACTCGGCTCGCAGTCATCCCACCCACGATCCGCGAAACAGTCACTTCCGCCCAGAGCACTTCCGCCCCCAGTGGAGCCGTTCACGCGCTCCGGCGCGCCTCTGACGTCAGGCGATGGCCAGGCAGGAAGTGGGTGGGGTTGAACTGCGTAGGGGGAGGGGCCACAGGGAGGGCTCTGTGCTTGTCAGGTTTTTTCAGAGAAGCGTTGAGAGGAGGAAAAGGCTTCCGCACGGGCGCGGGACAGTTTGCTGACGGCTGGAGCTGCCGCGGCGCGATGAGCCCTTCTGTTTTTGTTCATTGGACAAATAACATTTTAAAGAGACATAACAATTCCACCACCTTTGCATTTTTGTCTAACTTTAAAATAAATTTCATAATTTTTCAAAGACAAATCAAAATGACTCATTTTAAACAAGGTTTCTTTTTTCCACGTGTAGTCTGGTTTTGGTTCTAATAAGAGAAGAAATTGGACGGTTTTAAGTAGGAAAATGACGCAATCTGATGATTTACACAAATTAACTTTTTTCCATTCCCTGTAACGCGCCACACGATGCTGGCACATTATTCCAAAAATCAACAAATTAGTTCAATTACATCCCACCTCTTACTTTGTCTCTTGAATGAATAAATGTTCGCTCAATCGATTTGCATAGTGGCCAAAAATCCCATTAGGCTAAAGTGAGTGGAAGTTCAGGGATATGACTGGAACTTGTTTAAACAGGATAGATGGGGTTCTGTGGGCGTGAACGGTGGCTGGGGTGAAGTGGGTTGCGGGGCGGGGTGGGGGGGATTATGAATGGGATTTGTAAAGGGCTGAGAAGAGCCAGATAGAGAGAGACTCGCTGGTGTGTAAAACTGGAATCCTGCTGTTGGTGGAGAACTGTGCTCTGCAGAGGGGCAGGGACAGTTCTGAGCCGCTGCCACCTGGTCAGACCCTGTGGCTTTGTCCTGCCACACCCCATCGTCATAACGACCTCAGAACTAATGATTTATAAAATGTTGTCGGAGGGTGCTTCCGCCTTCCACACTTAACTTCCACGAGAGTCAAACCAGCAGTCAACAGGCAAACCGGCATTCGGGCAGCAAACTTAGAGGTGGGAGGTTTTAGGAAAGAGCGATCTGATTTCAAGTGGGGTGGGGAGGGGTAGGTGGCTGGAACACCTGTCGTGAAGCTGTTCGCATAGCAAGCACAGGACCTTTTTCCTATATTAATGGTTCTTTGGGATGGTTGAAATGACCTTTGTACATTAAGCACATTACTTTAAAAAATAGATTATAAATTCATTTAGGATAACCTGGGTGGAGCGCTAATGGATATTGGAGCAGCTAAAGTCTGCCCCATCCCCCACTTCCACTCCCACAGTCACCTCTATGTAAAAATACTGCCTACATTTCTTTATGCAAACTCAGACGTGGAAAATATTCGTCCAAAAAAAGTTTGAGAGGCTCTCTGGGCCTCCAAGGTCTTGCTGCCCTCCTTGCCCTCAGGGTCATCGTGTTAAATGAGGAAATCGTCAGCAGGTTTCTGTGCAGATGGGCAAATAACCTGCTCCTAAAAGTTAGAGCTCCTAAAAGTTATCATTATTTTAAAACTTTACAGTGAAGTATAATATGCGGTGAAGAAAACAGCATGTGTCATAGGTTCACAGTTTAATGAAATTTTCGCAAACCAAACCCACCTATGTTACCTGGATTCAGATCAAGAAATAGAGCTTTACCAGCATCCCCAGAATCCATTTCCCCTGCCAGTTGCTATTCTCCAAAGGTAACCAATAGCCTGACTTCTGATAACAGACATTAGTTTTTCCTGTTCTTTATATAAATGAAATCACGTAGTAAGTACTTCTTTCATTCAACATAATATCCGTGAGATTTATGTTACGTATATGTTGTGGTTCATTCATTCTCACTGCTGTGAAGTATTCCTCTCTATTGCTAGACCAGAATGTATTTTATCCATTCTACTATTGGTGGACATGTGAGAGTTGCTAGACTTGGACTATTATGAATAGCGTTGCTACAAATATTCTTGAATATGTCTTTTGGTAAAGTTAAATGTGCATTTCTCTTGGGTGTATACCTACAAGTGGAATTGCCGTCTGATAGGTTATCTGTATACTCAGCTTCAGTAGATATTCCCAAAGAGTAGATAGTTCCACAGTGTTCATACCAACTGACGCTGCCGCCATCAGTGAGTGAGCACTCTGGTTGTTCCACATTCTTCCCAAAAGTTGGTATGGTCAGTTTTTTTCATTTTACCCATTCTGCTGTACATAATGGTGTCTTATAGTAGTTTAAATCTGCAATTTTCTGACCATTAATGAAGTGGAACACGTTTTCATATGTTTATTGGCCATTTCAGGAACCTCTCTTCTGAAGCACCTGTTCAAATCCTGTGTCCATTTTTCTACTAGTTGTCTGCCTTTTACTTATTGTTCTTTATATACTCTTGATATGGGTCCTTTGTGAATATTTTCTCTCACTCTCTTCCTTGCTTCTAAAAGCTTTTGAATTTTTTGATGTATAGTGCGAAGAAACTAACTGGCCTTTTACCTAAATTGCCTATTGGTTATCTCAATATTAGTGATGATCTTTCCATTCCCCTTTATTTCTTTTTGCTTGTTTTAGTATCTTATACTATGCATAAAAATTCAATATCTTTCTTGGTCCTAATTCCTAATTCCCAGGAGGGAGAATCTGATTAGCCCAGCTGTGGCCAAAAGATAGGGTCTCATGGAACAGCCGTGAGTGTTGGGGCCCCACCCCTGTGCACGAGGAAGGAAGGTGATTAAAGGGATTGTGAGGAGCAAGAAAGACCCCCCAGAAAAGTGGTGATCACTTCCTCCTGGAAGTGGTAAACACAGTGTTTTCATCCTCCCTTAGGTGTTGGCCAGAAGAGAGAAAGTAGTGCATGTTGGTGAGCAGAATTACCTCCTGTTTACCTGGAGGATAAGGCCACTTCCTGCTCCCGGAGGCTGTCGGATATCTGCTGGAGTTTCTGAGTAAAAGTAGACGTTGTCCTAAGGGGACTCTAGCCATTCAGCATCCATTTCTTCACCGGATATGTGCTGAGCATCTGCTATTCACCAGGCCCTCTATTTAATCCCTGGAGTGGAGCTCTGAAGGAATTACTATTTTCAAGTGTTTGTAAGTGCTATTGTGACAAAAAAAATAGTGACCCATAGTACGAAAATGCTATGCAGCCATTAAAATGGGGAGATAAACATACTCCAACGTGACCTTGACTTTCTTCTGCTTCTTGGATGTCTGATTAGTTATATTCTCATCTACATCAGAGATATTCTAATGGGCTGGATTGTGCTAAATCAATTTGGTTAAACTGGGAAGTGTGTTTCCAGAATCCCCTCCTGACAGGGCTCTGAGTTAGAGTCAGTCAAAAGAGGACCTGGTATGAGATTTGGAAGGCAGAATGGGAGCCTGAGCCACTCCTCGGGGGAGAGCTCTGGGATCAGATACTCTGACAGACAGAGGTGCCCATCAATGGATCCCAGCTAGTCCTCAAGGCCTTGGTGACTCCTCTCTGACCATCTCACAATTCTTCCAGAACTTCACATCCCCAGCTCTTCCCACCTTCAGGTAAAGTCTCATTCCTATAATAAATCCCTTATAATGTGCATGGTGACTGCTCCCCTAAATGAGCTCTGACTGATACACCTAGTCATAAAGGGAGGCATCTAGGGAGTGGTTAAGAGTGTGGGCCCTGGATTCAGATGGCCAGGGGTGACCGTTAAGAAAGATAACCCACATGCAGCACTTAACACGATGCCTGCCACACAGTTACCACCCAATAGACATTACGTAATAAGTAATGGCTGTCTTCAGCTTGGCCCTCAGTGCCTGTGACAGTATTTCTATTTATCTTTAATTGACTTGCTGTTGGATTTCTACTCCCCTCAAGCCCTTGTAACCTCCCCCTCTCTATCAGCACATAACACAAGTTCAACTGAAGAATTCTAGGACAGCTCTTCTTGAAGTGGGGCAAGACGGCATCGGGCAAGGAGGGGGAATGACTGGTCAGCCTCCCCTTCTCCCCCAACATGGAGATTCTAATGCACCCCTCTATAGGGGGCATTGTCAGTGCTCCACATCTCCTCTCATCCCCTGTGTGTGTGTGTGTGTGTGTGTGCGCACGCGCGCGTCTGTCATCCTCCAGCCTCCTCCCTCTGCTTTCTCTGCCGATAGCCAGCGCCTGTAGCTCTTCTTTGGAGACTTGCCCTCAGCCTACTGGAGCCCTTTCACTGCTCCAGAGGCAAGCCTGGGACTTGACATCCCAACAGTGTGCCTTCACCAAGCCAATCGCTGACAGTGACAGCTTGGCTCTGTTACCTGTAGTCAGGCTTATGCTCCAGAGCTCCCTGGGGACCAGGCTGAAGCCACCTTCTGTGAGCCTTTGCTTGAGAGCTCCCCTGCTGGGCTTCCTCCCCTTTCCTGTCCCGCCTCTCTCACTCTGCTCACTGGTTTCTCCTGAGAGCACTTCTTTAATAAATCACTTGCATGTGAATCCTCATTTCAGGGTCTGCTTCTGGGAAACTCATCCTAAAACATAAATCCTCTAGGGGTTTTTGAAAATGTGCTACTCCACCCCACCCCAAGAGGGCAAGTGCAGGGAGGAGGAATGTCTGACAGACGTTGAGGTCCATGTGCTTCCAATGGGCTCCACTGTCTCCAAATAGGTGTGTCTGGGATGGCTCATGGACCAAGTGGGATCTGCTCAGGAGCACCAAGGATGGGAGTTGATTAGGTGGAGAGAGCGAGGGGTACACCAGGAAGAAGTGAGGACCTGGTTCTGCCATTAAGTAGCTGGGTGATCAAGTTAACTAGTAAGCTAGCTATAAAATGGGAATGATACTCGTACCTGACCCATAGTGTTGTGGTGAAGATTAAATGAGGAAATCCATGTAAAGCTCTTAATCTAGTGCCTAGGATCTTGTAAGCGCTCAATAAATGTTACTATCACTATTGTGCCTTATTTTCTCATAGTACTTTGTGAGGGCTTCTGTTTCACCTCAAATCATTGTCTCATAGGTATGTGTCTGTCTCCCCCTTTATGCAGTGAGACCTGGAGGGTCAGGAAGCACTTTTGTGGGGTACCTAAATCCCATGGGGCCTTACCCAGCAATTCTAGATGCCAAAAAGTTAGTAAATACTTGTGAAATTAAACAGAATTAACCAAGGACAGGGAGTGGGGAGCAAATCATGACAGAGAGGGAGAGAAAGAAAAGAAGAAAAAGAAGAAGGGGGGAGGGGGAGATGCAGAGGGAAGGAGAGAAAATATCCTTCTTAAGGGTGCTGCTCCTTTTTTGATTAGTTTTGGGGCAAAATATAACCTAATCCTCAAGGACAAAGGACCTCAGAGAGATTTTAAGCCCACTATGAACTTCCTTCACCTAAGTTCAAACAACGCTGTGTTTGAACCACTCATAACTCACATCCTGTAAGGCTGTGTTTCTCCTGTTGCTGTTCTATGTATTGCCCTTACATCTCTGGAAGCCCTTATTTCTTAGCCCTCACAAGAATCCTCTAGCCCTCATTCTTACTCATGGTCAAGGAAAAGGAAACAAGGTGGCATAGTAGGAGTCCTAGCTTTAGAGTCAGATACACTTGGATTTTAATCTTGGTTCTGTGTGATCTTCAGCAAGTCCTTAACTTCTCTGAGCTTCAGTTGCCTCATGTGTAACATGGGGATGATAATAGTACCTACTTCACAGGGTCATTGTGTGAATTAGAAATAACGTGTGAGGGGCCAGCCCAGTGGCGCAGCAGTTAGGTTTGTGCATTCTGCTTCTCAGCAGCCCAGGGTTCACCAGTTCGGATCCCGGGTGCGACGTGCCACCACTTGGCAAAAGCCATGCTGTGGTAGGCGTCCCACGTATGGGGTAGAGGAAGATGGGCATGGATGTTGGCTCGGGGCCAGTCTTCCTCAGCAAAAAGAGGAGGATTGGCAGTAGTTAGCTCAGGGCTAATCTTCCTCAAAAAAAAGAAAAGAAAGAAAGAATGTGTGAAAAGCCCTTAGCACCGCATGTGAGACACAGCCCAGGAAATAAATGAGCCCCACACAGAGAAGTAAGGCTTGTAGGGTTTAATGTTTCATGACTGGTAATAGGGTGGTCTCAAGGAGGTCCCCAGAGAATCTCTTCTGAGTCTAGAAGCACTTCCTGTGGACAATGGAGGGCCCGGCCTCGTCATACTCTGGCTTGCTGATCCACATCTGCTGGAAGGTGGAGAGAGAGGCCAGGATGGAGCCTCCGATCCAGACTGAGTACTTCCGCTCTGGGGGAGCAATAATCTGCAAAGAGCAAGTGTTGCAAACCATGATGAGTCCCCAAGGACTAGGGAAGGTGGTCCAGGAATCATCTTACCACACTGCAGGCTGCCCCGGAGAAGGACAGCCTTCATGGTCAGAAACGAACAGTGGAAATCTTGGGGTAGATTAGATTATTGTTCAAATTTTTACTCTCCCTCCTCCTATCCCCTGCCCCTCCGTGGGAAGAGTGCATGTTCCACCCTGTGACTTTGGGCTGGACCCTGTATTTGCTTTGACTAATGTGATGTCAGTGGATAGGACACAAATAGGGCCTTGGAATGTGCTTCAGGAATGCAGTAGGGCATGCTCTCTTGTGCCTCTGCCATCTTCTTGTGAAGACCTCCCCTTGAGGAGCTGCTGGCCCTTCAGCCTGGACCCCTTACTGAGAGATGTGGACCTGACCTGAGCTGGCTGGACCTGTAGCGCTGCCTAGCTAAGCCTGACCTAGACGAGCTGACTTGCAGATGCACGAGCAATAAATACTTATTATCTACCCTGAGATTTCATAGCGGCTTGCTGCTCATGGATAACTGACCAATACATACATCTGTAGGGGGAGCGCTGTTCTGCTCCTGCCTTTAGTTTGCATACATGGGCAGATCGGGCCGGGCTTCCTCCATTCCTAAGTCTAAGCCAGTCTGCTCAGGGCCTGTCTTGAGCTTCACGTGTCAACAGCCACTTGTATCTGAGATGTGCTCAAATTCATACATACGTTGTTCATTCTTGCTACTGGGAGTCCTCAGCTTAGCATTTAGAAATAGATTGTCACATCAAAGAACTTTGAGCTCCACCTAAAAGTGGATGCAGAAGGACTGTGACTCGTCAACTCATTTCCAAGTTTCTGAAGAGTCTAAGAATTTTAGTGCTAGACCAAACTAGACACTAAATTGATTTTTTTATCTCCTTAGAATCTCTCGACATATTTCCTAAATTGCAGAAATCATGGGATTGCAGAATAGAAGGGTCTTTAGAAGTTATCTTATTATTCATGCAGACAAAAGTCACCCAGACACTCCTTGGATAGATGCCTCAAGGACCAGCACAGCCACTAAAAAGGTGACAGATTTTATTGCTGGGAAGTTTTAATTGTGAGAAAACTCTGGCTTATCTTGGGATGGAGGTCCTAAATCTCAGGCCCACCTCCACCCCACATCTCTTCTTCCATATCCTTAAGGCTTGCCTCATCTCCTTCAATTCCTCTTCACAAACCTTGCTGTCTAATTTGACTGGGGTGTTCGTACATGCACACGTACCCCTGGGCACGTTTTCTCACTCTAGTTCCCCTGCCTGGAGCGCCCTTTCCCCTCCTCTTGTCTTGCCCTTCCATTGGTTGTGTCTACTAATTACACCTAAACTCCTTGAAGGCCAACACATGTTGCTAAACTCAGGGCAGTAGATCACAAATTGGGATGTGCATCAAATCACTGGTGTTCATTATCAATGTAGGTGTAGACCTACTGAACTGGAACCTGGGGGTGAGGCTAGGCTACACGTGGTCCTGGTAAAAAACCCCTGCCCCAGGCCTGGCATAATGCCCTCATAAGGTAGGCCTCAGTAAACATGGCTACTCCAGTGGCTCTGGGTGAGGAGAAGGGCCCACAAGTTTGCACCTATTTCCTGGGGGCCCACTCTCCTTCCCTGTGCTGAGCACCATCTGCTAGGCGGAGGAAGGCCTGGGGCAACCTTCCTTTGCGAAGCAGGTTCTTAGAATACTGACATAGAGAATACACGTCCTCAGATCAGACCTGCTCCCCAGAGACCAACTTTATTGTGAGACTTTGTAACTTTCAACCTATTTGTTATCTCTGTTCTATGCCTAACTCTTTTTCTAAACCTGCTAGCAACAAAGTCCTTAGAAGCTCTTATATGGTCTGTATTATTGCTTGGGGACCAGAGGCTGGGGAGAAGCAGCAAGACAGGTGGGCTGCCATTCTCCGAAGCCTCTGAGGTGAGAAGCCCTGCTGAGAAGCAGCATGGGGAGGCTGTGGCCCAGCCAAGAGGGCAGATCAGAGGTTGTCCAGGACTCAAGAAATGTCCCTGTGAGCTTGAACCAGCAGCCTGCCCCATGGCCAAACATTCCCTCTTTGGAAATTTCACCCTCCTCTGGGGTAACACGCAAGCCCTTTTTAAAGTTTAAAGATGCTGTAGCATTGTCTCATTCTTTTCTTCCCCTTTATTTCCCTCCTTCTGATTTCCTCCCCAAACTCCTCAATATTCTCTTCATCCCAAATTCTTTCACCCCGTCCCTGTATAGAGTCCATGTGATTACGTTTGAGAGCCCATGCTAAACGTATGTCCAGCCCATCAGTGCCCAAGGAACATAACCCCCCGAGATGATATAACTCTCCCAGACCAGGACGATGCTGAACCCAGGAGATCACCAAGCTACTCGCCTGGTAGCCTGACTCTGAGCATCTCTCAAGTAGACAGGTCTTTGTACAAAGAACAGGATGGAGAAAAACTGGGGCAAGACCCACCTTGATCTTCATGGTGCTGGGCGCCAGGGCTGTGATCTCCTTCTGCATCCTGTCAGCAATGCCAGGGTACATGGTGGTACCCCCGGAGAGGACATTGTTGGCGTATAAGTCTTTACGGATGTCAATGTCACACTTCATGATGGAATTGTAGGTTGTTTCATGAATTCCAGCAGACTCCATGCCTAGTGGAGACCACAGTCAACACCCGTTGCTTCATAAATACCCACACCTCCAGCTCCTCAATCCTCCTTCTGTGGTTGCACCTACCCTAGTTCAGGCCCCTAATTACCTCCCAAATGGATTGCAAGATCAGATCCTCTGACGGGTCTTCGCCTTGCCTTTAGTTTCACCTGTTCTAGTCTATCTTTCATACTTTCATCACATCATCTTTTTTCCCACAGCTTTATGGAGATATAATTCATCTACCATAATATTCACCCTTTTAAAGTCTACAGTTCAGTACTTTCTGGTATATTCACAGGAGTTGTGCAACCATCTCCATAATCTAATTTTAGAACATTTTTAACACCCCAAGAAGAAACACCATACCAATTAGAAGACACTCCCACTTTTTCCCATCACCACTTCCCCAGCCCCAGGCAACCACTAATTTACTTTCTGTCTCTATAGATTTGCCTGTTCTGGACATTCCATATAAATGTAATCATACAATAGGTGGCTTTTTGTGTCTGGCTCCTTTCACTTAGCATAATGTTTGCAAGCATATTCATCCATGTTATAGCATGTGTCAGTACTGCATTCTCTTTTGTCGCCAAATAATATTTCATTGTATGGACATCCTCATATCATCTTTGACAGTTCCCCATTGCCTACAGGTTGATATGTAGCTGCCTTAGCCTGGCACCAAGATCTTCCACAGTGAAAGGCCCTGCATGCCAAAACAGCTCATGCCCACCTACCTGGGCTCCCCCACCTCTAGTCTTTTTTCCACATGATATAAATTCCACAACGTAGAGAGAGGAATCTTCCTAAAATACAAACCTGACCTTGCTACACTGCTACCTGAAAACTTCCAGGGGATCTCCACTGCTGATATGATTAACCCTCATGCTTTTTTTGTGGTTGAGCAACTCGCCAATTTCCCCTGTGTGCAAACACACACACACCTACACACAGAACTTTCCCATTGTGTCCCAAAGAGAATATGACCTTTCACACACCTCCACACCTTTGCACATACCATTCCATCTGCCTTGCCTGCCATGCCCCGCTCTGTGCTCATTCTGTCCCCAGATACCATAAAATGATACTCCTTCTTCAGGGTTCTGTTCATATGTTCACCTTCTCTAAGGAGCCTTAAATGATTTCTTAGGCTTATAGCACTCTGTCCAGTTAATTTGCTATTTACCACTACCCTGTATACCGACATTTGCTTGCAAGCCCATCTTTTCTTATACATTCCTCAAGAAAGTAGTTGTCGTATGAGATATTATCCTATTTAATCCTTGTTGTAACCCTATCTAGTAGATACTATCATTATTTCCATTTTATAGATGAGAACACTGAGGTTTGAAGACGGTAACGTGTCCACTGTGACAGGGCTTATGGGGGAAGAATCAAGACTTAAAACTAGGTCTGACCCCCAAACCCATCCTCTTTACTACTATAGGTTTCAGCCCCCCTGACCTAAATGTTGAGTGATCCAAGAAGTCTTTTGTATACTAACTTCATTTTCAGTTCCATGTTATATTCCTTGTCCTGCTTTTTCTTTGTCTTGATTTTCCTTACCCTTTTATTTAAAATTAGATTTTATCTATTTGTATTGTTTATAAATTTTTGACCCTTCCTGGGAAAAGATGGGCTATTTGTAAACAATAAACAAAGTGTGCATGACTCCCAGTGTTTCTCTTTCCATCCCTCACCACCCACCCCCATCCCCCACTCTCCCGGTTGACAGGGACCACGGGAAGCAGCTCACCAATGAAGGAAGGCTGGAAGAGGGTCTCGGGGCAGCGGAAGCGCTCATTGCCAATGGTGATGACCTGGCCATCTGGCAGCTCATAGCTCTTCTCCAGGGAGGAAGAGGAGGCAGCGGTGGCCATCTCATTCTCAAAATCCAGGGCCACATAGCATAGCTTCTCCTTGATGTCTCGCACGATTTCTCGCTCAGCTGGAAGGAGTAGAAATGACAGAAAGTCAATCCTTAGTTCTGTTAATTTGGTTTTCCCATTTTGACCACCATGAAAACCTCCTTATTTCTACTCCGGCTTCAGTCTTAGGATGAATGTCAATGTTTTCATTCCTCTTTCTAAAGTGGGAGTATAAAAGCTTGATTTCCAAGCAAAACTTTGTACGGGCTCTTCTCCTTGCCGCCTTCACTCTGCCTTGACAAAGCCCAGGCCTTGCTGAGGGCCTTGCAGGATACACTTCCAGTCTAGATGTAGGCTTATATGTTATGTTACAGAATCCAGGAATGTCCTTACCTAAAAACTCCTCTTGCCCCGGTGGGTCATTGAGGCATGACACCTTCCCCTTAGAAATTCAGACCTTATTTATTCCATGTGTCCTGAGACAAACCATAAATGCCCTTAGGAAATGAAATGCATCACTAGATTTTTATTACCATTCAGCCCTGTAAAAACTAGTTCTGATCCTGGTGTGGATGTGGGCAGATGTAGCAGGTCCCTGGGGCACTTAAAGGAGGGCTCAGCCGAATGCTGTTTAGGGTAAGTAGAACTAAGCCTTGTCCCCCTCCCTGGGGTGTCAGTCGAGAACCTTCCTCTTTAAATAAGGCTGCCTTGACCATCTGGTCTTGTCTAGAGGTCCAGCCCCAGCCTAAGGCTTCCTTGTCTACCCCAGGAGAGTCTGAGGACATGGGGCCACAGACTTCTCATCAGTCTTGAGAATTTCTGGTCCTAGATCAGATTTGGTTTTGAGCTCAAGTCAGAATCAGGAAAGGGGCTGATACCTGTGGTCACAAAGGAATAGCCTCTCTCTGTGAGGATCTTCATGAGGTAGTCTGTGAGGTCGCGGCCAGCCAGGTCAAGGCGCATGATGGCGTGGGGCAGTGCATAGCCCTCATAGATGGGGACATTGTGGGTGACGCCGTCCCCTGAATCCAGGACAATGCCTATGGACAGAGCGGATAGGACCTATGAAAACTTTTCTTGTCTTTCATCTGTCTCTTTCTGGGATGAGTTACCAAATGGTCTTCAACTACCATATTTTTCTTCAGCAGCTAAGAAATTTCACCCACCGTGAGAATCATAATATTTTTTGTATACGTTGGTTTTTGTGTACATCAGTTTATTCTCCCAAATGAGATGTAGGCTTTTGGAAGCAAGTAAAATGTCTCCTTCTCTTGTATTTCTTGAAACACTTTCACAATAATGCACACTTGTCAATTTGCATCTAGACTGCACATTGTTTAAGTGGGACTAGATAATTTACATATCCTTCAGGCATCAAACTAACACATATGCACATGCATTTAGAACGTTAAATCTTGAAAGGACTATAAAAACCAGCCAATTTGAAAAAAGTTGACATTCTCTACCAATGAAATTTTTAGTAAACAATGAAGGGAAATAAGCTTTCTCAACATGATGAGAAATCTCTTTCGATCCAATGACCACATCATAATTGATGGGGAAACACTAATATTGTTATTGTATTGTTATTATTTAATATTGTCCTGAACATTCTAGCCAATGCAATAAGACAGAAAATAGAAATGGGGTATTATTATCAAAGGGAAGCAGATGTCATTATTTGCAGATGATGTGGTTGTATACGTGGAAGACCCAAGAGAATCAACTGAGGAGTGATTAGAGCTAACAAGATGGTTCAGTAAGGGCCAGATGCAAAATAAACATCCAGAGACCTGTAGCTTACTCTTGTACAAGGATGTTGATCTCAGCATATTTTATAATGAAAAATAAAAATTGGAGGCAACCTAAAGGTCAAGCAATATAGAAATGATAAGTAAGTAAATTATTAACAGTTTATATTAATAATTTATATAAATTAATAAGTAAATGACTACCATGTGGCCATTAAATTTGATGTTTACAACATAAAATCAAGTGCAAAGTGCAGGATACAAAACTGTATACACCCCAGATTTCCCCATACTGTCCTTGTCACCTGCAGTGAAACTCTCTTTTACTTTTGTCTCTCCCCTACTAGACTGTTAGTTCCATAATGGCAGGGTCAATCTTGTTTGTCAGTGTGACCATGGCCTGGTGCAGTGTGTGGCATGTGGTAGGGAGTAATGGAAAATATCTGATGAATGAATGGATGAATAGGTAAATCAATGAATACAAAAATGATTGAATGTTTGAACTATGTTCATGGAAGCTGTCAAGTCCCTACTAAAAATCACTTTAGGGGCCGGCCCGGTGGCCAAGTGGTTGGGTTCGCGCACTCCACTTCGACGGCCCAGGGTTTCGCTGGTTCAAATCCTGGGCGTGCTCATCCTGATGGCACTGTTCATCGAGCCATGCTGAGGCGGCATCCCACGTGCCACAACTAGAAGGACCCACAATTAAAAATACACAACTACGTACCAGGGGGCTTTGGGGAGAAAAAGGAAAAATAAAATCTTTAAAAAAAAATTTTAAAAATCACTTTATTTTGAAATTCCCTCTGTTTCTCTGAGCACCTTTCTATACCACGGCCACATACTTATACATCCACCATCACAGTTTCTGCCGTTGAGGCTTCATGAGCAGCAACATTCCAATATTGTTGCAAAGTGTGTATAAACTCACAGACTGACTACTGTGAGGGAAATGGCCCTTGCTGGATATACTAGTCATGGTTTGTTCATGTAAACTCTTTCCAGCTGTACTGGCTAGACTTGCACGTGCATTCTATGTGGGCATTCCCTTCTGTTATCCCTAAGCGAGATTTTCCCTGGACGTGGGCTGTCCATTTGATTCTTCTGAGCAGGAGACTCTGCAGGAGCCCAGCTTCTCCTTACCTCCCCCTGAAGTCAGAAAGGGAAAGGACTACAGGGCTGCTCACCTGTTGTGCGGCCAGAAGCATAGAGGGAGAGCACAGCTTGAATGGCGACATACATGGCAGGGACATTGAAGGTTTCAAACATAATCTGAAAGGACAATGCAGAATAAAAGATTGGCAACATTGACAGCACCTCTTGGCCCACAGGATGGTTTGTAATCTTATTAAGGGCAGGGGCTGTGCCCTACTTCCCCACTCCCACCTTCTGTAAGGCCTGGCATGGACTACACACATAGCGGGGCCTCAGAAAATTCTGTTGCATTGATACCTGAATGGGAGAAAAATCTGGCCTAGCATCCATGTTGCACTGTTGTGCCAGTGCTCAAGTCTTCTTGGCCTCTTACCTGAGTCATCTTCTCCCTGTTGGCCTTGGGATTTAGGGGGGCCTCCGTGAGCAGAGTGGGGTGTTCCTCAGGTGCTACTCGCAGCTCGTTATAGAAGGAGTGGTGCCAGATCTGGTCGAGACAAAAGTCAAATGAGCCCAGCAGATTCCCATTGGTCTGGTAAATTCCAGTTGACATGTTCATGCTGGGGGAGTGTGGCACAATGTTCACAAGATTGGCTGGATCTGGAGAGGGAGACCTGTCAGCCTTGGGAATCTCTGATTGACATCTAGAGGTTATATTCCTTTTCAACAGGGCCCCAGACGGAGGGGTTATATTCCTTTTCTTCCAGGGCTTTGGCTCTCACTGAGCACTAGTGACACCGCCCCTCCTCCCTTCCCAGTTTCAGCCTTAGGGGTGTGAGAGCGTCCCTCTGTTGCTAGTACTTGGGTGCCTCAACATCCCTTTCTGGTTGCCTTAACCCTGTTTGCACCTCTGCAAGTAGTCCTTCCTTAAGTTAATTTCAAAACCCCAGCTGAGCATGTACTGTCTCCTGCTGGGAACCTGACAGATACACTTGAACTTTCAGTTTACTGTTCACCAGGCTGATGCTTTACAGTGGAGTTTGTCAACCTTGCGCTTTGACATTGTAGGTTGGATAATTCTTTGCTGTGGGGGGCTGTGCTGTGCATTATAGGATGTTCAGCAGCATCACTGGCCTCTACCCCGTAGATGTCAGTAGCACCTCTCCAGCTATAACAAGCAAAAATATCTCCAGACATTGCCAAATGTCCCCTGGGAGGCAAAATTGCCCCGGTGGAGAACCAGTGCTTTGGAGGAACTTATTTCTTCCTTCTGTGTCCAGTTCCCTCTTCAGTGATCTGGGATGACCAAACAGGAGTCTTTATTTCAGAGGGATTCAGCAAAGAGTGGCAGAGACATAGAGCTTTGATTTCCCCAGAGATGGGGCGGAGGGTCATTTGATTCCATTGTACCCATATATTTACGGACCCCGGCATTGTGCTCCGATGGTGCTAAATGTGATGAGGGTTGATGAGAATCAGACATGGCTCCTAGATGTTAGTTTCAAAGTCTGGAGGGGAGAAAGACAGGCAAAATGACAAAATACAAAGACATATCCACTTTTTAGATGAAAGAAGCAGCAGGAGCAGTTCATTTTCTGGGGGATTTGAGCAGGTACTGAAGACAAAGGAGGGTCTCCAGAGGCTTCGAAGGGCATCTGAGGCAGCAGAAACGGCACGGGCAGAAGCCCTGGACTGTGAAAGTTTCACAGGAGCGAGAAGGAGATGGCAATTAGGCTTAATGAGGTGATGCCAGTGTTTCTTCAGATGTGGGCCCCAGATGGCTTGTCCCAGAGCCACCCTCGAGAATTGTTACAGGTGCAGTCCCCAGGCTGCATCCCAGCCCAGGAGTCAGAATTTCTGGGTGTTGGCCCAAGCATCTGCACTGCATTTTATTTCATTCTTTTGGAGTTTTTATAAAATACTTTAAAAATTAAAGATATTGATCATTTTTAAATTAGAAAAAATATTTTTCAGAGGAATAAAAATCTCCCATATTTCTATCACCTAACAATAAACAGTTAATATTTTGGGTTTTTTCTTTTTCTTAATCTTTCACTTTTATGTATTTTCAAATTTATTATTATTAGCGTTTATTTATTTCATATGCTTTTATTTATTTGTTATTATATTATTATTGTACTTTTATGTTGAAATTTGTTTCCTGCCACTTTTCAGTTAATGTAATTTCCTTTTTCATAGTAAATATTTATTTTTAGTAAATTGAACAAACATTCATTTTTAATACTTACACAACATTTCCTTATGTTCCATCATATATTTAATCACATTACTATTCAGGTATCTTCAATTTTCATTTATAAATAATTCTATGGTAGCTATTTTTGTACATATTACACTTTCTCTTTTTTTAAGATCTGCTGGCAATCCTCCTCCTTTTGCTGAGGAAGACTGGGCCTGAGCTAACATCCGTGCCCATCTTCCTCTATATGTGGGATGCCTGCGATAGCATTTTGTGCCAAGCGGTGCTATGTCCACACCTGGGATCTGAACCGGCAAACCCTGGGCTGCCGAAGCGGAACGTGTGCACTTAACCGATGCACCACCGGGCCGGCCCCCAACATTTTCTCTTTTTATTCAGGATGTTTCCCAAAGAAAAGAAGGCGAAAAGTGGAATTACTGGGCTAAAGCGCAGAGCAATTGGAAGACGTTGATTTCTGTTACCATTAAAGACTAAATTACTCTTTACTCCAGGACAAGAAAGGTCTGTTCTACCTCACCTTACTTGCGTTCAGTGTTCTCACTCTTAAAATACAAAATAATTTGATAGGTAAAATAATACCTAGTTGGTTTACTTTGAATTTTTAAATTTGTTTCAAATGAGTTTAAACTTTTTCAGACTGGCGACTTTTTATAATTTCTGTTTGGCAAATTATCTATTCCTGGCCTTTGTTTGTCTGGGGGAGACCGGATGTTTTTAATTATCAGTTTGTGTTGCTGTTTATATTAATCCTTCATTGCACTTGTGAATATTTTTTTGAAGCTTGTTATTTGCCTTTTAAATTTGATTTTTCACATGCTGGAAGTTATGACCTCTATGAAGTCAAATTTGTCATTCTTTTTCTCTGACTTTTTTCACCAGAAATTTGATAAATACTCACACTTACTATATTGCGTTTTTTTATTATTTGAATTTTTATATTTAACTTTTCTATCCAATTGATATGTGCCTAGTGAAAATAGTATGAGATAAGGGCAATAAACAAAGATTCCCAAGCCCCCAAATTAGTTATTTACTTAGTTGTCCCGGAATAATTCATTGAATAATCCTTTCTCTCTTATGGTGTTGGAAGTTTCATTTATCATATATTTCCTCTTTGCTTTTGTGCTGATACCAAATTGTTTTAATTTTTATAACTATATTTTAATATTTGGATATGGCAAATCTCCTCTTATAATTTTTGTTATTCATTTTGTTTTCATAATTTTTGCCTTATTTATTTCTCCAAACATACTTTATGATTACTTTGCATAATTAAAAACTGATTTTTTTAAGCCAAACTCATAGAAGTAGATGAAGAATGGTACTTACCAGGGGCTGGGGGGAGGGGGAAGTGGGGAGATGTTGGTCAAGGGGTACAAAGTGTTAGTTATCCAGGATGAATAAATTCTGGAGATTAATGTATAGGGTGGTGACTATAGGTGACAATAGTGTACTGTATACTTGGAATTTGCAAGAGGGTAGTTCCTAAGTGGTTTCACTACAAGAAAAAAACAAAAGGTAACTATGTGAGGTGATAGATACCTTAATCAGCTTGAATGCGGTGACTGTTACACAATGCACATATGTATCAGATCACCATGTGGTACACCTTAAACGAATACAATTTTAAAAATTGTGAGATTTCTATTGGAATGGCCATGAACCTACTAATTAATTTTAGAAGATCTGACAGCTTTAGTCATTCAGTTTTCCTTTTAAAGCCCAGAACATATTTTTAGGGGTTTCTTTAAGGAGTTCACATATTACTACTGTGAAAAAAAAATTTTGTCTATCGTGTTTTCAACTTACGTTTTGTTAGATATATATGAATGATGTATGCTGTTTATGGAGCATTAAGTATGGTCCATGCCTTGGGATTACACTAAGTATTTACCGAATTCAATCTCCAAAGCCATCTAATGAAGAAAGTATTTTTACCTCCACAAATGAGGAAACTGGGGCTTATAGGGAAGGGTGGAGCCCAGGTCTCCTTGCCACTGACTCCAGCGTGTGTGCTCTTAACCGCTCCGCTGAGTGAAGTGGAAGCTATTGTATTTTATCTATTTATCTCACATCCAGAGTGACTCAACCGAGGATTTAGAGAAGTCTGTATGCGTTATAGATTTCAAATCTACAGTCTCTATTCCCAGGGGCAGTCTGCTCAATTAGTTCTCTATTACATTTCAGGAGGCAGTCACTGCAGAAACGAGAACTCTCAGACAACTGTCAGCAGAATTTATCAAAAGAATATTAGAAAGACTCTATTAGCATTTTGCACACATGATTTTGTTTATCACAATTATCATTTAAAAATTGAAACCCCCCTTGCATTTTCTTATGCAGAAAAAAAAGGTTTTAGAAACCCCTAGACATTCCTACCTAAAATTTTCATTAGAGAATCATCATCATAATATAGCATCAGTGCACATATCTGAAGTCATGACAGGGAAAATAAAAGGGAGAGAAGTCTATTTGCCTCTCTCAAGGCAGCATCAGCATTTTAAAGATGGAATAAGCACTGGGCTGGAGTGAAAGCTGCGTGAAAGGACGAAGCTGGGAGTTAGGCATGACCAGGTCCCCAGATGCCAAAGAAAGAGTTAGGAACCTATTGTTGGTTAGTGAGGAGCTACTGAAGATTCCTCGGGAGGTGAGTGGAGGACCTGATCTGTTTTTAGAAAGATAAGCTTTGCAGCAGCATAGAGAATTAATTGGGTAAGTGAGGCAGGAGACAAAGAAATCAGACAGGAGGCCATTGCAATAACCAAGAGATGTTGGCAGCCTAGGCTGGAGAATGGCCATGGAATGGACAGGAAGTAAGGAAGGATGTGAGAAACATTTTAGAGGAAGAGTTGACAGGGCACAGTAGCCTGTGGGATGACAGGGTCCTGATGATGTATTATCATTAAAATGAGCACTTTAAAGGGGGCGTCCACGGATACCTTCTCCATGTCGTCCCAGTTGGTGATGATGCCGTGTTCGATGGGGTATTTGAGAGTTAGGATTCCTCGCTTGCTCTGAGCCTCATCCCCCACATAGCTGTCTTTCTGGCCCATTCCCACCATTACACCCTGCAACGCAAAAGAGGAGAGGGACATGAATTGGCTGAGGGCTCCCCTCAGAGGGATCCAGGCATTACAGGGTCTCTGAGGAAGGATGAAGATAGGAAAGACATCCTTTTTCCCCTGGAACTAGGACAGCAGGAGACAAGGATGGGGGCAGATACTGATGAACGTGGCAGGGATGGAAGGGAAGGTGGAAGATTTCTTGTGGACTTGTCTCTCTTCTCTTTCCTAAGACTACGTAATTTTCTGAAAGAGAACAAAGCCCATCCATGCACTTCTTCCCCTTTGCTTACTTTACACACACACACACACACACAGGACTTGTACTTGCCCTCCTCCGAGAGCCTTTGCTCCCTCTCTTCTCTCCACCTGCTGAGACCCACCTCATCCTCAGTTATCCCCTTTTCTATAGTCTCTCTCTTCCCTAGTCCCTCCCTTCAGATTTAATCTCTCCCTCCTTTGTGCTCCCCTGGGGTAATATTTAGCCTCTATTTCAGCCTGTGACTTCAAGTTAGCTGTGTGTATATCTTCATGGAGTGTAAATTTCTTAAGGGCAAGGGGCTTGTTTGATTACATATATTTCAAAAAGTTTTCTTCCACACCTCACAACCCCACAGACTTAAGCCAGACACAGTACTATCATTACGGGCCTGATAGCGGTTGGTTCTGGTCTTGAGTGTTTCTATTTACTAACTCAGAAGAGATTCCTCCACCCCCAACACATACACGCGCATGCTCACACACGCACATTCATATTCACACACACGCATGCACACACAGCCCAGCATAGTCTTCACAATGCAGCACTTACTCCTAGTAGCTCAAAGACTTGGGTCCAAATGAGCACACACCTGGTGGCGAGGGCGGCCCACGATGGAGGGGAAGACAGCCCGGGGGGCGTCATCTCCTGCAAAGCCAGCCTTGCACAGGCCAGAGCCATTGTCACACACAAGCGCAGTGGTCTCCTCTTCACACATGGTGAGTGTGGCCGAGTAAACCAGGGGCTGGAGCACCTTGGGGTTGGGGGAGGAGAGAACGTTACCCACTTGTCAACATCATGTTGGAGCCAGTCTTCTTGGTTTTGGGGCCCCACCCCGTGGGCAACCAGGGTCCAGTTCCAGGAGGGACTAGGTGTGGACCCCGCCTCCCACTCTGTGGGAGTTGAGCTTCTTCCCTCTACCTGCTGTTAGAGGCTGAATTGTGTCCCCCTTAATTCCCATGCTGGAGTCCTAACTCCCAGTACCTCAGAATGTGGCTGTGTTTGGGGATAGGCTCTTTAGAGAGGCAATTAAGGTAAAATGAGGTCATTAATCCAATGTGACTGGTGTCCAATATGACTAACTCAATAGGATGGGTACCTCTATAAGAAGAGGAAATTAGGACGCAGTCATTCACAGAGGGAAGACCATGTCAGACACAGCAAAGACAGCCAGCTACAAGCTGAGGAGAGAGGTCTCAGAAGCAACCAACCCCGCTGACACCTTGATCTTGGACTTCTAGCCTCCAGAACGGTGACAAATAAATTTCTGTTCTTTAAGTACCAGTCTGTGGTACTTTGTTATGGCAGCCCTAGCAAATTAATTCACTTGCCTCTTAAAAACCTGAAATAGCTCTAAAGCTTTAATCCAATGGAAAGAATCTCTGAAAGACTTGAAGGTTAAGAAGGGAGTTGAAAAAATCCATAACATAACAAAGGATTATTATTTACTATATATAAAGAATGTTTACAAATCAATAAGAGAGAAATAAACAGCCCCAAAGAAGAACAAAGGCTATGAAGAGATAATTGAGTGGACGGCCCTGTGGCTGAGTGGTTAAGTTCATGTGCTTCACTTCGGTGGCCCAGGGTTTCACTGGTTCAGATCCTGGGCGCGGACATGGCACTGCTCATCAGGCTGTGTTGAGGTGGCATCCCACATAGCACAACCAGAGGCACTCACAACTAGAATATACAACTATGTACTGGGGGACTTTGGGAAGCAGAAGAAGATTAAAAACGAAAAAAAGAAGATTGGCAACAGATGTTAGCTTAGGTGCTAATCTTTAAAAAAAAAAAAAGAAAGAAAAGATAATTGACAGAAAAGGAACTACAAATACCCAAGAACTATATGGAAAGATGCTCAGCCTCACTCGTTATCAAGAAAATGCAAATGAAATAAGGCCATTTTCACCCATCATGGTGTTAAGATTCAAAGTTTTATGATAGATGTTGGCAAGGATGTAGGAAAAATGTCATTCTCTACCTAGAGGAACACACAAACACACAATTTGGAACTACCCAAAGCTCCAGATTAGGGGATACTGTCCTAAAGTTAAGAGCAGAGCCAGGCAGATCTATATGGACTAACATGGATACGTTTCTAAACCATGCCACTGAGTGAACAAAGCAAGTTGCGGAATAGAATGTAGAGCATAAAACCATTTGTGCGAGTTCTTTTTAAAGCAAAAAAACCAATATCAAGTATTTTCCATAACTTTTCCATTAGTGGATGTGAACACATAGCAAAAAGTTCTAGAAAAAAAAGTCTAAGACTAATCATAGTAACTACCTCTGGAGATGGGAATGGGACTGGGAGAGGAAGTGCCGGGTTATAGCTGTTATGTTTTAAATTTTTACGAGGAGACTGTATTCACGTATGGTTTAAAATTAAAATCAATAACATAACATATTAAGGAAACAAAGTTGCGGTAGTTATTGGTGAAATGTACAATCTGAAGGGTAGAAGCACCTTGAGGAGGAAGGCGCAGCCTGAGAGGAGAGAGGAAAGGAAGAGAATTCACGATGGGTTGGACTCAATGCATCCTGTCGCTTCAGACGGAGGAAACAGAGAAGCCCCCGCCAAGGCTGGTATCTGAATTGGGATGGCTGCAAAGTGATAAGGGAATGGATTTTTCCAATGTCTGTTGCAGGTTTTCTTTCTTTTTGGTTAAAAGACAACATCTGACGCATTCTTGGCACACGGTGGTAAAGGAGAAGCAACAGCAGCTCAGGAGGTGGTGAGCAGGTTGCCTCGCAGCCTGGGAAACCCCAGGTGGGATAAAGTGGAAGTGGGAAAAGTCCTAGCTGAGAGGTTGGGAAGGCCGACTTTCAGGAGTCTGGAGAAGAGAGGCACAAGGTGTGGGACGAGACGGTGGCCGCGGAGGAGGAAGGCCCACGGAAGCTTCGTTCAGAATGTGCGACCACAGCAGGGGAAGGAGATAGGTGCTACCGAAACCTGTGACCTTAGCCCCTCAATGGCCTTATGCTGAAGACGGACAGCGAAAACCAACACCAAAGCAAAGAGGACACAGAGCCACGGGCCTGTGAATGCGAGGTCAGAAAGGCCAGGGAGAGACTAGCAGAAGCTTCTGAACAAAATTTTTAAGGCTAAAAGGATGCTCTTCCCTATTATGTTCAAAGCAGGGTGCACGCTAGGGGAGAGGCCCACTATGATTTCGTGTCTAGTTCTGCTTCTGTCCCTGTTGATCCTCATGACCCGCTCCCCCAGCCACGGAGATCAAGTCCCAGCTCTCTAACTCGGCCCACAGGGCTCAAGAGGGTCTAGCCCCTGCCTCCAGGCTCATCTTCCCTCTTGCCCCTTCTTGGCCTTCTCACTCAGGCTGTATGGAGTTTCTTCTTATTTTCTAAACTGTGTCATCTCTTCTCCCTTCTGGACCTTTTGACGTAAGGCCTGGAACACACTTCCCCCGACCTGTTTGCCACTGTCACCTGTCAGTCCTGTGTCGACAGCGCATTCCCATGAGGTGTCTCTGGACACCAGTCTCAGTGCACCCTACAGCACCTTGAACTTGCCCGAGCAATGGTCAGCTCTGCAGATCCCGCATCATCCGTCGCTCTGCAAAGGCAGGAGCTGGGTCTGTTTTATGCCCAGGCTATTCTTCAATGTGCCTAACACAATATCCCTCACAAAGCGGGCTCTTAAATTTTTGTCAAAATGAACGAGTGAATGAATCAATGGATGTCAAGGAGAAGATTTTCAGAACAAAGGTAGAACAAACATCGGTAAGAGGAAATCAAGGTCTGAGATGAGATGGAGGCTGAAGGAAAGCACCTAGCTGCTGAAAACAATATCGTCTCTGGGTCTGAACAGTTTCTAGGTTACACAGAAGATCCTCAACCTCCTACCATCTGGGAAGAAGGGAGAAGTGGAGAGATGTCAGCAGACTGGAAATGGGCAAATGTCATTCTGATGTTCAGAAAGGGAAAGAAGACAGATTTCTAAAACCTCAGAGAATCTTGATGTGCAAGTTAGGCAGGTTTCCAGAAGGCATTATTAAAGAAAGCATTATTAAAGAGGCAGTGATTTCTTATCATTGGTAATGGTTTACCAAGAAAAAACGTTGTCAGAATAACAGCTCTTCGTTTTTCCCCAGGATCACTGGACTGAGAACGCAGGAGAAGGTGGAAGACATTGAGCTTAACTTGATCTTGGCATCTGCCAAGGTCTCCAGTGATATCCCTATTGATAAAGCTATGTGGGCTGAACAATAAATCAATTAGGCATAGCTGCCTGAGTTGCTGTCACTGAAAGGTATTAATTGATGGGTCAAGGTCAATCTGGAGGCAGCAGAATGCCTCAGGGCTCCACTCTTGGTGGAGCCTTCTCATGTGACATTTTTATAAGTGAGTTGGATGAAAATATAGAGCACACGCTGATCAAATTTCCAGATGAAACAGAGCTGGGGGAGAGAGAAATATTAAGTACGTTGGATGGAAGAATCAACATCCAAGAAGATCTCAGACAGCAGAGAAAATAAGCTGAATCCAATAAGATTAAATTTAATGGGATAAATATGAGGTTCTGCATGTGCGTCTAAATAACCACACTGCGAAAGCTCTTGTTCAGCATCTGTGAGCAGGACCTGGAGTCAGCAGGGTGCTGTGGCCAGGACAAAAGCTAACCCCACCTCTGGCAGGAGTCCTGTGCCCGATTCCACCCTTGCTGGAAAAGGTGTGGGGGAGGTGGGCTCACATTCACCGCCGACATATGTCAAACTGAACTACTTTTTGGAAGGGGAATTAGAAAATTTCTAATCGAAAGCCTTAAAATGTATATGTGTGTGTGTGTGTGTGTGTGTTTGTTTACCTTTTGTGTATAGTGTACAGTCACGTATGTCTTAATGATGAGGATACGTTCTGAGGAAGGCATCATTAGGTGATTCTGTTATGTGAACATCACAGTGTACTTACCCAAAACTAGATGGTATAGCCCACTACCCACCTAGGCTCTATGGTCCTAATCTTATGGGACCACTGTCATATATGCGGTCTGTTGTTGACTGAAACATCATTATGTGGTACATGACTGTATATATCTTTTGATATAAAATGTAAATATCCTTTGACTCCACAAAGGCACCTCTAGGAATATTTATCCTTGGGAAACACTCATGGGAGAGTGCAAAGATTTGGCCAAGAGCCAATTTCTCGCAGCCTTGTTTAAAATAACTGAAATCAAAAACAACTGTAATGTAAAAAAAAGCTATTAAATAATAAATTAGTTTGTAAATTAATTGCCAGAAACCTCCATACCATGGAGTGAGCAGAATATTTAATACAATGGAAAAGGCACGAGCTGCTTTGTTAGGTAAAACACAGCAGTATGTTCTGTGTTTCCATTTTTGGTAAAAAAATATTTTTAATTTAAAAAAATTGAGGGTTCTTCACACATATTATCTGTTTAATCCTCACAAAAGCCTTGAGGGAAGATATTTTTATTTCCGTTTACAGATTTGGAAACCAGGCCTCAGAGAAGTGAAAGAACTTAGCCAAGGTCTCGGCCAGGAAGAGGCAGGGCTGGCGCCAGCCCAGGACAGCTGCGGACTGAGCCTGCACCTTCCTCACCACCTTGGTGAGACTGGCGTAACTTCTCCATGTTTGGTGTTTTTGCTTCTGCCTCTGTGTCTCTCTAGAGCTGTTGGCAGCAAAAGCTCTTAAACAAAAGGGTCTGTGTTCTTTTCTTTCTCTGAGCCTCTGAGCGCTCTGACGCCACCACGGCATCTAGATTTACGTTACAGCCCCCGTACCCATCTCGGTGTTTAGCAGATAGTAGGCGCTCAGTAAGGTTGGATGACAATCCCACCACCTGAGTGGCCCCGTCCCAGATCTGATTTGTTCTGCCCCTGGGATCCCCAAGTCCCCACCGTCCAGTCTTATGACAGCTTGGTCACCATGGCCTGATTTGGAACCACACAGGGACAGTTATGCTTCCCTGTTCTAGCAGGTGGTCCACCTTGAGGGGAAAGCAACATTGCAAGCTAGAAGGTGGCCAAGAGGCAAAGCTGCCCCTCTGGGACTGTCTCCCTCCAGGGTCCCCTCAGCATCCCTCTCTCGTGTGATTGATAGTTCAAGCTTGTCTGGCTTTTCAGTGAAGGCTTTTGTCTCCCGCTGAGTTCCCTTCACACAGAAGGAGTGTTAGACTTTGTTTCCCAGCGGCTGAGACAAGCCACCCAGCAACTTAAAGCTGTCAACAATGCCATTCTGCTGCACTTTAGGTGGATTTAAACCAGCTGTTTTGAAGGCAGAACCAAATGAGAAGGGAGGGGGCTGAGGGCAGGGTTAGGGCTGTCAGTCTGGAGAGGAGCCTGCAGGCCCGCGCTGCCCTGGGAAGAAGGGTTTTACTGTGGAGCCAGGCTCTCCTGGAATGGCTCTGGCAGGAGACATTCTAAAGCCTCCTCAGCTGCTTGCTTGTAATTCGTGGCTAGACCCCATAAGGAGTCCCTAAGGGACAGGGACAGTGTCTGGCACCTAAGTGCTCAATAAATGTTGATGGAATGAACAAAGGGAAGGAGGAAAGAAATCTTGCCTCGAGGTCATACTCAATGTCATACTGCCCATCTTGGTTCCCCAGGTCTGGCTTGTAGAATCTCTCTGCTCATGACAGTTTCTCCGTCATCCATTGATCTCCATCACAGGAAGCTCTCTTTTCAGCCCAACGGCTAACCCGTTTGAATAATAAAAGCAAGGGCTTAGAACCTCCCTACGCAAAATAACGTCCCAGACCAGCAGCCTGGGAGCTTATTAGGAATGTAAATTAGCAGGCCCCACCCCAACCTCTGAATCAGAATCTGGGCTGGGGTGAAGAGCAGTGTTTTAACTAGTCCGCCAGGTGATTCTTAAAGTTGGCATACTGGGCGCCAGGCCCTGAGAGCGCTGACTGAGCACTTTATAACATGTACTATCTCATTCAATCCTTACACACAACTGCCAAGTAGACAGTATTACTATTCCTCCCATTTTACAGGTGAGGAAATTGAGGTCCCTCAGTAACTTTGGGAGCCAGCAGTCTGCCTCCAAGGCTTGCACCACTGCACCAGCCTGCGAAGTGAAGAGATGTTAGCAGACTCTGGCCACCAAAGGGGAAACAGCCCCTTGGTCTCATTTTCCTGTTAATTATTTGTGCGCATATGTCTGTGAGAGTGTTTGTGGGGAGGGATGGACAATGGCATCGGCAGGTGGTTTCACAGCTGGGTGTGAATCTTTTGGACAATTTGCTTAACTTCTCTAGGCCTCAGTGTGCTCCTCATAGAATGAATTACATGGTTCCTATGTTCCTGCCCCCCAAAACCTCATGATGCCACGGGGCACTTGCCTCCCTGCTGCCCGCCCAACTACTGTATCTCCTAGCGACCCTGGAGCCTTCAAGGAATGAGAAAATTCTCCATTCATCTCAGCCAAGCATGAATCAGAGGACAGTGGGAGCCACAGGGGGACTGAAGGAAATGCACTCCCATTCAGGACAGACATCGCACAGACCCCGGGACACCATTGGATTTGATTCAAATACTCTGAGAAGAAGCCATTTTTCTGAAAAGCATCTGCTCCCCTCAAACAGCCTCCCAGACATTCTGAGCCACGACTAAGGACTAAAGACCCGAGGGAGTAGATCTGTGCTGGCCCTGGTGAGCAAGGTGAGTAGAGACCGCAGGTGTTACATGCCACCTACCATCCAGTTAGGAAGGCAGGGAGCACAGTTCCAGGCTGCCTCTGCCCAGGATGCCCCCGAGCCAGAAATGCCTTTGCCTGGAGGACAGCAGTGTGCTTGCAGGCACCACTGTCCACCGAGGGCCTTGACGTGTGACCTGGGCCGGCGTCATAGAAGCCAGGCCAATCTGGAGGCTCCTTCCACACCCAGGGGGCCAGGCAGCCCCAGAAAGGAAGAGACAGCAGAAGCTGTACAGTACTCACCGAGGGTATGAGAGGTCCTTCTCCCAGTGACTGAGGGCTGGTGTGTCTTTGGCAGAAATACCAGAGCAATATAAAACCCCAGAGGCGGATCTTCTTTAAACAGAGTCCCTAAAAAGGCCAGCTGACGGTGTGTTAGCAATATTACCATATAAGGTGGTTTTTTCAATAAATCGGCCTTGGGGGGTGGGGAAGGGGGTTGGGTAGAGTGAATTATCATTTGAAAAATGTATGCAAAAGGACTCGAGTGGCAACAACCCCAGTGCTGGCGGATTTGTTCCTTTTATGCTGCACTTGCATAAACAAAACTCACACCAGGCCTTATAAGCTGCCCAGAGCAAGGCCAGATGCAGCTCTGCTCCTGGAGAGAGAACCATACCAAGAATGGCAGTGGGCCTCCTCCCTCCACACCTCCCTTTTCAGGCCCGGCTTCCCGCTGCCCCAGGGTTGGCCTGGAACACCCATGGAGTGTCCCCAAAGTGGGTGCAATTGTGCCTTGATTGGTGCAAGCCAAGGACAGCTAAAAGCCAAAGGGAAATGCCATCCATACCTGGGAAAGAAATCTTGTGTGTCCTCACCTGCCACCCCTCACACAAGCTCCTAAGCCCTGGGCTGAGTCACCCAGGGGTCCCAGGACACCTTAAGCCTCCTCTGGAACTCCGCTGCCTCCTATCATTCCCCCTTCTTTACTGGATTCCCTCTACCGGTCCCTACGTATTGGGAGTTGCAGACCAAGGGAGCTACCTTAGGTTTGAGGAACATCTAACAAGACTCACAAGCTTGCAGAATTTTCCACAGTCCTGTGGTTCTTGCTCTTCTTTTTGTAATTCATGTCCTTTCCCTGGGTAGCTGTTTCATTTCCCACACCGTCAGTTACCAACTCTGTGGCAGTTACTTTCAACTCCACATTCCCACAGTCCCAATACCTCATGCCTGATCCAGACTAAAATTACTGATTACCTATTGGACATCCTGAACCCTTGACCCCTACCCTCAACTCTGCTGTGACTCTTGTGTTCCCTACCTCACAGTCCTTCTCCTCAATCCTTCAAGCTAGACACCCCTGGGTCAGTGTAGCCTCCTCATTCTTCTTGCTCCACAACCATCGGGACACATTTCCTGGTGACCCTCTTCCCAGAAATGCCTCCTGGTTCTGCATCTTCCCTTCTGGCCCTTCTGGTCCATCCCTGCTGGTCCTGCCCTGCTTCAGGCTCTGGTCCTGTCTGTTCTGGTGCCGCCATAGCTTCCTGACTGGCTCTCCTGATTCTGCCCCATCTTCAAACCCAGTGGTTCCCAAAGTGTGGTCCCCAGGCTCACTGGAAGGCAGCATTAGCATGGCCGGGGACTGGGTTGTAAATGCAAATTCTCAGGCTTCACTCAGACCTATTGAATCTGAAACTCTGGGGGTGGGGCTCAGCCATCTGTGTTGTACAAACCTCCCTCCACTAAGGTGCCCAAGATACCTACCCTTCACCAGAAGAAGCATACATCGAATACCTGCTTAAGGTGTCCTGGGCCCCCCGGTGACTCAGCCCAGGGCTTAGGAGCTCGTGTGAGGGGCGGCAGGTGAGGAGGGCAAACAGGAGTTCTTTCCCAGGTATGGATGGCATTTCCCCTTGGCTTTTAGCTGTCCTGGGCTTGCACCAGACAAGGCACAATTGCGCTCACTTAGGGGACACTGCATGGCAGTTGTAGGTGGTTTTGAGCACAATGGCAGGATGCAGGTCTGTCTTCCCTGTTAACTGAGGATTGAGAGGGGCAGAGGTGTGGATAAGGAGTGCCTGCTGCCGAGAGAAGCCAGAGGAAAGATTGGGAGAGGCTTTACCAGAGGGCTTGTGCTTGTCTCCTGTAGAGAAAGGACACTGTAGCCCTTATGATGTATACTTACCCATCTTTTGACCACTGGCCTGGGTGCTTAGGGCTAAGTCTAAATTCCAGGCTCTCTGGGAAGCTTCCCTGAGCCTTTAGGTCCCTGGAGAAAGCCCTCCCAGTGGATGGTGGGGGCAGGCAAGGCAGCAGCGGGTGAGGTGGGAGCTGTCCAGCAGGGACAGAGTGCTGTCAGTCTTGATGGGCTGAGGCGGCTAAAAACCAGTGCCCCGGTAGTGAGCTCCCCCAGAAGTCTTCCTCCCTGGGCACAGACAGGGTGCCAGTCTCCCTTGCCCTGATCAGGGATCTAGAAGGGACATCATTTTCCTTCACAGAGTTAGGGTTGGTTGAATTCTCTTCTGATCACTCGGCACTGTGGCCAGGGTGGATGTTCCCACCTTGGTTGGTGCAATAAGCTGATAAACGATAAAGAGCCTATTGTCAAAAGGGATTGGTTGTGATTCAGGGTCCAAAGAGTCCACAGGTCAGGAAGGAAGGCCACCTGGAAAAACTGAAGCCCTTAGAAATGCTTAAGGAGGTGGAGTCTGCTTTGACTTTGATAGAGAGAAGAAGGTGGGGGGGAGGCAGGAGGCTAAACCAGGTGCCAGAGGTACTCAATTTTTTCTAGTATGAGGAAACCCACCGTTAACATTTCTTTCTTTGTTTTTATTTCCTGGCATCAAAAATCAATGCAAAAATTCAAAGAACACAAAAACGTGTATTTTAGAAAGCAAACACCCTTTACAATCTCTGAGTCAGAGATGGCCACCGTTAACAGTCTGATGTGTGTTCTTTCAGATTTCCCCCCCATTTTTATATTACTTTATAAAAATAGGACTATGTTATAACATATTTTTACAACTGTTCTGAAACTTGCCATGTTCTCTTAATAATATTCTTGGATGTTTTCCCACATCTGTTCATATAATTTTTAAAACCTTACCATGGTTTTCCATAGTAGGGCTATACCATAAATTATTTAACCCATATCCTGTTAATGGACTCTTGGGTCATTTCCAATTTTTTACTTAATGCAAACTTATGCAAAATTTCAAATTGCTGTAATTAATAAAACTTTATATGTGCCTTTGTGCGCGTGTGTGGGTATATCTATATGGTAAATTTCTTAAAGTGGAATTGTTTGTTCAAGCAAGAACACTTGAAATATGGATGGAAACTGTCAAATTGTCTTCCTAAACGTTGTATGAGTTTACACTCCAGTCAACAGTGTATGAGACCGTTTCCTTCTGCACACGCTTTCAGACACTGAGTATCAATGTTCTTTTGTCCAGTACATTTGTTTCGTACATTTGGAAACATGTTAATTTTCATATGAATCGCCACCTTAGGATTGTTTAGGTTTTTTTCCTGATTACAAAAGTAAAACATGCAATGGTTAAAAAAAAAACAAAAAGAAAGAAAGAAATATGGAAATAGGTGCCAACTGAGCCACTCTGCTCATCTGGTTTTCCTTGTGCCCAAGAGACCCATGTGGAACATTGGCAATTATCCATCTTCTTACTTTTTCCAAATTCTAAAGGAGAAACTCAGCATTTTCTTGTTTTAAAATTGAAATTTTAAATTACGTGGTAACTAATGAGAATGAACATGTTTGGCCTTTGCTAATCTTTTATGAGGGGTCTTTCTCTGAGAACGGCTGGTTCATGTCTTTGTCTATTTTTCTCTTGGATGGTTCACTCTGATGTTCTTGAGTTATAGGTGTTCTTGGTACATTACATTAGTGATACTAATAGCCTTTTGCCTATCACAGGGGTTGCAAATATTTCCCTGCAGTTCAACACGTGCCCTTTGATTTTGTCTGGTAGCATTTGCGTTATTCAAGTTTAATCAAATGTCTTTCCTTTTTGGTGTCTATGTTTGATAACGTTCTTAGGAAGGCCGAGCACTTTTTTTTAATTTTGTTTTTAACTGTGGCCGCATATAACATAAAATTTACCATCCTAACCATTTTTAAGTGTACAGTTTAGTAGTGTTAAGTATATTTACTTTGTGGTGCAATCTCCAGAACTTTTCATCTTAAAAAACTGAAACTGTGTACCCACTGAACACTGTCATCCCTTTTCCCTCTCCCCCTAGCCCCACCATTCTACTTTCCATCTCTGTGAATCTGACTTCTTTAGATACTTCATACAAGTGGAATCATACAGTATGTGTTTTTTTGTGATTGGCTTCTGTCACTTAGCATGATGTCCTCAAGTTTCATCCGTGTTGCAGCATGTGTCAGAATTTCCTTCCTTTTCAAAGCTGAATAGTATTCCATTGCATGTGTGTGTACCACATTTTGCTTATCCATTCATCTGATGAAGGACACTTGGATTATGTCCACTTCTTGGCTATTGTGGATAGTGCTGCTATGAACATGGGTGTGCAAATATCTCTTTGAGACCCTGCTTTCAATTCTTTTGGATATATACCCAGAAGTGGAATTGCTGAATCATATAGTAATTATATTTCTAACTTTTTGAGGCACTGCCATACTGTTTTTCACAACAACTACACCATTTTACATTCCCGCCAACGGAGCACAAGGGTTCCAATATCTCCACCTCCTTACCAACACTTGTTATTTTCTGTTTTTTTTCATATTAGAGATCCTAATGCATGTGATGTGGTATCTCACTGTGTTTTTTTTAAGTTAAATAGATTTTATTCTTTAGAGTAGCTTTAGGTTCACAGCAAAATTGAGCAGGAGATACAGAGATTTCCCATATATCTCCCTCTCCCGTGGCCTCCCCCACTATCAACATCCCCAACCAGAGTGGTACATTTATTACAGTTGATGAGCCTACATTGACACATCATTATCACCCAAAGTCTTTAGTTTACATTAGGGCTCACTCTTGGTGTTATACATTGTATAGGTTTTGACAAATGTATAATGACACGTATCCATCATTGTAGTATCATATAGTTTTCCTCTCCTAAAAATCCTCTGTGCCCCACCAATTCATCCCTCTCCACTCCCACCAACCCCTGGCAATCACTGATCTTTTTACTCTCTCCATAGTTTTGGCTTTTCCAAATGTCATATAGTTGGAATTGTAAAGAATGTAGCCTTTTCATATTTGCTTCTTTCACTTAATAATATGCACGTAAGATTCCTTGATGTCTTTTTATAGTTTGATAGCTCATTTCCTTTTAGGGCTGAACAATATTTCATTGTCTGGGTGTCCCACAGTTTATTTATTCATTCAACTAGTGAAGGGCGTCTTAGTTTCTTCCAAGTTTTGTCAGTTGTGAATATAGCTGCTCTTAACATCCTTGAGCAGGTTTTTGTGTGGACATGTTTTCAACTTATTTGAATAAATACCAAGGAATGCAATTCCTGGATCATATGGTGAGAGTATGTTTAATTTTGTAAGAAGCTTCCTAAATTGTCTTCTGAAGTGCCTGTGCCATTTTGCATTCCCACCAGCAATAAATCGTAGTTTCTGTTGTTCCACATCATTGTGGCTTTGATTTGCATTTATGCACTTCTTTTTGATGTCAAAGAATTTCTCCCACTTGATAGTTGATCTTTAATTTCTTTGAGGGAAGGAAATAACAATTATCAATCATTCAGATGCTGTTTAAAACAATTTTTTTTGTCATTTTATTTTTGTCAAAATAGAAATTCATTAATTTTCTCCCGATTTAAAAGGAATATTCATTCAAAAATTTAAGGAAAAAAATGTGAAGTAGAAAATAAAAATCCCCACCATCCAGATAACCACTATGAACAAAAACCTTTCCAGACATTTTTCAGTATATATACATATTTAGAAAAATGGTATCATACTGTACACACTGCTTTATATACTACATAACTTATTTCACTTTTTCTCTTTGTTGTTGTTGTTGTTGAGGAAGATTAGCCCTGAGCTAACATCTGTGCCAGTCTTCCCATATTTTGTATGTGGGTCGCTGCCACAGCATGGCTGATGAGTGGTGTAAGTCCACACCTGGGATCTGAACCCACAAACCTGGGCCACCAAAGGGGAGCATGCCGAACCCACTACACCTGGTCCCCTATTAACTTTCATTTGCCACTAGAGTGTCAGCTTCAGGAAGGCAGTAATTTCTTTTCTTTTTTGCTCACTACTGTATCCCCAGGGCCTAAAGGAGAGCATGACACATATGGGCACTCAATAAATATCTGTTAAATCCTGCTTTTAGCACTTAAAAAATGTCTTGGAATTTTTTTCGGCATCTACTAATATAGATTTTCAATGTCATCTATTTTTTTGGCTGCATATATTTCAATGTAATTAGCAAATCAGTCCTTTACTGATTGGCATGTAAGTGGTTTCCAACTTGTGATTAGTATAAATAATACTGTAATTAATATGTTTTACTTGTGTTTGTGTACCTGTGGGATTATCTCCTTAGATCATCCCCAAAGGAGAAATTTCTCAGTTAAGTAGAAGGCACATTTTAACTGTAAGTCATTTTGCTAAGCCAGACCTCCAGAAAGCAATTGCAATTTATTTTTCCACTCACGTATGAGAGTGCTCATTTCCTTATAGCCCAACTGGAGGGCACTAAACCTTTTAATATTTGCAATCTAATATGTAAAAATAGTGCTGTACTGGGTTTTAATTTGCATTTCTTTGCTTACTAGTGAGTTATGCATCTTTTCTTGTTTATTGTCCATGTGTATTTCTTCTTTTGTGAATTGCCTGTTTCTGCTTTTTGCATTTTTATTACAGCGCTTACTCTTTTCTTGTTGATTTACAATAGCTCTTTATATATTAAAGATATTAACCTTCTGTATGTCATGAATGTTGCAAATATTTATTCCCAGTTTGTCATTTCTTTTAAAATTATTTTCATAATGTCTTTTTCCAAACTGAAGTTTTACTTAAAATTTTTTGACATTGAGAGATAACATACATACAGAAAAGTACACAAATTTTAAGTGCACAATGAGTCTCTACACCCACATAACCACTACCCAAATCAAGTTTCCATGTAACCTCTCCCAATCAATAATCCTCCCAAGGTAAACACTAAAGATAAAGTTTTAATTTTCATCATAATAATGTCTGTCTTATCCTTCATGGTATTTATTTTTGGGCCATGTTTAGAAAAGAATTCCTCAACTTACAGTTATGTAAATGCTCGCCTACATTTAATTCTGGCATTTTTGTTATTTAATTTATTATACTGAAATCTTTAATCCAGCGGAAACGCATTCTAAGGTATTCTGAACTATGAGATAGGGTTCAAACTACCCTGTCTTCTCTCTTCCCTCAAGGGCTACTACCCAACACCACTTATTAATTAGCTGACATCATTTGTAAATGAGTCAACATGCTCGCCACAATTTGAAACGTTCCCTCTTTCTGTACTCTGCTGTCTTCCTTTGTCCATTTGTTTCTGCTCCAGTATGTCACCACTTTAAATATAACTCTAGGTTTTAATGTATGCTGAAGTAAATATTGCATCATTACTCTCTTTCAAACATTTCTTGGTTAGTATTGCTCATTTATTCTCCCAGGAAAACTTTAAAATCATTTTGTAAAATTCTCTCTCCACCTACTCTGAAAAATTTGAGATCCTAATTGGAATTACGTTGAATTTATATACTAATTTAGAAAATGTTTATATCTTTCCATTATTGGACTTTCCATTTATGTCTTCTGATTTATTCAAAACTTTATGTTTCTCAATAACATTTCAAAGTTTTCATCATATAGATCTCACACAATGCTGCTGCTTTTAAACTAGGTTTTTATATTTTTTGTTGCTGCTATATTAACATTTTTGTTATATATTCTAACTGATTCCTGGCATATAGCAAATATTTACATTTTATTATGTACACATATACATATGTGTACACATATATTACATATATGTACATACATAATATATGTATACATATGTTATGTACACATATCTAGTCATCTTGCTAAACTCATGAGTTTGACATTTTTCTTTTTTAGGTAGATAACATATCATCTGAAAATAATACTTATTTCAACGAATATTTCTACCTTTTCTTTCTTTCTTTTTTTATTATACTATTTAGAACTTTCAGAACAGTGTTTGATGTTTTGCCCTTGTGACTGGGATCCTTGTCCTTAAATGAGAATGCCTCTAGTTCAGTGTTCTTAACCCATCTGCTACAACCCCAACCCCAATTCATTAAATCTGAAGTGGGGCCCGGGCAACTGTGTTCTGTTAGTTACACAGGTAATATTGAAGCATGTTCTGTCCCGATACACCACTGAGGACCCTATTCTAGTGTGTCCCCATTAAATATTATTTAATATAATTCACATCCTTTTTCATATTAAGGAAGTATTGCTACATTCTAGGTTTGGGTGAACCTGACATTCTATATCATTTTCCTCTTGAGACAACTTTTGATGTCTAAGCAGCACAGGGCAGAGGCCAAGAAGCTGAGCAAGACGCAGTAACTAAGAGACTAGAAGTTTATCAGTGCTTTTGGCAGATTTACCGGACTTGGGAGAAAAACACTGGAGTTCAGAGCCCACTGTAGAGGAGGGGCAGTGTCAAACACTCCGGGCTTTCCCCTGGGACCTGGGAAGGTTAACTTTACGTGTCAACTTGGCTGGGCCACAGTACCCAGATATTTGATCAAACATTACTCTAGGTGTTTCTGAGAAGGTATTTTTTAGATGAGATTAACATTGAAATCAGTAGACTTTGAGCAATGCAGGCTATCCTCCACAGTGTGGGTGGGTTTCATCCAATCAGTAGTTGACCTTAATAGAAAAAGACTGATCTTCCTGGAAGAAGAGGGAATTCTGCCAGCAGACTGCCTTTGGACTCAAACTGCTGCTCTTCCCTGGGTCTCCAGCCTGCTGGCGGTTTGTATGCACACACATATTCTATTGATTCTATTTCTCTGGACAACCCTGCCTAATACAGGTCCCTTAAAAAACTGTGCTCTAGGAGTAAGAGCAAGCCAGAAATAGACCAGACCTTACAAAGACTGAACCCAGTTCTGAATAAGTTCAGTTCCGGGTTGGAATAGTGATCTCTAACTTCTTGCCAAAATTTAGAGTAAATCCTCTCCAGAGGAAGATAATACTATTAAGAGCCTCTAAAAGTTTTTGTTCATGCTATCTGGTATTCAATTTTAAAATTATCAAGAATATCTGGAAAGAGGAATGAAAGAGAAAAAACCAAATAATAGAAACACACCACAGATGATCTATATTTTGGAAAAATATAAAAAATACAAAAAAGAAATTTGGAATATGGTGAAAAGATATATATGTAATTGCAATCCCAGAAGCAGAAGAGAGAAAGAATGGGACAGAAAGAATATCTGAAAAATAATGGCCAAGAAATTTCCAAAGCTGTTGAAAGACATTAAGCCACAGTTTCAAGAAGTACTCTGTATCCCAAGCAGGATAAATACAAAGCTAACCACTGCTAGGCAAATCATAGTGGAACCATGGTATCTGGGGCGATCTAAGATAAAGAAAAAAAATTTAAAAGCAACTGAGCAAACACATGTTACCTTTGAAAAAACAGGAATAAGACTTACAGCTGACTTTTCACAATGGAATGACATTGGTAAAACGCTGAATGAAAATAGATGCAATTTATAATTATATACTCTGTGACAATATCCTGAAAAATTAAGAAAAAAATAGAGACATTTCCAGAGAAGCTACACTGTGATTGCTCATCACCAGCTGACTTGCCTTAAGGAGAATTCTTTGGGGAGAAGGAAAATCATTCCAGTAGGAAGCACAAAAATTCAAGAAGGAATAAAGAATAATGAAAAGGGTTAGTATTGCATAAATCTGCATGAATATTAACTATACAAAACAAAAGTTAAATATATGTAGGTTTATAGTGCATGATAACAGTGACGCTAAAGTCAAGAGGGGGATAAATGAAATTAAAGTGTTCTAAGTTCCTTGCATTGTCTTGGAAGGAGAAAAGTCACTATTTTACATCACATGTTGATAAGCCAAGGAGCAGTGTTATAATATCTAGAGCAATCTCTAAAAGAAAAAGAATGCATAACTTATAAGCTAATAGAGGAGAAAACAACTGGAATAATAAAAAAATACTTCATTAATCCAAAAGAAATCAAGAAACGAGAGAAAAAGAAAGATAAAACGAGTGGGAAAAAAAGAAAACAAATTGTGAGGAGATAACCTTATACCCAACTATATCAGTAATTACAGTGTTCAAAGTGAGTAAATATTCCTGTTTAAAGAAAAAGATTGCTGGACTGGATATTTGGTGATATTAAATCGACGATATACTGCTTATAAGAGATACACCTTAAATGCAAAGATACAGTAAAATTAAAAACAAGAAGCACAATCAAAAGAAAGTCATACCAACATCAGACAAAGTAGATTTTAAGACAAGGAACAGACCTAAAGATAAAGAGAGACATTTTAAAATATAAAAGGGCCAGTCCCCCAGAGGATATAACAGTTCCACATTTGTATGCATCTAATAGCAGAGAGAGAGAGAGAGAGCCAGTGAGAGCACAAAAATTGACTAAACAAAAGGAGAAATAGATTTGCAATCCTACTGGGAAATTTTAACACAACTTTCTAAGTAACTGATAGAACAAGGAGACAAAAAAGTCAGGAAGCATATAGAAGATTTGAACAACAGGATTGAATCTTAGCTGTGGATAGAATGTTGAGTGAATATTTTTCCGTTTCCCTGACATTGTCGCCATGGCCCCCAACTGCAAACAACAGGCTCTAGGAGATGGCCAAAAATGGGGTTCCACACCTCCCCCAGGGCTGACTGCAAGGCAGCTCAACCACCTTACTTCCCGGGAGCTGCTGCCGCCAGCCCGCGTGTATCTCAGTGAGAAAGCTGGAGGGAGGAGGAGACTGAGTCTTCCCAGTCCGGGTCCTCAGTCTTGTGGGGAGAGCAGCATTGTGGGGAGAGGGCATCCTCTCTCTCCTCGGTGGGGAGGGCTGCACCCCCAGCCAAGTCAGGCTGGACAGTATGGAAGATCCAAGTGCCCACAATAGTTCTCATTCTGTGTTTGGGGGTCTGCCCGTATAGCGGCTGTATTGATCTGCCCTGAGCCCTCCTGACCGGGCAGGTGTGTATGTAGGGAGTTGGGGGAAGGCGATGAGACAGGGCAGTCAGAGGGGAAGGCTGTAGAGCAGACTGACCCCTCCCTATTTGGGGCGGCCTCACAGGTCCAAGGGCAAAGGGAAGGTGGTTGGGCTTGAGCCTCTTGCCAATACCCACCCAGGAGGAAGGCTGTGGGTGTACTCCTGGAGCGGGTGGGGATAAGGGAGCGTGGAAGTGTTTGAACTAGACCGCGCTCCCCACGTCCAGGAGGTGTGCAGTTTGAGTGAGGGACGCCGTTTGCACAGGACCCACAGAAAACCCCACAAGCGATCCCTACAAGCAAGCCAGCATTTGGACAGTCAGTGCTAAACAGAGAAGTGACTGCCAGAGGGGAGAATTTGCAAAGCTATCGGCCGGCTAACTAAAAAGACACAGTCCTTTCCCCACCAGCCCTCTGGGATGACCCAACTCTGGAGGAGCTAGAAACAGATGACATTCCTCTCCACTTTCCAAGTGTCTGGAGCCTCGGGCTGGCCTGGGAGGTGCCCCAGGATGCCTACTCCTTCCTTTACTTATTATCAGGCAGTTCCTTCCTCCCACTCCCACACTCCTTCTTCCTGGCAAGCATTTGGGGGGTGGTCCCCCCGGGATCCCAGGTCCCTATCCTCATATACAGAGACAGGAGAAGCTGGGGGGCGGAAGAGGGGGGTTGGGCAGAGGGCTTTCAAAGCCGGGCTGGTAGCCTCCCTGCTGGATGGTTCTTTTGAAAGTCAAGCTCTACCTGACACTCAGCCCTGTCTACCCAGAGGAGTGGCTTTTAACGAAAGAAAGCCGGATCCCCCTTACACCGCATTGTGTGGTTAGGGGCTGTGGTTTCCCTGGGAAAGACCTCAGCATGTAGGAACTCAGCTGAACCTGGGCTGTTAGGATCCTCTGCCCGTCTCTCTAGGCAAGACAAGGATGTTCCCCTGCAAAACCAGAGTCCCCAAAGAGGTCGCCCCCGTCAGCTTTTCCTGTCTCCCTACTTGAGGATAGAGACCTGGGGCAGCATCCCCCAAATGCTTGCCAAGAAGGAGGAGTATGGGAAGGGGAGGAGGGAGGGAAGGAACAGGGATCCTGGGACACCTCCCAGGCCAGCCCAAGGCTTGGGACGCTTGGAAAGTGGAGAGGGCTGTTTGGAACAAACTACTGGCCTTGGACCTTGTTATGATTACTCTTATTGTTATTATCGATAGCTGCCATTTACTCAATTGCGTCTGTGTCACAAATTGTACAAAGCCCTATGTATGCATTCTCTATTTAATGCTGGTATTATTCACCTTTATTGAGTTGAGGACTTCGAAGCAGGGAAGGGTAAGGCTCTTATTGAAGTGACATAGCCAGGAAGTGAGGAAGCCAGGAGTCCAGCCAAGGCCAGTCCAGCTCTGGAACCTGCTCCTCACTCGGCATTACACCTCCTGCATTGCCCTCAGCATTCCATGTTCAGGGCAAAATATGCTTGCCCTAGCTGAGAATGGTAGAAGCATCATTTCCAATGTTCTGAAGGTGAAGTTCTCATAACAACATAATGCAAATAATTCAGAGTCAGTCTGAACTTCAAAATATTACTGCAAATGCAGGGCCCACTTCTCCTACATTTGGCTTAAGAGTTCTTGGGTGGCCAAAATAACCTTTAGCAAGTCAAATGAAGAAGCTGTGAGAAACCAAAATAGGAAGAGGCCACTCAGGACCTCATAAAAGTTAAAGTTCAGAATACATTTTTCACTGTCTTAAAAATACTTTCCTTCAATAACACCTTGTGGTGAGAATGGAATCTGACAACAAGGGCAGACTCCAGAAGAGGGTTTTGAGCTGTTATCCTGGAAAGTGAGTTTGTGTGGGGGCCAAATGTTGAATAACACCTGGGAAGTTCACTTTCTCCAGCGCTCACGAAAGAAGTCAACCACCCCCATTTTTATAAACACGTGGCCAGTCTCTGACTACCGCCAGTTGTGGTCCCTCCCTGCCCAGACAATTTGAAAACTCGAGTTAAAAAAAGCGCCCGTTGGAGGACTTTTTGCCTCTGGAGTTTTTTTTGTTTTTGTTTTGAGGAAGATTAGCCCTGAGCTAACTACTGCCAATCCTCCTCTTTTTGCTGTGGAAGACTGGCCCTGAGCTAACATTCGTGCCCATCTTCCTCTAGTTTATATGTGGGACGCCTACCACAGCATGGTGTGCCAAGCAGTGCCATGTCCGCACCCAGGATCCGTACCCCAGGCCGCGGAGAAGCGGAACATGCGAACTTAACTACGCACCACCGGGCCGGCCCCGCCTCTGCAGTTTTTAATGCTTCTCCTGAATGGTGGACTTCCATCCCCAGTTTTATTCAGTGATTGTGTTTATTATTATTATTGTTATTTTTACTCTTTGGAGTTACCTCTGTTTAGCTGGACCCAGAGCCCAGTTTATCTTCCTTGAGTAAGAACAACCTGTGCCTCTGCAACTCAAATTAGAAGTCTATTTGTTTATTGGTCCTTCTACCCAAATTCTATGCCAGCTCCTTAACAAGTTGTGCAAATTCAGGATTCTCAGATCAGCATTTGACACATGGAACAGATGCGCTTCAAACAGCCGTGCCACTACAGGTCACTGCCATCATCCTTGCCCTACAGTGGCAAGAATAATATCAAACTGTCTGCAACTTTTATTGACTTTCCTTGGTCTGGGCCGTGGACGAATGGAATCAGCAGTGCTATTCTACTTCATGGGCCAGAGCGGGGGCACAGCTTTCCTGCGGGCTGCCCAGGCTGAGTTCTGACACCAGTATTTTTCCACTCATTAAAAAAAAAATCTGAATCTATCTTTGGATGAGTTGGTTGCATAGCCACTTGCTATAAAAAAAAGAAAGGGAGATAGTCTTTTTTACTCTGAAGATACAGCTTTATTTTCCTGGACAAAGAATGGTCTGTATATACAACATACCCTGCTAGTAATTATGCACAGAAAGAACGCCTACAGATCAAAACCTCTAACGTTACAGTTATCACCTGGGTAGGTATTCCCATTGTTATTCCCAAGTTCCTAAATAAGGAGACAACCACGTTGTCCAAAATTTGATTTCCCAAATTTGCTTGTACGGAAATCCTCAGTGGTGGCTGTAAGTTCCTGTCCTGCTGTGAAGTGGGAATCCATGTAGTAAGCGGGCTCTGGGCTCTCTTACTCCCCCTTGGTGAACTGTGTTAAAACAAAACAGAAACAATTTGAGTCAAGATCCTCAGATCTTGCTCAGCCACCAATAAAGAACGGCAGTGGCACCCCAGGCACTTGCCGAAGATTATAATTCCAAATTCACTGTCACTAAATATTTATTAAAATATCACCAAAGAGAAATTTGGGATTATTCAAAATCCATGCAGTTCATCTGAGCTCCCGGATACGGCAAAGTATGTCCCCACATTAAACCGGATTAGCAAACAGCTAAACCTGAGCTGAGCTGTACTGCTCCCACCCCCCGCACCCACCTGAGTTCCAGTAGAATTACGTGTATTCTATATTGTGCTTTAGTGAGATGCCATCTTTTATGTGGAAAAACAAGAACCCTCTATGTGCTCTTTGGGTTTATTACACAAATGTTTATATTATTTATGACATCACACATCACGTGGCCCGTCCGTGGTGGGAATGTAAGTGATCATGGTTCACATTTTTTGCTCTATTACTGGATCCACTTTGTCGCATCCTTGTATTCTATATTCCTTTCCCCCTACATTCAATTTATTTTCTCTTTGTAATATTTTACATATCCTGGAAAACCTTTTTACTAGCTTGGGGCTTGGCACTTAGTAAGCATTCAGTAAATATTTGTTGAAAGAATTAAAAGTAGAGTACAAATAAATTATAATTATAAAGAGTATAAATTAACTTACAAACATGGAGTATAAATAGATTAAAATGGAAACATTCATTTCTCTCCTACTTGGGTTCCCTAAACACTCAGGCATGAGGTTGGTGCTCATCTTGTGTACACGCATCAGTTATGAAGAAATTGCTCTTGTGCTGTTTCACGGGAGTATGGCTCCTTTGTCTTCCTCTATTTTTTGCTTCTTGAAGACAGAGACCAGAGCATCTACTCTCTGTATACTTTGAATAGTGCTCTGCACACAGCAGGTGCTCAATAAATGCAAATTAAATAAATGCATGGCCTGGATGTGTGTCCCACCTTTTTGAGAATGAAAGGGTTATCACTCTATAGTTCAGATGCTGTTATCTAAAGCCAGTAGCACTTGGTGTTTGCATTTATATTTTATTAACTTGCTCACCTTAGGTCATACTGCCCACAGTAGTGACGGTAGGCGCTAACTTTTTCTCCTAGGCACCTGTTGTGGACATCTGTTGCTTTTGCCTGCCCTGCATCCACTCCCCTTTCTATTGTTACTACCAACATGATTTTTCTTTGAGGAATGAATGCTCCCCAACTTTCAGTGCCTGTGGTTCGGATGGGGTATAGGCACATGGCCCAGGCCTGGCCAATCAGAGCATTCCATCTCCTTGGCCATGGTAACTGGTCCTAGAACGAAGTCCTGACCAAACCCATGACCCAACAACTAAATTCCAGGACTTTTGTTGGAACTGTTAGACGCAGAAGTTCTCTTTTTCCTGCTGGATTTACCAAGACAATAGGATATAAACTTATAGCTGTCAAAGCTAGCATATTCACAAAACCTAATTAAATATACAAATGCTGAGTATATAAGAGCCAAGAGAGGAATACAAAATGAGTCTTGATAACAATGGGCACTGGATCCAGCTGTGTCTGAACATCGGTTTCAACTGAGTTTTCTGTCAGTGCAATGAAAAGAATTCAAACTAACACAGGATCTTGTTCTCATTATATGGTCTCTTCCTGGGCCATGCCGAAGACCCAAGCACCACAATCAGAGGCCTGGTGCTTACAGAGCAACACTGGGATCTGGAACTAAATTATTTGTGTGAACTTATCCTGAGTCTACCATGGTCAATTAAAAATAATTTAAAACTCTGAAACCATGGAAAAGGTGTAGAACACTAGGCTTGGTGAGAGAAGTTCCAGACACAGATGGTTAAGCATAGCAAGCAGCGTTGTTAAGAGCTGTTCAAGCAGGCAAAGGGGCCAGTGCTGTAGATGGCACAGGCTATGTTTTGATGGAATTGTGCTTTGGTGTGATGCCATTGGCTTTTTAAAAGGCAAAGTGAGGTGAAGAGAGGAGACTGCCAGGGGTAAGGAGGCTAACCACAGGGAAGGACTGAGGAATATCCAAGAATAGTCTTACTTCCTTTAGGTGATATTTCCACTTTGTTCACTCACCAATGACCCATTACTATTTGTTCAACACAAGTAACATCCTTCGTTCTCATCCAGGCCCAGGAAAAAGACAGAAATAACCCTTGGGCCACTGTGGGAGTTCTTTTTTGGAGGAGGGTGAGGTGGGAAAAGTAATCCACCCCTAGGAGCTGATCACAGGGGAGACCTGCCGAACCCGGATGGCTACACAGGACTTCCTCAGGCCATAAGCCTAGATGTTCTTTCTTCTTTAGGGCAGCTCTCCACCCTCGGGGTTCTGTCCAAAGATCTCTGCTAGCTATTGCAGGCAAGGTTTATGTTGAATGGGTTCCAGTGGTGAGGTCATCCTCATGGAAGGTTTCCATATATGACATGCCTCCACTGCTGCGCCCAAGAGCATTCCCAAGGCCCTTTCACTGATGCTGTCCAAGAATAAGGTCTTGGCTAGATTCCCACATTGAAAGGGCAGTGGAGCTTTGGTTTCTGAAAATAGCAGGCATTGTCCTTTTTGTCCAATTGTAAAGCAATACATGTTCTCTGTAGAATATTTGGAAAACTCGAAAAAAGTATAGAGGGAAAAAAACCAATCATGCCATAATTCCATCATCTACAGATAACTAATATTAATATTTTAGCATACTTCTTATAGTTTTTGTGAATGCACGTATCTATGTATATTTTAGGAAGGCAGTATTCCGTTGTGGTTAAGAGTGTGGGTTTGGAAGTCTGACACCAGTCATTTAGTTGTGTTTCCTTTGGCAACTTTATCTCTTTAAATTTTAACTCCAACAACAAAGTTTGCTGATTCTTAATCTAGTCCTCTACCAGTATGATACTATTTTAACTTCTAGGTATATAATAAGAGTTATCTGGTAATAAAATCCCCCCCCCAATTTTTTTTCAATTTTAAAAAACGGTTATTTCACTTATTCCAGATTAATGTCAGAATAATCTTTCAATTTTTAATCTTTTCAATTTAAAAAAATGAGATTTTTGTAGACTTGCATTTAAATGTACGATTAATTAAAGAAGAATGAACCTCTTTAAAGCATTAATTCTTCCCCTTATGGAATATAGCATCTCTCTCTTTCCATTTATTTTCTTCATGTCCTTCTGTAAAGTTCAGTAGTTTTCTTCATGTAATTCTTGCACCTTTCCTGTAAATTTTGTTCCAAGGCATTTTCTAGTTTTGGTTGCTAGGGTGAATGATATTTTTTTTCCCAATTAAAACTGGTTATTATCTGTACTAGAAAGCTATTTTAGAAGTCCTATCTATCTATCTATCTATCTATCTATCAATCATCTTTTAGTGGACAACCTTGCTGCTCTTTCTTATTAGGTCTAACCATTTTTCAGGATTGATTATCTCCAGATTTCTCCCATATCCAATGGCAAACTCTTTATCCTGCCTCATTACATTGGCTAGATTATCCTTTCGGGACACTGTTAGATAACAGCAGTTAGAATGGGTCTGTCTTATCCCTGACAACACTATTTCTTTATTAAGAATGATGCTGTTGTTTCAGAAGGTATATTTTATCTTGTTAATGGAGCTTCTTTCTTTCCTAAATTATTAGGGAAGTTTTAAAAATAAAGAAAAAATGTTGATTTTCATCTTCAAATACTTATCTATGAGAGACTCTTGGGTCTGTTTTTTTCCCTTTGACCTACTTCTGTGATGTATTATATAGGTGGATGTCTTTTATAGGGCCATCATTACCTTCTCAACAAACTCACCAAACGCATCAGGGGCTCTGGAGTCAGGCAGACCTGGGCTGCCATCCTAACATAACACTTACTAGCTGAAGGATCATGGGCAGGTTTGAAATGGGGATGCACGATAAATACTGGCAGTTAAGATACTATATTGATGAATTTGTTAGTACTTTATTTAGGATTTTTGTATCTGTATTATTGAGGCTGGTGTAAAGTGTATGTATGTGTGTTTGTACACAATTTATTAGGCTGTGTTCACAAAAAAGAATTATATTGGTTTTCTTATTTTCCTGTGCTCTACAACAGTTAAAACAGCAAGAGATATTTGCACACCCATGTCCACAGCAGCACTTACAATAACGAAGAAGTGGAGGCAACCCAAATGTCAATGGATGGATGAATGGATAAACAAAATGTAGTACACACATACCATGGAATATTATCCAGCCTTAAAAAGGAATGCAGTTCTGACACATGCTACAACAGGATGAACCTTGAGGACATTATGCTAAGTAAAATAAGCCAGTCATAAAAAGCCAAATACTGTATGATTCTACTTATAAGAGGTATCTAAAGAAGTCAAATTCATTGAGACAGAAAATAAAAGAGTGGTTGCCAGGGGCTGGAGAGGAGGAGGAAAAGGGGAGATGTTCAGTGGGTACAGAGTTTCAGTTTTTTAAGATGAAAAAGTTCTGGAGATTGCACAACAAAGTAAATATACTTAACACTACTAAACTGTGCACTTAAAAATGGTTAAGATGGCAAATTTTATGTCACGTGATTTCTTTTTATAATAATAAGAAAAATGGCATGAGAATTAACTGTTCCTTGAAAGTTTGAAAGAACTGATTCATAAAAACCTCTGGAGATAATACTTGTACACCTATTTCCATTTCTACATTGATTATTCGTCTTTCAAGTCTGCCACTTATCTTAAGATAATTTTGCTTTCATTCACATGTATAATTTTTTTTTTAACAGAAAATCATCTATTTCATCGAGTAGCAAATTCATTAGCCTAGTTATACACAGGACTTTCTTATAACATGCATTTGTTGTATCCCTTTTTCATCTCTAATTTTGTACGTGTTTTTCTTTCTCCTCTTTGGCTACTTTATTGCTTTTTAAAAGAATGATCTTATGAATTTCTCTACCAATTCTATTTTTAACTTTATTTTTACATTTTTTTGAGGTCACATTGGTTTATAACATTATGTAAATTTCAGGTGTACATCATTATATTTTTGCTTCAGTATAGACTGCATCGTGTTCACCACCAAAAATCTAGTTTCCATCCATTACCATACATATGTGCTCCTTTACCCCTTTCACCCTCCCCTCACCCACATCCCCTCTGTAACCACCAATCTGTCCTCCGCATCTATGTGTTTGTTTTTTTAATCTTCCACATGAGTGAAATCATACACTATTTGTCTTTCTCCCTCTGACTTATTTTGCTTAGTATAATACCCTCAAGGTCCATCTACGTTGTCACAAATGGCATGATTTCGTCTTTTTTTATGGCTGAGTACTATTCCAGCATGTGTGTGTGTGTGTGTATGTACATCTCACATTAAATTCAGTATTATCTGCTTTAATATTTCTTTCTTCCTGTCTTTCTTAGTATATTCTGGTACTCTTTTTTCTAATTTGAGTCAAATGCTTAATTCATATCTTTTGATTCTTTATTAAATAATCAAAGCATTTAAAGTTTGAAATTTCCTTCTCTGTACAATTTGTAGAAATGCCAGAAGTTTTAATTTGTGATACTGCATTATCATTCATCTCTAAATAAAGTCAAATAGTTATCTATGTAGTTTTTATCTTCTCATATGCTTTCCTTTTTTAATTTCTTAGAGGTAAGCTTCTATAATTAACTTGTTAATTTTTAAATTGTACAATCTTTAAAACCATTATTCAAAATGTGTACACTTTTACTGCTCTGTTCCCCCAAAAACCAAAGCTTTTCCACTTATTAGCTGGTGACTTTGGACAAGTCTGTGCCTTCATTCCTATCTTATTGAGTATCAAGCACTATTCTGGGAGCTGAGAATGCAAGGGTAAACAAGAAAGTTGCTGTTTTCAAGGAGTATGCTTTAGATACATAAGCTAGAAGTAAACAAACAGGATGGCTTTGGCTAATGACAGTGTTATACAGACAGGAAAGAAAGAGATGCAGTAGAGCAATGGGGTGAAGGGTTTTAGATGGAGTTGTCAGAGAAGACCTCCGCTAACTGCCAGATCCTATGCACTCATCTTGGTCCTTAGCCCAGAAAACCTGTCCTGGGCCATTTGGCACCACTCACTTTCCCTTCTTTGAAGTGTTGCCTTCCTTGGTTTCTGTAACAAAATAGTGGTGTCACTATCTCCTACTCTCCTCCTACCTCTCTCATCTCCCCCTTTCAGCCTTCATGGCAGGGACATCTTCCCTCAACCACCCATTAAATGAGCCTGTTGGGCAGGACGACACCTGCCCTGGCAGCTGGAAAGAGAGCTCAACTGCTGGCTCCCTCTGCTGAGAGCTGTTGTTTGTATTCAGCCCTTTGGCAGAAGGTGACACTGGGGTGGCAGCACAGGCCCAAGATACACTGTCTGAGTCAAGGTGTTAAGATGGCTTCCCACAAGGTGGAGGAGAGCTTAACTTAGGGCACAGGTCCAACTGGCTTCCTAACACGATTCGACACCACAGACACTATTTCAAGGAAGGGCTAAGCAAAAGGAAGTAAGGAAGCACTATGGTGACTGAAAGGCACTCAACACAGTGCTAGAAGGCAAATACGGTCCCTACCCTTACAGAGTTTACGTGGTAGTTCAGAGACATGACTCATGAAGAGGGCAATAAGAAAACACTGCAAAATAGCAAAAAAATACACACATCTAATTGTGGGAAATAGGCTCTAAATGTCACTAGAGTTCAAAGAAGGAAGCCCTCGGAATGATTTTACCAATGAGGGAAGACACTAGAGGAGGCAGAACTTGAGCCAAGCTCCACGGGAAGCAGGTTTGTCAGCAAAGGACACAGGAGCCCATGGTGGGGCAGTGTGACAGGGCTGGTTTCTGGATCTAACAGGCACCATGAGTGATACTACACACAAACTAGATGTGTAAGGCCCCGCTTCTAACCCCAAGTAGGCTGAAGTGAACAAAAAATTCAACCCTGGATTGAGGAGTGAAGACTTCCGTGAAGATGGTCAAAGTTCTCTTCCTCTTCTTTCATCGCAAGAAGTAGTTGGAATAACAAGAGTGGGAGGTTCAAACAAGAGTGTGGTGGAACTAACGGATAAAGGATATGGTGCGATCTCTAGGTCCTGGCTCTGCTCCAGGTCTTAGGGAAAAAGAGGAGAAATTTGGAATGCTTCTTCTGGTTCTTGAGGTTCTCAGTTTTTCAGCTCAGAATATCAGGGCAGAGCAGAGCAGATAAGATTTTTGGAGCTGAGGCCCAGCTAGTGATAAAGATTGTGGATCTGCTTGAAGAGCCCTCTAGCTGGAAGCTGGGTGGGGTAGAGGTCTAGTAGGTGGAAGCAACAGCACCTCAAAGCTAACATTTCAAAGACAGAAATAACAAGTACCTTAAATCTTTACAGCATTTTACAACTTTCACAGTTGCATATGGATTTCATTCTGTCCTCATTTGAGGTAGGTATATTAGACCGACCTCATTTTATAGATTTTAAAGAACTCTGGAAAGTTAAGTGACTTGATGGTGAATGAACAGCTGGGCCTACAAGGAAAGTCTTAAATGTTGAACCTGGCACTTCCTCTCAAGAGGATAATGTGTCAATGGTCCTGATCCAAATGGGCCTTCTCGTGCCCCAAGCAAAGCTCCTCACAAAAAATGAGCCTTGACTCAGAAGTTCCACTGGGCTCACAGGCTTGAAAGATTTTTGGACAAATGGTCTCCAACCCCAGGTAGGGTTAAAACACTGAGGTACCGGGGGGAGGGGTCGGGAGGTACAATATCAACTGACAAACTGTTTTCTAGGGAACAACATCTGGTCTGGTCCTAAAACTGTTCTCAAAATCCAATTTTTTCTTTTTAAAGATTGGCCCTGAGCTAACATCTGCTGCCAATCTTCCTCTATTTTTTTTCTTTTCCCCAAAGCCCCTCAGTACATAGTTGCATACTCTAATTGTAGGTCCTTCCTGTTCTGCTATGTGGGATGCTGCCTCAGCAAGGCTTGATGAGTGATGCCAGGTCTGCACCCAGGATCTGAACCGGTGAAACCCTGGGGCACTGAAGTGGAGGGCAGGAACTTAACCACTTAGCCAGGGGGCTGGCCCCTCAAAATCCATTTGAAAGAGACCACAGTTGCAGGATTCACTGGGCTTTCATGTCATTAAAGCTTCGCTCTCGGCAGTCTCCATCCCTCTCAATCCCCACATGAAAACTTTCTCCTTCCACTGGGGTAACTGAAACCCAGAAGAAGTGACCAACAGTCAAAAGGGATAGGCATTACGATTTTAAATTCTGAGGTGGCAAAATGAAAGCTGAAACCCCTGCCTCTCAAGAAACAAATATCCACCACGGCACTAACCTCACTAGGGACTCCTTCTTCCTATGCTCCCTTTTAAGGTGTCTGGTACCCAAGACAGCATTATAAAGGCTTAAGCGGTTTCTTCTTCCTCTTAGGTCGAATTTAACTAGGAGTATGTGAAAGTGATCATCTGAAAAAACCCAGCCTTGTCCTGACTCCCAATAAAGCAGCTTCCCAAGAATCTCTCTGGACCCAGCCCATGGCACTTTGGAGGGTCTGTGCCTATGAAGCCAACTGGATGCAACCAGACACTGCCTCTCTCACCCAACTCAGCCCGGATCAGTAAGCATGGTCCCTGTGCAGCTTAGGAGAGCAAAAAAGGCTCCTAGCCTTTGAGGCTCAGGCTCCCAGGAGTCAGTCTCTTTACTGATCATTGTTACTCTCAATATAAGCTTCTTTTCTTGGGTTTCATGGTCTGATTCCCTTTTATTCACAATATACCTTTCCTCCTTTCCCTACAAGTCTGGCTCCTTTTCTCTCTCACTGCCCTACCCAGTCTCTTGTTTCCTCGTGGACTGGCTTGAACCACATCTCTCCCACAGAGGTAGGGTGAAGAGGGAGACATGGAAACAATCCTGTGCAAAGTGCCTCTGCAGTGGCTAGGCTGTAGCACGTGCTTAGAAGGCATCTGCAGCCCGATTTCCTGCTCCCATCCAACCACTGAGATTTCTTGGGCACAGGTGCAGAGGCAAGAAAATGTGGCCATCTGGTAAACAGTAAATGTGGTTGTAATATATGATACATTTAGCTCAATTTGGTTCAACAAACATTTGCTGAACATCTCTGATGTGCAGAGATAATTAAGGGAGCTCACAAATCTTAGGAATAAGTGACTGGGGTAGTGGTTTTCAACCCTGGCTGTGCTTGAGAATTCTAGCAGCTCTAGAGACAAAGACAAGAATAAAACAAAACAAAAACAATGTCTGGAACCCCATCCCAGAGATTCGGATTTCACTGGTGTGGTGTGGAGCAAAAATATCAGTATTTTTTCAAAAGCTCCCCAGGTATTTGAATGTGTAGCCAGGGGCAAGAACTTCATGTGGCCATATGTACAAAGTTCTGAATAAATGCTAAATTTAGGTTTTAGGCAACGGAAAGCTACTGAAGGTTTTCAAGCAAGAGAGGAAACATGAGGATGGCTGTAATGTGGGAAGTTCTCCCTGAGTGTACTGAGCAGAACAGATTGGAGTCAAGAAATACTTAAAAAAAACCCAGACCCATAAAAGCCTATTGGAATAGTCCAAGTAAGGGGTAATAAAGCCCTAAATGAAGCAGTGCCCTGAGAACGGAAAGAGAGATGAATTTCCTGGAAAGCACAGGACTGGCAACACTGTCAGGGCAAGGTGGAACAGTCTAGGCTGCCTCTGCGGCCACAGTAGGGAAGGGACGGCAGTGACAGGTACGGAAATTAATAAAAGAAACTTTAACTAAATTGGAGTTGGGAAGGCCTGCAGGGTGAGCTTTCATGCCCTACTATAAATCGTCAATTACACCAAACAGAAAGAGACCAGATGACACTTAGATCTTGTACAGGAATAAAACTACTTTACCACTGAAGGAAGATTTCTCTCCCCACCTGGCAACAGCACAGCCAATGAGAAATGCTGCAGCTCAGCCAATGAGAAGCTGTTGCCGCCTCCGATGTTACTTTCCCCCAGTGGACTTTCCTGTAGAACAGCCCCTCTCCACTCCCCCTTTTTCTCTATAAGGCAGCTCCCCTTCTTTGCTGGATTTGCCTGTGCTGTGCCATAGCATGCACATCCTGAATTGCAATTCATTTGGCTATTCCCGAATAAAGTCATTTTCAGGATAAAATAACAGGCAAATTTGCTTTTTTAAGTCGACAGAGGAAAGCTGCTCTTCCCTTTGCCCAGACCCACTTGCACATTCCCACCTACACCAAAACTGCAGGAGAAAGAATTTCCAATATCTTTGGAGTTAAGAACCCAAGAGAAGAATAAGAATATAGAGACTTGGCCCTTTTAGGGGAAAAGTTTATGGACCACTAACCTAAGTGATAAAGACTGAAGATATTCAGGCCACAAAATTATAAAATAAAGCAAAACTTTATACGATTGCAAACTCTTTTCCCCATAGAATATTGATATAAAAAGAAATCATTCTTCTCCTGTGCAAGGTATATACTCTCCTGCCCTCACCTGTGGGGTCACAAACAATATCATTCTTTCTAGGCCACCTTAGAACACCAGGCCCAACTCATAGAAAGAAAAATACAGAATCAATTTCAGCTTCAAACACCTTCTTAGATGTTGCCTAAGTCAGAAAAGAATAGTCAATACAATAAAATCGGGAGGTTGGGGTGGCTAGGGAATGTAATCATTTATTCGGAGTTTTACCTGGTACCCCAAATAAAGGCTCTATTATCCTAAGCTGAGAGTTTTTAGGGCATAAGGTGGAAGTGAATGGGATGACCCACTTGAGACAGCACCAAAAGAACAGATGACTTCACAGCCCTGGAAGGCGGCAACAGGCAGAGAAAAAACACCGAACCATTAAAAGTGAACTGGGACAGCCCTTCGATGTCAGTACATCTCAAATTCCATTTCCTCTCACCTTTCCCAAAACCACTAGCCCTTTTGGCTAACCTGTTTAGACAATGCTTGATCAAATACATCACTCTAGAGCACAAAAAAATAAGTTAATTGTTATTTTATTGTAGAGGAAAAAATATCGTGAAATATTTGTTAAATAACAATAATTCCTGACAAAATCATTCTTTAGGGTGTTCAAGCCTCACCATCTGGTCAGCTGTCCCTCACCCTCGTGATAAGCTTCGTTAATATTGCCACAAACCACAGGAAAACCCAAAGATTTTCTAAATGGCTTCCAAATTTCTGCATAGATGCCCTTAATTAGTCCAAAAGTAAACAAGAAACAAGTTGGCAGAGAAATTAGGAGGATAGCTGAGAGGAAAAATGTTAACAATTGGTGAATCTAGAATGAAGGGTAAGTGAGTGTTCATTATACCATCCTTCTAACCTAATGTTTTAGTTACAGGCAGTCTGAAAAGTTGCTTTAGCATTATCGTGCTGTTTTCCAGACTTGCCTAAAAGTTAAAGTCAACGATTTCTTTTCAAACCAGAAGTAGAAAATCAGTTCTCCCCTAGGTGATACTCACTTTCCCTTCTGTCTAAAAAAGCTTCCAGAGCTTTCGGGAAAGTTTAAATTTAGGGGCCACAGTACACTGATATGGTTTTATAGTTCTTGGGAGGTGCGTGAGTCAAACTCTTATCGAAGGTCTGTGATGGTCACTGCTCTGTCCACAACAGTCACGTGGTTGCAGCTCTGCAGTGGGGAAAAAAAAGAAAGGGAAAGTCCTGGAAAATCTGGAAAAGTCATTTTTTAGAACTCCTTACTTAAAACGCTCATTCTAGCTAATGGTTCTCACTCTCAAAGCCAGTCTGCTACTTAAATAAATGGTAACTTTAGTAAGGGGTCTGGGAATCATTACTTCCACCAAGCCCTACCCGTAGACTGAATCAACGTAGGCCCATATACCTACATCCACACAAGGTATGTATATTCTAGAGTCATTCATAAAATATACATTTATTTAAAAGAATTGCTAAATTCATTGCAGTTTTTTGGGTCATTATGTCAATCAGATAATAAAGTACCCTTCCTCTCACATGGGGAATGCTCACTTCCAACATGCAAAAGAGGTCTTTATAACTGAAAACCCGGACATTTTAAGGGGCTGGTGCAGCCTCTGTTTCAACATCCTGGTACCTAGACATTTATTAGATTCCAAGGCAGACGAACCTATTTCTGAACAGATCTGTCAGAAAGTTCTTTCTAATACTCAGCGAAAACTGTCATCCCACGAGGTCTTAGTTTTAGTTCTGGGAGCCCTATGAAATACACTTGATACCTTTTCATACAACAATTCTTCTAACACTTCAAGTCAGTTCTCAGATCCTCCCTGGGGTTTCTCTTCTAAACAAACCCAGTTCCTATTATGTGACAAGGTTCTGGGTCCCTTTTCAATACTGGTCACTTTTCACTGAACCCAAAGAAATACTAATACTCCATGGTCAGCATGGAGTAAAGCAACACTATCACATTAGATTTGAGGGGCAAACTGAAACGTGCTGATCTTATCAGCAACTGAAACTTTTAATTCACAGAATACAACTTAGGGGAAAAAACTTCCTAAGAAGGTCATAAAAATCCGTATTATTTAAGCAAAGTTCCATAATCAAGTATACTTTACCTGTCTTAAGTGGCTTTTTCTCTTTGAATTCAAATCTCTTATTGAAGTACAGGCTTAGCAACTTATGTTGATGAAGAGAAAAACCTAACATTTAGTAAGCCAGCTACTGCACTAGGTACTTTCTGTACATTACTTCATCTAATCCTCTCAATAGCCCTGTAAAGCAGATATTCTAATTACTATCATCCCCATTTATAGATGAGAAACCTAAGGCCCAGGAAGGTTAAGGAGCTTGATGAAAGGTACACAGTCACTGAGTGGCAGCGCTAAGACTCAGCTTCCCTCCTATCCCACCCTGCTTCCCATATATGTCCTTATTAGGAAGGTTTGGAAATATAAATGACAAGGCTGATTTTCTATGTGGGCCAGAAAGGACAGTGCACCTCCTTAGCTCTGACTGTCCGTCCTGCTTGAAGCATAGCCCTGATTTCTTCCACACAGATACATACACAGAACAGAGGCGGATCCTTGCTGTGCGGATGGAATCCTTTCTGGCGACAGGAAGAAATCTCCTCTAGTCCATGGTCAGTGAGTTTAAAGAATCCAGTTCTGAAATTAAAAAAAGCAGGCCTAGAATCAAGACAAAATGTCCCCCAAATCCCTAACAGACACACGCACGCACAGCACACACACACACACGGCAGGGCAGGGCCCATTTTGAGACAGCTTCAAAAGCATGCTGGCTCATGGGGCCAGCCTGGTGGCATAGTGCTTAAGTTCACACATTCCACTTCAGCGGCCCGGGGTTCAGTGGTTTGGATCCCGGGCGTAGACCTATGCACCACTTATTAAGCCTTGCTGTGGTAGGCATCCCACATATAAAGTAGAGGAAGATGGGCACAGCTCTTAGCTCAGGGACAATCTTCCTCACCAAAAAGGGGAAGATTGGCAACAGATGTTAGCTCAGGGGCAATCTTCCTCACCAAAAAAAAAAAAAAAAAAAAAAAAGTATGCTGGCTCATAGGTCTTTTCTCCAGCAAATGAATCAGAGTTAGAGAATGACTCATCACTGACATCACACTAGTTTTGTTGGGAGAATTCACAGCAAATAACAGCATTTAGAATGAAAAAGAAGTTATGATCTGTTTGATTTTGAGATTCTGCCATCAATCTCTTGAAATTCCTACTGCTTCAAGTCAAATACTTCAAATTTCTCATGTCCTTTTCTTAGAAAAGCACCTATATCATTGCTTGGCTATATTTTTAAACAAGCATCGTAGGTTTATCAGGATATGGGGCTTATAAGGAAGCCTTTTAGAACAGCCAATTAATGCTACAATCTATATATTTTATAGAGAACAAGGTCTTTTCCTCCGAGGCTTTTCCCCCATTATCTTCTCATAATACCTGAACCACGTCCTAAGTACTTACTCCTGGAACTTGGGGGAGCAAACAATGGCTATTGACTCTGGCAACATCATCTGGTAGGAGCAGTGAGTGTGCAGGTCGACACTGGAGAGGAAGGCGGTCTGTGTGGGATGAGTCTAAGAGAAAAAAGTCAGAGACCCCCTCAGTGAGAACACACAGCCAAGCCTGGCCCACGGAGGAAGGCAGAGCCAAACAGTTCTCAACAGCTGACCACAACTTCCTTCCCAAGTACAAAGGCATTTGCAGCATGAGGGATATGCTCGAAGTTCATAATAAGTGATGAACTTCCTGTCCAGCACTGAAAACAAGTATAGTTTAACACGAGTATGTGAAGATACTCAGAATTTCCATTGACCGTCAAGATTTATTTGGCTCCTCACAAGCTCTCTCCATACAACAGAGAGTCACTCCATTCTGGAATAGAGGGTACATGCTGCCCCATACTTCAAGATGGCAGATGTCAAGGGCTTAACAAACCACAGTTAGATAACTGACTTCTTCCTGACAGAGGTCTTACAGGGTCAAACATGAGCCTGGGGCTCTAGAGGCAAAAGTGGCAAAAGCTGTCCTGTGGTCAAAGCATGTCATCCAAGGCACAAGAGGCAGGGGCGACTGGGATTCCAGCGTAGTCAAGTCATGCAAAGGACCCTGTCTTATTTGGGAAAAGAACCAAGATATCGAAATTGGAGGGTAATTAGTTAAAGCATCATCTAACGTGCATTCAGTTATTCTCATTTGTTTTTAATCATTTAATGTTTTATTGAGCACATTCTCTGTACACAAAAGAACACCAATATAATGATGTATGTTCGTCTTAGAGGGTGTGTGATCTTAGATAACAAGAATGCAAAAAGAAGGACCCAATATGACTCAAAAAGACCACCAACCTTCAATGACAGAAAAGCACCAAAAATAAATAAGCGTACTTGACCAGTGTTTTCAAACCTGTTGTGCAAAAGTGCAGCTCCTGAGGAGCTTGTCAAAAGCACAGACTCCTGTGCCCCACCCCTGGAAAGATCCAACCTGAGAGGAAACTTTTTTCTTCAGAGAAAGCTCATTAGGGGCTGCCCTCGTGGCACAGTGGTTAAGTTTGGCATGCTGTGCTTCAGTGGCTCAGGTTCACGGGTTCAGATCTTGGGTGTGGACCTATACCACTTGTCAGTCACGCTGCAGTGGCGACCCACATATAAAATAGAGGAATATTGGCACAGATGTTAGCTCAGCGGTAATCATCTTCAGCAAAAAAAAAAAAAAGTTCATTAAATGATTCTTATGTGCAGCCTCGTCTGAGAAGCACCACCTCCATAGAATGCTGTGACCAGCTCCCTGTGGAAGAGGTCTGCAGGACAGGGACATGTCAGCTGAGTGCTGACAGCAAATCCACACACCGGTCCTCATGGGCAGGTAAGAACTCTGGTGACAGCAAGGGAAAATCAGTTTCTACCTGATAATAATATGATCTACAGGATGATAATAGGACTGCTAGGGACAAATGGTCTGTGCCAACACCTTTCACCCCACGGTCAGAGCCAGGAGTTCTCACTGGGAACAAACGAGGCCTACAAAAGCCGATCTAGACCTCTGCTCTAAAGTTGGGTTAGATAGAAAGACAATGCAGAGACAGGGGCTCAAGAAATGATTGTCAAACTGAATCAAGAAACCTTGCCTTGAGCCTTTGCTCCCCCGTAACTACTGTGCCTTCTCTCTCTCCTTCCCTTCAGCGTTGAGTTTCTTGAAAAAACAGTTATGGCCACGGTGTCCACCATGCTAGGGAGAGGAAGGCATTTTCATGAAGAGAAAACAATGCACCAAAGGAGCAGAAATGAGCAAGGAGAGCGAATGCCGAGGGCAGCCTGGGTGCGTGGATGGGGGCAGAGCAGCCAAGGGAGAGGAATGAGACCTAAGGCAGGGCCGAGACAAGGCGAAGGAGGGCCCTGCATACTGAGTTGGGGTTACACGATAGTTGGTGAGCGATACATGACCACACAAAGCTTTTGACCAGAGAACCTGCTTACAGCTGGCGAGGTACAGAAGGAAGAATTGATCTTTTGCATTCTCCTCTTGCCAATTTTAAGATCTGAGCAAACTTTAGGGTCTACTTTCTGTTTGTTTTTAATCCCAAGTTAGGAAGGAGTGGTACAGAAATATCATGAGAAAAAAAGTTGGAATACTATCACTTTAGGCTCTAAATTTGTTCCTGGTTGGGCACTCACTGATGTTAGAAATTCTTTTATTCATTTGCGGCTAACTTCTACCTGAAGTCTAGACGGTAATTATTAACTTTCCCCCATCTCTTCCAGTTCCAGACTCCAACCTTGCTGAAATCAGGATCGCCTAAAATGATTCCCTCAGTTCCTCCAAATACAACCTCCAAAGTCTCTCTGTGGCTTTCTCTCTCTCTTCAACTCTGTCTCAGAGGAATCAGTGCCTTCTCCCCCACATGAAGATGAACCCCCTTTTGGTGTTTTTTGATTTAATACCTTGCTATCTCCACATTACCTTGTCTCTCCTGCCCTTTTATATCTGCTCCACTGGCTCACCGGGCATAAAAACGTGTTCAGACAACTACATGCAAGAACGTACATAAACCTTAAAAATGTTGGGTAAAAGAAGCCAGATACAGAAGAATACACATTATATAATTTCATGTATATGAAGTTCCAAACCAGGCAACACTGAGCTGTCGAGTTTAGGGATATACATTTAGATGGTAAAACCATAAAGAAAGCAAAGGATTTCCAGAAACATCAGGAGAGGGATTACCTGTCTTGGGGAGGAAGTGTGACTGGGCAGAAGCATGGGGGTGGGGGCGTGCTTGTGGCAATGTTCTATTTCTTGGCCTAGGTATTGTATGTACTTAGATGTTTGCTTAATGACTCACTGAAGCATACATTTAGTTTATGTACTTTTTCATGTTGTATTTCAAATATAAAGGTTTCAAAAAAACACAATCAAAACAAAACACATGTTCAAGGCTTTCACACTGAACCACAAATCAAGCAAACTTTCTCTCAACCCAGCTACTCCTTAAGCCATCATCCCATCTCTTTCCTTTCCTCTAGAGCTAAGCTCTTCAGAAAATTAGTGTCCATTTCATTATCACCACAACCTCATTCCCCATTACCTCTTAAACCCTTATAATCTATTCCCACCACTGCCTAAAACCCACTAAATTGAGGTCGTCAATGACCTCACCAAATCCAACAGGCTCATCCAAGTCATCATCATTCTGGAGCTCTCTACAGCACGTGATATGGTTAACATCCTGAAGTTTCTTCTTAAAACGTTCCTCCTTCTTTGGCTTTTGTCCCTTACCACTACTGTCACCCTTCTCTTAGAGCTCTGCGTCATTACTGACTACTCCCCATGCTCCCCTAGGTAGCCTGGCCCCAAGCTGCCAATGAATCTCCTCTGGCTCTCCACTCCCCTCCAGTTCCAAGGCTTCCAAGGTCAGTTCTATGCAGAGGACTCCCAGATCTCTTTCCTGCCTTGACCTTGCTCCCAAGTTCCAGCCACATTTCCAATGCCTGAGAACCACTCCCGCCAATTGAATGTCTCCCCAGTACCTTAAATTCAACATGCTCAGAACTGAACACATCCTTTGCCCCATTTCCAAGGTGAGTTCTCCTCCTGGAGCCCCTGTGTCTCCTTAAGAGATGATCTTTGCCACTCCTGTGAGTCAGGCCCCAAATCTCCAAGTCATCACTGACTTTTAGTCATCATCCCTTCTTACTCATTCCCCACATCCTCTGAAATTGTACATTCATGTCCTCCTTCCCAAACAGACTGCCAACACCCCAGCTCTCATTATTATTAGACTTTCTCACCACGCTAACCTCTTAAGTCATCTCCTTGCCTCAGCCTACCTTAAAACTGCTTTTATGTTAAATTTTCTAAAGTATGGCTTTGATCATACCATTGCTCTACTCAAAAACTTTAGGAGTTCTGCACTTACTAAAAAGCAGAATTATCCTGCTTGTCCACCCAGGACCCCCTTGAGCACTGCTCCAATGTATCACATTAAAGCTTAGTACTACTGTCCCTGACGTGAACCATGAACTCCAGCAAACTAGACCACTCCATGCTCCGGGGACACAGCCTGCCGATTCCAATGCTGTCCATTCCACACGGAACTCTCCCTTGGCTCCTCTTGTCAACATTCTAGTAAAATCAATACCAGGGAGGAGGGGGGTGACCCTTCCCTTCTCTGATTCCCATAGTGTTCTGTTTGCGCCTCCTGAAGCACATGGCACGTTCTGCCTCATGGGAAGAGGTATTACTTGTCTATTTGTCTAATCTCCTTTATAAGACTAAAATCGTATCTTACTCAAATCTGTACCCCCTGGCAGATAAGGAACAAGTTTTCTATCCCCCATACACCATAATGGGGCATACACACTAAGAGGCAAATATTCGTGTTATTGAGCTGAAGAAAGGACAGAGGCACACAGGACTGTCTCATGGGCCAGGATTTCCCAAATTCTAACATCCAAGTATGTGTAACCTTCCCCAATACAGAAATGAGCCAACTTGTTTCTATGTAACCCTGTCACACAACATGAAAAGCAGCTTGGTCTGTGAGAGTGAGGGGTTAAAAAGGAATAGAAAGAAAAATTAAGAAATAATCTTTAGGGATGGAATTATATTTTACCTAAACATTACCAGAAGACTGCATAAGATATGCAGACACTTGAAAATCACCTATATCGGTGGCCCTTCTGGTTTACATAAAGGTATGTGCTGCTTTAAGAAAGATCAAACGTAAGCATCTGAATTAACTTCCTTGGCTCATTTAAAATATTTTGATTTATATACCTTTTAGGAAGATCATTTGTATGAAGGAGGCATAGCCTCTAGTCAATGTCCATATACATGAGGCCAGCATCCTATCACCATTCACACTCACAGGGCAATTGGGACTTTACGGAAATGGGTTCATTATTATGAAAAAAATTTTAAAAATTAAAAAAATTAGCCCTACATAGTTCCCAGAAATCAATACTGGAGTGCAAGCAGTCAAGTTTGTTATGGAAGTCAAGTCTGCATCCAACAGAAATAGTCTGGATACAATTCACTTTGCTCGAAGAAAGAAACAAGCTGTGTGTTCATAACACCATGAGAGAAGAAGAGACTAACCCTCAGAGAGCTCGGAATTGCTTACGTGAATCCAGCCCAGTGTGATGAGACCCTGCTGATCCTGTATGAGGAAAAGCTCTTCTTCGTTCTCGGTGTTGCAATAATCAGACCCGGCACTTTGCTTAGGGATGAGAACGTGGGTAATGGTAAACTCGTTCCTCATCTGTCAAAGGAGAAAACAGCTCGTCACAATTCCCTGGCACTTATGTAACCCCACTCTACCACAGCAGTGGAAAGTTAGACATCGATACAAGCGAAGGCGCTTCCCACTCCGGCACGAGTCTTCTTCATGCTCCCTGACCCCCTCACCTCAGTGGTTCACAACCTTGGCTGCTCGTGCACATTGTTTAGGGCACTCTGCAAAGCCACAGATGCCCACAGCCCTGGGGGAATTTCTTGCTGCAGCCAAACGGGTCTACTCCTGATTCTTGAGAAGCTCCGGGTATAGTACCACTTCTCTTGCTTTGTTCATGTCTAAAGTAGTTTCTCTTCGACTGTTTCCCTAAGTCCTTCTCATCCTTTAAGGCTCAGCTTAAGTCTATTCCACTTTAGTCACTTATTCATTCAGCAGTTAGTAATGGGTTCTTTAAGCGCCTCATTCAATGATCTTTCCTTCCTCAAGATTCCCTGTGCTCTTATTGTACATACCATTCAGCCTGCTACTTATCTTTTGGTGCATATCTCCCACCACTCCAAAGTGCTTGGGTACTTTTTGTGGACACATGCTATGTGCCTTACTTGTTTCATATTCCTAGGTCTCACCATAAAGCAGGTGCTCAAAAATTGGTATTCAGGTAGAATTAGGTATTTCTTACTACTAGCATTAAAATAGTTTAATTTAAGGGACTTTGAAAATCAATCAAATACAGGGTCACCAAATTCAAAGTGACACTGTGCTATCCATAGTTCCTTTGGCAGAGGGATCAGCACAAAGAGTAACTGACCCTGGATATCTTCTCTGAGATTCACAGGAGGCCAAGGGGGAAGAAATGGTCTCAGCTCAGGAAAGCGTTTTTTTCTTTACCAGTTTTCCACAGAGAATTCCACATGTCTCTACTCCCCGGGCAGTGTTGGCACTGGCTAACTGCAGAAACTGTGGGCAGAGCCTCCCGGGCACCACCACATGGCGCAGCCCATCAATTGTAGGAGCTGTAATGGAGAAAAAGGGAAAGCGTGAGGCCACGGGGCAGAGCCTCCCCAAGCAGATCTCCGAGGTGGCAGCCCTGGGAGAGCAATGCCAAATCATTGCGGTCTCCCCAACTGTAGGCAGAAAGTGGGGATCTCATGCTAATGGAAGAAGAAAAAGGGTTGTAAAGTCTCTTCTCCAATCTCCGGGCATGGCCATTGGGAGTACATTCTTTTAAGAAAAGACAGGCAGCTTTAATCATTCAAGTTAAGACAAGGGTAAACTACTACTTAAAAGAAGTTTCTGAGCTATTCAGGAATTCTGTCACACTCTAACACAAAGGATTAAACAATAACCTCCCCCATTCAACTGAACTTTCATTTTTATTTTAAACCTCTTTTATGTCAGATAAGAACATGAGAGAGTATGACTTTCAACGAAATACACCAGGATATATTCTAGAAACAGAAACTAATTTGGGTAACTATTTACTTCTGAACACTTTCATTTAGAAGAAAGTCAAAATGCCAAAACGAAACAACAAAAAACATATTCTGGTGCTCAAAAACAGGCATGAACGAACAAAGCAGCTTGTCAGCCTACTTCAGAATGCCACGAAGGGACCCTGTCCCTGAACACCATGGAGAAACCCTGAGAGAGAGCCAGTAGGCTGAAGTTAGGGGGTGTCTTTCACAGTCCTGTTTTCATTAAAAACAAAAAAAAACTGAAAAAGGATGTTCTGCTTCTGCATATTCAACAGCAAGATCTGAATTCCTGGAGAGGTAACGACATCAGGCCAGGAGCCATGTGGTCACACGGAAGTCTGATGATGGTGTCTGAAGATTCTGAATTAAGGTTTGACACAGCCCTTTCCTTCCAGTTCAATAATCACTTACCAAGTGCACCCCAAGCAGACACTGTGCTCAGCCCACAGGGAACACAAATGTGAATAAAACTCAAGCCCTAATCTGCAAGAAGTTAAAATTTAGTTATTGACAAATGGCTACACTGTCAGGTAAGTGATCTCTGCTGCATTACAGATAATAAGAGCTCTGGGAGTTTTCAGGAGAACAGAATCAATCTGACCGAAAAATTCAAGAAAAGCAGGGAAGGCAGAAACAGAGAATGGAGATTTTAGGTTCAGGACAAACGTTAACAAACCTCTTTGGGTAAGAGAATCCAGGGACTGTTCTGGGAACACGAGAGTCCAGTCTGACCAGAGCACAGAATATGTATGAAGAAACAGTAGGGAGAGACAAGCGTGCCGAGTAAATGGGGAGAAACCCTGAAGGCCCGGCTTCAGAGTCCAGCCCCCTTGCCCATTCCTGTTCCTTTAAGTGGACCTTCTACAAAGCTGACTTCCTTAAATGACAACTTCGAAGCTGATTCCTACCCCAAAAATCTATTCTAATGATCAAGGTACATTCCTTTTGCAGCTACTGTTATTTTCTCAGATAGCCCATTGTTGGTGAGAGGAGGAAAGAGTAGTTTTCATGGTCAGACTGAATCATCACCAACTATACACAATATTTATCTTGAGTAAGCTCCTCCAGGATTAGGAATGCTATCAGGGCAAGCACAATTCAGTAGCCTTTTTTTATATTTAAATAGTTGGTTGTTGAACTGCAAAGTGGCACAATAATTTTCAAATTCCCTTTACATACAGGCCAACAGTGGTCTCTAATTCATCCAACATTTCAAATGTCTGTATAACTCTTAAAAGCTGAGGGTCTGACTTGCAAGGATATTATTAGCTCTTCAGAAAATCAACCTGGTCTCAGGTGAATTATATGGCTGAAGTGAAGGCCACTTTCATAATATAGCCGGTGTGACAGGACACAGTATGGCAATACTGACCAAATGGCTTCTGTGGCCAGGGCCTAATGAGTGGGAACATGAGGTAATCTTAGGCTGATCCTCCAGAGTGACACTCTGTTTGGCTGCAGCTGAGATGGAAGAGGACACGAACAAACGGACTCACTACTTTCTGAGTTGCTCAGCGCTCCAGGTTTCAAGGACCTGTCCACCACGGGTGGCCTGCCAGGCCTCACAGTTGTATTACAGTCCGAAGGCTGTGTGGATGCAACAGGGGCCGTGGGGAACACATCTAGGGAGGGATTCTCCAAGTCAGGCACCAGTGGGCCGCCCGGGCCAGGGTCCACCTTCCCAAACTCCTGTACAATTTTCAGTCGCTCTTTTTCCAGCTCCTGGTTCCGGATCATCTCCTCAAAGGCATGGAACTGTTCCTGCTCCAGCTGTTGCTGCTTCTGTTGCGCTACCCTCTGTCTTTCCTTCTCCAGCTCCTGCTGGATGGCCACGTTCCGGGCAAGTTCTTCTGCTTCTTTCCTCTACAAAGAAAGAACAGGAGTGAGGCTAACACTTTATACTCAGGCGACTTCACACCGCAGGAGGACCAGGCCTTTCAGCAGGGAGATTTCCCAAAATGTCCTTCTGCTCTGGGCTGATTTCTAAGGACAGCATTCATGCTTCTCTCAGTACCTCTAGACCCATGGAGCAGTCACACTCCTTTCAATCTGCCACGATATACATAGTCTTCAAGGACGAAGTCACAGTCCTCTCAGTGCCCTTCCTCAGTGACTCTAACCAACGCATTTTCTTCTTTACCAAAATCTCGGTGCAACTTATTATCTGCACCTCATAATCTGTATCACGTACAGTTTTATGTTCTGTGCCATGTATACATTCTGTATCCTGAGCAAAGCTGTAAAATAGAACCAAATCCAAACTTATACCTGCTATGTTTGGGGTCTCTATCAAATTGTCACCCAAAATGAAGCTTCTGAATTTTTTGTGGTGATCAGGTCAATATAGAGTGATGTTTTAAACTGTAAGAAATAGCAAGTAATAACCTCCTTCACTAAGGTTTTCCCTCACTCAGTGCCTTAGAAATATATGCCTCATAGCTGTCTACCCCTCTGCTGATCTTCAACACGAGTCCAGAATAGAGCTCAGCAGACAGCTGCAAACGAATGGGGAAGTGCTTGTAGTGTGTATTCACATCTGACACAGGCCACGGACGTGCCTTGGGAGGTCCTCCATGTGCTTTAACTGACTCTTCCTAACAAGAATCATTTGAAAATAGCTTGAGAAAAAAATCAATTATTATAAACAGCTTCAGGCAGAATCCACTGTGAATCAAACCCCCAAACTTCTCTGCTCTAAAAACCTATGTTTTAGGCGCCAGCCTGGTGGTGCAGCAGTTAAGTTTGCATGTTCTGCTTCAGTGGCCCAGGGTTCGCCAGTTCACATCCCGGGTGCGGACATGGCACCACTTGTCAAGTCATGCTGTGGCAGGCGTCCTACATATAAAGTAGAGGAAGATGGGCATGGATGTTAGCTCAGGGCCAGTCTTCCTCAGCAAAAAGAGAAGGATTGGCAGCAGATGTTAGCTCAGGGCTAATCTTCCTCAAAATAAATAAATAAATAAAAGCCTATGTTTTAGTGAGAATTTTCAATGTTCTTAGGTTCTTGCTCTGGATACAGCAGACAGGCAATGGATTTCCTATCCCTCAAGTGACCCTCTTGGACAAGCAGAGTAAATCTGTGGTACAATCCTCAGCCTAAACACTTATGTTCTACTTCTTTGAGTTTCTGGCCTTTGCCAAAAAAAGTAAAATATCACATTAAAATCACAGAATCTGCTGAAATATCATATTACAAGGCCAGGGCACAGTCTAAGAAACCAAAACAATCTCCTTTTCTTTTTCTTTGCTGTTATATACTAACCTTTTCTTCATTATATTCTGTATATTCTTTGGTATATCGTTTTAACAGCTCTGCCTTCAGCTCTTCTGCTTTGGGAAATGCAATCTCCTTTAATTTCTGAGACACAAAACAACAAAACTGAGAATTAACAATTCTCTGATCAATTAACTGAACAATTAACTTCCAGCTAATTAAGTAGAGAAGTAAAAAGACTTAAGTCAAGTTGGCAAATGGCAAAAATGTTTCCAAAAACAATTTAAAATCCCCCTACTGTCCCGTCCCTGCTACTTCCTAACTGATCTGATGAAATGGCCTTAGCTCCTATTGCAGGATTTGATGCTCAGATGAGACACCACTAGCTTTACCTTGGAGGCAGTCTGTGCCACTCTGAAGCTTTTAGATGGGCAACGGTGAAAGTAAAGACCCACCTTTACCGTGTCTCTCTTTTCAGGAATGACAGCTGATTTGTAATCTCGATGCTTTGGTAGTTTCTCAATAAAGAGCCTAAGGGAACAGACCAGAACGATTATGATGCAAAGAAAATGTCAGAAAGACTTTTGAAGCAATGAACTGTATCCTGCAGCCACTGCGTGACGGGTTTCCAGATGCGCAGGGGAGGGGCAACAGGCACACCCAGACAGGCCGTACTCTGCACCCATCCCCATCCCTGTAAAAGAGGAACAGAGCATTTCCCTCTCCTCCCAAAGCAAGTGTACAGCAGCAAGCAGCAGACTCCTACAACAAAAATATGGGAACAAAGCCTATCCTGTGCCCAAAAATATACCTCCAAAGAGATTCTTTTCTTGCTGCAATAGTGACAGGCTTCCAAAGGAAGGGGTCTCTGTTACAAAACATTCTCCAGAGGACAGTTTGGCAGGCAAGGGAAGGAGGCTAAGAGAAAACCCATGTTCTATTAGTACTCCTGGCCCTGGGTGACCTTTAACTTAGGGTTTTTTTCTTTGGGATTCATGTTCCCTCATATGAAGAATATTCCTTACATCATATTAAGCACCAAGATGCTTAGATAGCAAATGCACTACATGTGTGTGATATGTGCATGTTATATGTGTAATATGCACTATGATCTTTGATGAAAAGTGCTTAGAGAAACATAAGATGCTAGATTTTCTCTCTCAATTCTTGTCCTTGGCTATAAAGCTCGGTGGGAAAAATAACTTGAATCAATTCACAGACCTGTAACATTTATGATATCTACTTGGGTACAGTGAAAACAAATAGAAGTTCAGTAACTTGTCACAGCCCAGCGTGGTGGATTCAGAATCCCAAGAGCAGCAGGCCGGTTCCAACGTCTACTCTTTTAACCACTACACCATACTGCCTCCATATGGCTCCTGCAATGTCCAGAACCTTTGGAGGGGTTCTGAAAAAGGAATCTGTTGACAGAATTAAGTTGCAATAAATACAAGTTGAGATCCAAAACAAATAAATTGAGGGTAGCTTGCCCACAGTCCTGAAAGACTACTGTAGCTGGGATTGACTGGCTCTTTTCCACTTTTTGCCCCAGTAAGGGAAAAGAAGAAGACCCCTACCCACACAGACCCTCTCTAGATGAGCCCTCCTCCTTCAGTACAATACTAGGCACATGAAAACTCACTTCAATCCAATTTGAAGAGTCCCCTCAGGCAGGAATGAATTCTAAAATCAAAATGATTCTAAAAATCTTCCCTTTGGGTTCAAGAAAAAGATATAAACAGTTTCCTTGAAGTTTATATTTAAAACAAGTACAGATTCATTTGTTCAACCATAAAGTCCTGAAGAGGATATTAAGATAAATAGGAGATAGTTCTTGTATTCAAGAGACTTACAATTCAGCAACTCTCTCGTGTTCGCCCTACAGACCAAGGTACATGTTCACTACCTTCCGCAGGCTGAACGTGCTTTGCCTCGAAGCTCAAATCAGGTAGGAAAGTACCAGGTCATAGAAACCCCACACCTTACATTCACTTAGCTCCCAACCTGAAGGAATAGAGTGTAAAGTCCCTGAGGCCAGAGACTTCTGTGTCTCCTGCTTCTCTGTACTCCTCTACAGCCAGCACAGTGCCCTGTGGAAAGAGGCACTCAATACACATCTGATGAATAAATGGTCTTAAGGCCTCTGGATGAGCTGAGGGAGAAAACCAAAGTGTAAAAAAGTATATACAGTACACTAACTTAGGTATAAGAAAGGGGAAAAATTATATATATGTGTGTACGTATCTATTTATTTGCCTACAAGTATCTAAAGGAACATAGGAAGTATATACAGAAAGTAATAAAAGTAGAGGGCAGGGGAAATAGGGTGGATGAGATAAGAGGGAGAGTGAAACTTTTCACCATAAATCTTTCTAAATTATTTTGACTTTAAACCACGCAATGGGATCTAGTTTATACGTAAAGATAAAAACTTTCAGACCAGTACAAGAAACCTTTCCCTTGTTTTAGCAACTGTAGCCCATTTCCTGAATGGGGACATACGGGCAGAAGGGCAGAGAGGATGGGTCACATAACCTCTGCCCCATACCGGAGGCAGCAGAGCTCAGTGGTAGGAGGGAAGGCTCGGCAGCCACCCTGCCTGGGCTCCAATCCTGGCTGTGCCATTTACCAGCTGTGTGACCTCGGGCAAATTACTTAACCTCACCATCCCTCAGTTTCTTTATATATATCAATTATATATACATGGAGACAAACTAGTACTACCTGGTAGGACTGCTATGATGCTTAAAGAAATTTAAAAAACCCCAAAGTGCTAAGCACGGTGCCTAGCACAGAGCCAACATCTGCTACGTGCTTATATGATTGTTTTTACTAATAAACAAACAACCAAAAAATGGGAGCAAGAGTAAGAGATGAAGATGTTCACATGCGGCAGAAACATTCTAGCCAGAGACTAGTTGTGGCCCAGATGGACACTGTTCTCTGGGGTTAGATCCAGTTGCAGCCTAGAGAGAGGAAATGATGCATTGGCAAAAACACAAGCAAAACAACCGAATATAACAGTAGAAAAAAAGAGATACGCAGAAAAGTAAATACGAAAGGTGAATAAGTACATGAAATGGTACTCAAATTTACATATAATGAAAGAAATTCAAATTAAGAGGAGATACCATTTTCATCTACCAGACTGGCAAAGGTTTAAAAGTAGATTATCAGCAGTACAGGCAAGGGTGTAGGGAAATGTGTGTTCTTACACACTCTTAGCAGGACTGACTGTCACTTGATAAGAACTTTTTTCTTAGGGGAGGGAGTGGGGTGGGAGACAACTATGGAAAATTTAAAATGAGTATATCCTTTAAACTCACAATTCCACCTCTACGAATTTATCCTACACAATAGTACAAAGATACATGTACAAGACTATAATGCTATACATATACAGCATTGTTCGTATAAGTAGGGAAAACTGAAAACTGAAATGTCCATCATTAGGGGATCATTTAATAAATTACAGTGTACCCAAATGTGAAAAACAACATAATCATTCATTCAGTCAACAAATATTTATTGAGCATCTACTATGGGGTCAAGCATTATTGTAGAGGCTGGGGATTTGGCAGTGAACGACACAGTCACAAATTCCTCCTTACCATGGAGTGTACTTTACAGTAGGGAAACAGACAATGAACAAAACAAAAAGTATGTGGATTATCAGTGCTAGGGAAAAGTCATTAATAGGGAAGGGGAATAGGAAGTGACAGGGGAAGGGCTGAAATTTTAAATAGGGCAGCTAAGGAAGCCATCATTGAGAAGGTGGCATTTGAGAAAGGACCTGAAGAGAGTAAGCTATGAAGAGATCTGGGATAAGATGATTCCAAACAGAAAAAATGACACCAAGGCAGAATGAGATGGATCAGTATGTCCTGATATGGACAGACTGTTAAGAAAGCGAGTTGTAGAACAGGATATATTGTATGATGTCATTCATGCTTTAAGAAAAAAGGATAAACGTGAGCCTGTGTGCTTACATGGGCATAAACATTTTCTTGTTCACACAGGAAACACAACAGTGGTTACCTCTGGTGGTTGGGACTTTTCTCTTCACTTTAATATCTCCATTGCTGTACGATTTGAAAAATTATTTTAATCATGAGCCAATATTAATTTTGTGTATAAAAATGTCTAATCCAAAAAATCAAGCAGAAATTCTCTAACACGGATATAGCAAGGATTCTCATATCATCTCTTCCAATCTTAAAAGTTAATCAGCAAAGTAAGCATGATCACAGATGAAAACCCTCTTCCGGCATAAGCCCCAATCCCAGTGGTAAATATTTTCAATGCAGGTGACAGACCACGTTCAGAAAGTGGGTTTGTGTTACAGGAGGCTCACCCAGCAGACAGGAATTGCCTAAGTCCTCTGTAACTCCCTTCTATGCAGCCCAGTCAATGACCATAAAAAGCTGTGAAAGAATCCACTGCCTGGATTATTGTCTGTGGTCATCATGAAAATATGCACTGATTTAATGTGCTGAAGATCCTTCTTCTATACTGGGGTCTGCAAAAGGCAAAGCGTTCCTGCAGTAGGCAAAGCCAGCGAGGGGGAAATGTGCTTGAGATCATTAAGATGCCTGCACTGCTCCAGGGAAAAGAAGGAACAGCCCTTTTAAAATCCTGAATTAAAGTATCCACAAAAGGTCTAGAAAATCTCTTAGTAGTGGAGGAGGCAGAGGAGTCGTGAGCTAGGTGCCTGCCTCCGCCCTCTTCTCGGCCTGGTTGTACTAATTGCCAAAGGGAGCCACTGTTACCAACAAGAATATACCAAGTAAAATGCGCTAGAAAAACAGACCGAGAACTTTTTTGCAACTCCCAGGGCTTGTCAGTTCATAGAATCAGAATTAGGGTCTAGAAGAAATCTGCAGAAAAAATGAAGGTAGCTACATTCATTGCTTCAGGCAAAGCCAATCCAAGTCCTAAATTAAACCCTAAATCTAACAAATTAAGTAAATGAGCTGCTACATCCCACCCCCCTCAAACTCAGCTCTCCTCCACGCCTAGTTTATCATATTAAAGGGTCGTAAAAGTGTAACCATATACAGGAACAGACTCCCCATATCAGTCTCACTGTTAACACTGATAATCATGTCACTCAAAGAGACACCAACTCACAGAAAAAAATCCATTTCTTAAGTATCTGTGTACTCTTAATCCTACCCCCTTTGCCTATTGAAGAGTTTATTGCTACAGTTAAACCCTCTATACCATCAGCCACTCCTCCACAGGATCCTTTATAGGAGCAGAAAATACGCTTTAGAATCTCCCATCTTGAAATACACACCACACATTGTCACACTCCTTGTCCTCCTTCAATTGCTTCCTCATTTTTCCATTTTCCTTCCTACCCAAACTTCTACAAAGAGTTGTCTATGCCAGGTCTTGGCAAACTACAGCTAGTGGGTCAAATCTGGCTCACTATGTGTTGTTCTAAATAAAGTTTCATTGAAACACAGCCACACCCATTCCTTCATGTATTGTCTATGGCTGCTTTCACATTACAAAGCAGAGGTTGTAACAGACTCAAATGGCCTGCAAAGCTAAAAATATCTACTATGTGGCCCATTCCAGAAAAAGTTTGGTGATAGTCTATTCACTGTCCACTTTCTTACTGTCTATTCATCTTTCAACCCATTCTAGTGTCTCTTTAATCCCTCTAGTAAAATTGCTTATCAAAATCACCAATGACACCATGTAACCAAACCCAAATCCTCACACAGCTGACCCAGCTGACCACTCTCCTGCAAACACTGTCCTCTTTTGGTTCCCATGGCATCACTTTCTCCTGGATTTCCTCCTGCCTCTGGAACCTTCCTTCAAAGTCTCCTCTGCTGGCCCTCCCTGCACTAACCAACCTCAGGACTCAGTGCCAGGCTCCTTCCTTTCTCATCCTACAATCTCATTATCAAGGATTCTTGATCCTTTTATGTGCCATGGATCCTCCTGGCATCTGAGGTAGACTACAGTCTCCTCCTCAGAATAATTTTTTAAGATATAACACAAAACAAAAAGGATTACAAAAGAAACCAATTCTACTGAAATATAGTTTTCAAAATATAAAAAATTATGATATGTGCTTCTTTATTAATGCATTGTTAATACATTTTAAAAAAGGATCTAGTCATGGGTTTAATAACTATACTGAAATTGTGCATAGTGATAAGTGTAAATGTTATTTTGAGATATCAGCAACAATTGTGGTATGATACGAAAATACCCTGATTTCTACTGGTGACAAAATTACAACTATTATTAATACTAGCGTGGTTTGAGGTCTACATTCAAAATTGAAGGAAATGCTAAATTTCAGTTAGAGGTTGGTAAAAACAAGAAAAGTTTTCCCAACCAAGTTCATGGACCACGAATTCTATCAATGGATCCCTGTGGGTTCCTGGACCCTGGATTAAGAACCTCTGTACTGGAAGGTCTCAGCGGTTCTCATGGCTTCAGAACCATTGTATGCTGAGGACTTCTGCATTTGTATTTCCAACCCAGACCTCTCCTCTGAGTTCAGACTGGTACATCCAGCCTCCTGCTGCACATGTCTACTTGTATATCTCACAGGCCTCTCAAGTTAACATCCTAACATGTCAAACAAACCAGACCTGAACCCCTGACCCCTACCCAGTCCCTTTTCGACACCATTCTCCCCATTCTCAGTAAATGGAGTACAACATCCTAAGTTGCTCAAGGCAGAAAGCCGAGGTCAACCTTAATACTGTCTTCTTTCCCAGACTATCAGTAAGTCCCGCAGACTCTGCCTCTAGAATGCCAAATCCATCTGCTTCTTTCCAGGCCATTATACTCCTTAAAGCCAGCAGCCTCCATCCTAAACAGCTATAAGTATCCTAACTAATCTCCCTGCCTTCTCTTAACACTCCTTCCACCATTCACCACACAGCAGCCAAAACTTATATTTTTAAAACATAAGTAAGATTGGGTCACAATCCCACTTAAAACGCTTCAATGGCTTTCTATTGCTCTCAAGATAAAATGCAAACTCCTTAACATGGCCTATAAGATCCTGCATGATTTGGCCCTGCCTGCCTCTCCAACTGCATCTGGAGTCATTCTCTCCCTTTACTTGCTACATTCCAAACACAACGATCTTCTTTCAGTCTTCAGAACACACTAAGGTCTTTCCTACCTAAGAGCTTCTGAACACACAGTTACGTCTGTTTTAAATGTTCTGCCCCATGCTTTGGAATAAGTAACTCTCTGGCATCCTTCAAGTCTCAGTTTAAATCTTACCTTCTCAGACAGACCTTACTCTGACTACCCTAGTTAATTAGATACCCTTGATTATTCTGTCACAGCACTCTCTCTGTTGCTTTCATAGCATTTACCTTATTTTGTGACTATATATTTATTTGCTTAGCTGTTTATTTTCTTTCCTGTAACTAGAAAGGTACTCCAATAAGCGCAGGGGCAATTTTAATTAGGTCCACGACCTAACGCAGTGCCAAGTAGACAGTAGGTACACAGAATATATATTTGTTGAATGAATATGATCTTTGCCTTCAAAGCACTTTCTATGTGGGGCAACAGGATCCAGAAAGCCCTTCAGAAAATACTTGGTAGAGTGATTCCATGAGTCTACTGAACTTTCTAAACTATGATTCTCGAAAAGAATGGTGCTCCTGGGTCTCATTCCAGGAGAACTATCTACAAGATTATTGGAAATATACAAGGATACTATTTCTACCAGCAACAGAGTATATGAAGAGAGGGACAGTAGCCAAAGAAACTTCTCGGGAAAATAAATTTTGTGCCCATTGTGTCTAGGAATGAAAACCTCACAACAGCAAAGAGAGGCAGGAATGTAATTATAATTCTATGACATTTTATCAACATTGAGGCCACATGTCAGAGCATGATGACATGGATGGACTGCAAGATCTTTGAGGAAATGGCACTACTTCTAAACTTGGAAGAAAAAAAAAGACAACAGTAGTTCCTTTTCTCCACTCTAATATTATAATGTGAATCCTAAGTATTCCACTCTTATCACCTATTGTTCTTTAGAGCACTGGTTCTCCACTGGGGCAATTTTGCCTCTCAGAGACTATTAGGTAAAGTCTGGAGACATTTTTGGTTGTTACAACTTGTGGGGGGAGGAGATGTTACCGGCATCTAGTGGGAAGAGACCAGGGATGCTGCTAAATACCCTACAATGCACAGGACAGTCCCCACAACAAAGAATCATTCAGCCCAAAATGTCAATGATGCCAACGTTGAGAAACGCTGCTTTAGAGCAGTATGTGATCAAAAAATGTGATATAATTGGTATACATATATCATCTCTGGGAGGACAGATAAGAAACTAATAAAAGTGAATGTCTCTGGGGAGGGGAATGAAAGTTTAGGGGAAAAGAGGAGTGGTAGGGAGACTTAGTTTTCAAATATTTATACCCTCTTGTGCCTTCTGAATTCTGTACCATATGTATGTGTTACCTATTCAAAAAACAATAATAAAAAATAACCAAAAAATAGTTAGTGGGCCTCAAGACTATTATCTCAAGACTGCCTTCAACTCATAGAACATTACCAAAAGGAAAACAAAAAGAATAGGTAGGACCTATGTTGTAGAACGAATCCTGAGTTAAGAGTTAGAAAATCTGGGTTTTGTCACTCCAAACTGTGGAACAAAGCATATCACTAAACCTTGAGCTGGTTTCCTCATGTGGAGAATAGGAGGATGACACACCCAACTCAATGCACACAGAACTGCGAAGATCAAACAAAATAATGCAGGTGAAACACTCTATGAACTATTAAGAGCCAAAAAATACATCGTAATTATGATTAGTTTTTAAAAAGTCCCAGTATGATGAAAGAACAAGCCTAGAAATTACAAATAAAACCCCTTAACATCATTCCCTTCCTAAATTACACATCACTGCATTGTCACTGGGGTTATAGGCATTGTTCCCTGTTGACTGTACTGAAATCTATTTATGCTGCCTACCCTAAGATGCTAAGCAATTCAAGGTGAAAGTTCTTATGATGAGCCACACAAACTGTAGGTGGTAATACTTATCTGATGATTTGCATGATTGTGATAAAGGCTAAGAAGAAAAAACTTTTTCTGAATCACTTAATTTGCTACAAAATAAGTAGAGGTGAGGAATTTTCCCTCTGCTGAACCTCAACAATAATCCTATGACTGGATGCCTTAATAGAGAAAGGACAGGAAAAACATTCATCAATACAAAACATGTGTACTTTAACCACCAACTCTTTCACCTACCAGCTGGGCCATGTGGGCACAGGCCAAAGAGCTAGGTCTCTTACTCATGAAATTACTGAGTCATGAAAATAATACTTTCAGTACTCATGTCTTTGAAAGTCAAGGACAGCCAATACATAGGAGATGCCAGCAAAAATGATTAATGCTAATGATGCTGTAAAGTTCTGTAGTTTTAGCAATTCTGAGCAGAATAAATGAGCACAAGAGTAGGATAAGTAAGGCATCAGTCATCGGAAAAGAAAAAGGAAACTGGAGGTGTCTTACGTGATATATTTGTTATAGAGGATGAAGGCATGTTCAATGTTGCCTTCCTCTGAGTAAATGGATGCCATTCGGATAATCTCGACTCCAGAGCGGAAGTATCGACGGGGTGGAATGTCTTCATTTATCTCCACTGCGCTACCAATCTGGGAGAGAGCCCTCACCCGGTCTTCGGGTGGGAGGCTTACGTCTCCATGGTCAGACATCAGGGCCAAGAAGTTCTGAGACAGAATGGAGAAAACAGATAGCATCAACACCATGGCCCCCATCATCCCAGGACAGCCTAGCATACAGTATGTTTATCCCATGAACCTTTACTTTACTAATAAATTAAGAGAAAAATACCATATGCTGTGGTTCATATCAAATAAGGTCTCCTTCCCACAAGAAGGCTGAGACCCTCAAGGAAGCCCATATCATGATTGGCAGACTCAAAACCACACAGTCCCTATGCCATAATTAGGTGGTATAACCATGTTGGGCCACAGGGGGTTCATTTCCAGTCTTCATGCTAATCATTCCCTGTCATTAGGTGGCCTTGCCCTCAGCATCATAACAGCAAGGACAGTGTCTTCTATTTTTTGCATTATGTCTCCTCCTGGCTACCCACTTCCATCCACCTAGTACCTGGCAGAATGTACTCAATGAATTTTCATTATGATTGTTAACCGACTTCAAGTTTGATCACTTTTATTTCATCTGAGAGTAACTGACATTTTTTCGGTGGTGTACTTTTTCATCTTTGAGCACAAGGTTTGTTAGGGGAACTGGTCTGGGAATGAACGCTCATAATCCTAACTCCGCTCACTAAACCACCGTTCCAGTCAATCTACAACATCATTCCTCATATCATGGCAAGGAATTCAGATCTTGAAAACAATTTACTCAAATCTATCTTCAAAGACTAAGCAGTCTTTGAATCACAAAAGGGCATGAAGGTAACCTGGAATGCAAAAAACAAACCAACAAACAACCTGGGGGTTTTCCCACCCTGGGTCTCAAACTGCAATAATTCTACAATCTTTCTAGATATTGTTGCGATTGGAATGGGATTCCAACTTCCAATCAGATATTACTCTACATCATCTCCAAAAAGAATCTGGGAATTTGATACATATTGAATTTCAGCGCACTCTACCCAGCACACTGTAGAATATACAAGCTACGGTAGAATTCATTTTGCAATTCGAGGCCCTGTGGCCCTATTTTGTCTTTTCAATTTTATACCTTACTCCTTTCCAACAGAGTTTTCGCTTCAGTCAGGATTCTGATGTGCCCAGAAATCCTCACTGTTCAGTTTCATTTGTCTATCCACTGTTTCTCCGTTTCCACCTCAAGCCCTCCCTCAGAGATAGTGTTCTCTCGGCCAGTTCTATCTCTAGGTCACACTTGCTCCACCAAGCTTCCTCTCTAAAACACCCTCACTAATAGTACAAAAGCTGTAGGGACTACGAGGGAGGCAGAGGTATTCCATCTCCCACAAAGCCTTTTTAGAGACTCAGAAAGCTTCTAGCAAATCTAAAACCTCCACTAGTCGCCTAATTAGCAAACTCAGCGCAGAGCCCATTAAAGCTAACGGAAGGAGAGGATGTTTGTTGCATCTCAGTACCTCTAGGGAGAGGATCTTTTGGATCGAGAATGGGACCCCTTCCTGACGCCAGCTCGGTACTCGGTATTACAGGGCTGAGCAACACTCCAAAGAGGAGATGTAGCATCCGCGAATGAGAAGGGAAGGTGGCGTAAAGCACTGAGGAGGCGGCGAAAGGAAGTAGGAGGAATGAGCAGAGGGGCGTATACTGTAGGGAGGGACCTCCTGACACCTGCTTGAGGCTCCCTTCTTGAAGGCACTCAAGCCCAAATTGCCAAGCCGGGGCAAAATCATCCGTTTTCGGGTCGTTCGAGGGCGGTGGGCGGGGAAGCACTGGGCCTGGCTGGGGACCGGAGCCCTAAGGGTCTTCGCGCGCAGCGGGTCAGGCAAGGGGCATGGGGGAGGAGAAGGCTGCAGGCCCCACACTCACGGCGGCCGCTCTCCTTCACGGTCCGACCACGCTCAGCACCCCGGCCCCACCATATTCCCGGGACCCTTCCCCACCTGTCCCCGCGGATGGCAGTCGGAGCTTCCGGAAACGTCACATCCGACCCCCGCCCCGTCCCGTCCCGTCCCGCCCACTCCCGCTGGTCTGACAATTCCATTCCCGGGAACCGAGCGCCCGGGGCCGCGAGCTGGCGGGCGGGGCTAGAGCCTCCACCTGCGGGAAACCGACCAATGAGGAGAGAGCCCGACGGCGGCCATCTTGGTAAAGGAAACTCAACAGGGAAGAAGAGGGAACCAAGTAGTTAAAGGAACCGATGACCAGGCTGACTTGTCTTTAGAATTATTTTTATTTGGGGCAGGAGTTACCTGCCAGATAGCCCCTCACACAAATCCAGAGTTCAAGGAGGGATTGCTCTTCCGAGTACTTGGCTAAATTAACTGGGGTTTCTAAGTCGGGGAAAGGAAAACTGAAAATTTCAGCTTGTGTTACTTTCTGCACAAAATTGGTGGCTTAAGGTATTAGGCAGTCCTTTTATTGCCTAGAAAAGAACATAAGACTAACTTTTTAATTCAGAACACCAATAAAATCTATCGAAAATGCGTGTTGCATCTCTAAGGGTCACTGTGCAAAGCAGTAGGGACACCAGGACAAGGCGGTTGTTTATACCAGATACAAACAGTGTGGCACATTCTGTGTGTGGATGTGTGAATATATGAACAGCCTTTTTCCAAAAAGGTCTTGCAAACCCACTAGTTATTCTGTCTCAGGAGACTTTGTATATCATCACTCTGAAACAATGCCTTGATTTGAAAGTGTAGCTCTCCTGGGATACTTTACCCACAAATTTTGGGAGCCTCCCTGTATGTTTGTTAGTGTGATGACATGACCTATGCTTCAAGGTCTACCTTAAAATCCCTGCACAGGTGTTACCTCCTCCACCAGGCCAGCATCAGATCTCCAATTTCTCCTATTCTGTTGTGCACATTTCTCTTGGATTTCCTTGAAGTGATTCTGTGTGGTCATTGGCTTTTCAAACTTATGGCTGAAAGCCATTATCAGGTTCTTTTGTTTCTACAAGCATAAAGACACATGTTGGTATTCTCCAGGAGCCCCTGCAGATAACTCTGGGAAGACAGTTGTAAAAACACTCTACTTTGTCTCCAAAACTCTATTTCTCTACTAATTCTTTCCCTTCTGAATGTAAACAGTGGATTCCACTTAAAGAAATTGGTGTACTGGTGGTGCTGGTCATAGGGAGGGCACACGATGCAGGTGAGGTCCTGGCAGGAGCCAACACAGGACAAAATCTGACTCATTCAGCCTCTCATTCAGTAAATGTTTGCTGGGCATCTACTATGAGCCAGCTTCCATTCTAAGTGTTAGGGATACATCAGTGAACAAATACTGTTATTGTGGAAGTCCAGGCAGAAGCAATGGTAGCCAATTATGGTGATAACTGAGATGAACAATGAAAAACAGTGGCCGTTATGTTCTTGGGACCAAGTCTTCACTACAAGGCAATTAGAGCTTGGAGCAGAAAGCCTCCAAAGCTAAATGCCTTCATTAATTGAGCAAATATTTGTTGACTACCTATCGTGTTAATGGATCTATGTCAGGTGATGGGTTCACAATCATGAAAAAGAAAAACTTAGTTCCTGTTGTTTTAAGGCCTTCATGGATGAGGGCTTAGAGCCATCAAAAGGAAAAAAAAATCTTTAAAAGATGAGTAAGTTTCTCAAGGGCATGCTAGGTGAGCTCCATGCATTAGGACACTAAAACAGCCTATCTTGAACATTGCTAGGAAATGGGGGTGCTCTGAAAGCAGAAATGGAATGTGTACTGAAGACAAATTGTTCACATTGTTCAATTTTTTTCTGTGAACCCACTGGGAATATAAAATAACAAATAGAATTTGAAAAGTAAATACTTGGGAAGAAAAAGATCTGGTATGAGCTGTTCATAAAAAGGGAAATATGGAAAGTACACCGGGCTCTTTTATGTGTATTATGAATGAACACAAATTGTATTTCTTTTCACTTGGAGTTGAAATTATGTGATGGAGAGAAGTTGTTCCTTGAGAAGACGACTACGGTAAAACCAGTAACATTAAGATGAATCTGAGGTTTGGAGCTCCACCTATAGTTTGTTTGAGGACTCGTATCTCCTGTTGCTAAGAAAAATGTCTAGTTGGGAAAATGAGTTCTTATGCATACTTGGAAAGGTTTTTAGTGTGTGTGTATTGTTACAATTAATGCTTAAATGTGTACAAAAGGGGTCGATTTTATTTTAGATGTATTTTCTTCCTTTGTTACCTGCTAGTTACCTGTGAATTCTATAATTTATTTCCTAATGATTCAAAGCCTTTTGTTTTAGATAAGAGCACCATTCTCAAGGTTGTATATTTCAACAAGAGTTAAATGAGATAAGAAACTTTAGGGCTATTTGGGTTGGATACTTTGGGTTGAGGGATTTTATCATTTTATATTTGGTTTACGTATTTCTCTGCAAAAATATTGGCATATGTCCAGGCACTTTGTCCTATGTCCTATGGCATATGTCCATAGCTTTGAATGCAAGATAAAGAATTGCATGCCACTGTATTTATACTCTTTGAAAGAATTCAGCCAGTCAATCAATTAATATTTATTGAGTACCTAATGTGTGCCAAACACTGTTCAAGGCATTGGGCACATATATCAGTGAACAAAGCAGACAAAAAAACACAACCGTGCCCTCAAGTATCTTACATTCTAGTGATGGGTGAGGGAGGGATGGATTATAAATAATTATTGAGATAAATAAGTAAATTACATGGTGTATTTGAAGATTCTAAGTACTATGGGAAAGTGGGTCTTGGTAAAGGGGATAAGATTGAAGGAAAGGAAAAGTGCAGGGAGGCAGTTGCAATTTCAAATAGTGTGGTGAGGTAAACCCTCATTGAAAATTTTTAATAAGGACTTGAAGGAGGTAGGGAGGAATTCCAGGCAGGGAACAGCAAGTGCAAAGGCCCTGAGCCGGGAGCCTGCTGGTGTATTTAAGGAAGGGCAAGGGCTCAGCATGACTGGAGTGGAGTGAACGAAAGGAAGTACAGCAGTAGATCACATAGGGCACAAGTGAGCAAACTACAGTGCGCCTCTCTTTGTAAATGAACTTTTGTAGGAACACAGCCATGTCCAATTATGTATTTTTTGTGACTGCTTTCGTGCTACAACTGCGGAGTTGTGTAGCTGAGACAGAGACAATCTGGTCTGCAAAGACTAACATATTTACTGTCTGGCTCTTTATAGAAACTGTTTGCTGACCCCTGATGTAGGTAGGGCCATTATAAGGATGTTGGCTTTGACTCAGAAAAGTGAGGAGCCATGGGAGGATTTGAGCAGAAGATGGTCAGGATCTGACATGTTTTGAAAGGATCATTAGGGTAGCTGGGTTGACAAATTTTAGAAAGAAAGGGTGGGAACAGGGAACCAGTTAACACTGGGGCTCATGAGGTACACTGGGATACCCCCAGGATACCAAAAAAATTCACTGAGGTGTGGCAGGATATTTAAAAATTTTTAAGGATTCACAGCAATACTTGATAACTGTTAGATAGTGTGAGCTTCTAGCTAGTAGGTAGTTCACAGTTTCAACATTAGGCCATGCTATATTCCTTTCAATGCTGTCTTATCTTTGTGAAGCTGGGTTTTTGGCAGGTGCTGTAATAAAAAGCGAGTGCTATTTGAAAATCAATGTAGAGCAGGAAATGAAGCTGGCAGTGTCCAATTTAATTCTAAGGTTTGAGATGTTGGACAGTGCCCAACAGTCACATTCCATTCCAAGTGATTGTGGTTAAAAGTGAAATAAAAATATTTTTTCTTTTAATTTATATGTATTTTTTTCAAATGTCTACTTAGTTGTTAGAACATTGTATGACTGCACAATGTGTTATATTATTGCAGCATTTTTTCTGTGGCTTCTCACAGTTTGGTCTGCTTAAAAAGTAATGCTTAAAAAGCAGACATTAATTTTTTCGCAGTTCTGGAGTCCAGAAGTCTGAAGTCAGTATCACTGGGGAAAAATTAAGGTGTCAGCAGAGCTACTCTCCCTGCGGAGGCTCTTGGGGGAGATTTTTCTTCCTTGCCTCTTCCACCTTCTGGTGGCTGCTGGCATTGCTTGGCTAGTGGCTACAACACTCCAATCTTTGCCTCCCTGGTCACATTGTCTTTTCTTCTGTCTGCATCAAATCTCTTTCCGCCTCCATTTTATAAGGATGCGTGATTGCATTTAGGACTCATCCTGATAATCCAGGATAACCTCCCCGTCTCAAGACCGTTAATTTAATCACATATGCAAAGACCCTTTTCCTAAATAAGGTAGTAATATTTAAAGGTTTCAGGGATTAGGACCTGATCTCTTTGGATGGCCATTATCCAGCCTACTAATGCATACATACTTCTTAAATTGTTGGAACCTAACTGCTTAATAAATGGGACTGTTATGTATTTCTTTTAGCCTACAGATAAAATGCAAAGAGTTCTGTGAACCTAGAAAGTTTAGGAACCTCCGAGTTAGGAAGCTCTCTCAATAATCCAGGCAGGAAATGATAGAGGCTTGGACTAGAGTGGGAATGTAGGAAAGTGGTTAGAAGTGCACGAATTCTAGATACAATTGGAAGGTAAGGCAGATGGAATTTGCTTATGTTCTGGATGTGTGGTTGGGAGGGAAAGAGAGAAGTCAAATGACTTCAGAACTTTCTGGCCTGAGCAACTGGGAAAACGGCATTGCCATGAACTGAGATGAAGAAAACTGTGCGTGGACCAGCTTCTTTGCTGGGGAGGAGGGCAGATTGGAGGTTCCGCTTTGTATCTGTTTAGATAAGTAGATACAAAGAGAAGGAAAAGATACACATTCCTAACCAGGGCCTGCCTCCAGCCTATCCACCTGCCCACAGGCTTGCTTTACCTCTCATGGTGGCCAAATGTCCCTCTGCCCATTAGCACTTTAGGTTATAGTGTTTTGACTTATTCAAAACATGGACTGATGGAGCCGGCCTGGTGGCACAGTGGTTAAGTATGCACGTTCCGCTTCAGCGGCCTGGGGTTCGCCAGTTCGGATCCCGGGTGTGGACATGGTGCCGCTTGGCAAGCCGTGCTGTGGTAGGCGTCCCACATATAAAGTAGAGGAAGATGGGTATGGATGTTAGCTCAGGGCCAGTCTTCCTCAGAAAAAAGAGGAGGATTGGCAACAGAAGTTAGCTCAGGGCTAATCTTCCTAAAAAAAAAGAAAAAAACCCCATGGACTGAGCAAATACAGACATGAGGTGCCATGTTAGACAGAGGAGACTCAGACAGCCTCGTCTGACCCAGAGTCCTAAGGAGGGTGAGGCAAACAGGGCTATGCTTTGGAACTGAAAATTACAGGGCCCCCAAATTTAAAATAATTATGTCAAACAATGGAGAAGAATTTCAGAAAGATGGGGGCAGCAGCGTAGTTTTTGAATCTCCCCAAACTCTCTCATGGAAATAGATCAATCAAAACCAAATGCCCACGGGTAGCATTTGCCATGAGACTAGGAACTCTAAAACAAGAGGGTGAGGCAGACCACCACTAACAGGCACAGAGCTGCCTGGTCACATCATCTGCACCAGAGAAAGCAGCAGACAGGAGGAAGCATCTGATGGACATGAGGGCAGGAGGCCTTCAGAATGCCAGCATGTATTCACTGGAAAGTGCTGTGGGCCACTCTGAGAACAGCAGCTGAGACTGGGAAGAGTTTTGCCCAACCCCAGAGTAAGAAGTATGAAAGGCCCAGGATAGAGTCTGAATGACCGGAGCAGTCTACCCTCTACATCTTCAAACTGAGCTGCCAGAGCTCCTTTCCAAGATGTGGCCCACACAGAGGAGAAACTTCTGGGATGAACAGACACAAAGAGAGACGTCTTGATAAAAGTTAGAGAAGGGAACAGAGCCAAAAACCCACAGAAAGCAAGCCTCATGTTTTTGAATAATACCTTGGAAACACACACAGAAGCTCTGTGAAGTTACAAAAAGGATCCTCAACCACACCTCCTTTTCAAAGTGCATTAAAACTGATTTCACCTAAAAATGAATAACAGAAAAGGATTGAGATCAAATCCAATACAAAGGTAGTATGGAAAAAAGAGAATAAGGAGCAGAATAGCATCCCATCAGACAATGAAAGAAGTCAGAAAGGACAGGCCCACAAACCAGATCAAAACCATCACCTGCTATTCAAAATGAGCTAAAAGATTTTAGGAAAAACAGTGCAAAAGATGAAAGAACATGTTTGAGGAGGGAATGAAACTATTGTTTAATGGGTATAGAGTTTCTGTTTGGGATGATGAAAAACTTTTGGAAATGGTAAATGCTACCCATGGGTGTTTGGTTTGGGTTGATCTATTTCCACGACAGGGTTTGGGGCGATCACAACCTATCCTGCTGCCTCCATCTTTCTGAAGTCCTGCTCAATCTTTTGACATAATTTTTACAAATTTGGATAGTGGTGATGGTTGTACAACATCGTAAATGCACTTAATGCCACTGAATTGTATGCTTAAATGGTAAATTTTGTGTTATGTATATTTTACCAGAATAAAAAAGATGAAGGAACAACATAAATCAGAACTAGGTAAGATGATAGAACAAAGAACAGAATTAAAAGTAGAAGAAAATTCGAAAAATGAAGATTGAATTAAAAATGACATGAGTGAATGAATATAATGGATAATTCCTTAAGAAACGAGAAAAGGAGGAAATTTTTTAAAATCTTAAGCAGATAAAAAGAATTCTAGAGAAATGGCAAATACAAAAGATAGGCAAAAAATCTAGGACAATTCTGAAAAGGGTAATTCAAATACATGTTAAGAATTTAGTATGCCTTAAAAGTGACACTTCAAATCAGTGGGACACATTAGTCAGTAAATTGTGATACATCCGTGTTGGGGTGTAAATCATTTCTCTGGAAGGATCTGCAGCGTGGCAAAAGTAAATGTGTCTAAGGGAGAAGGTAAATGAGTGGCTGGAGAACTTGGGTAAAAGGGTGAATTTCCATTGAATCCCCTTTTGTACCTTTCTCATGTTCTATCCCGTGCATCTATTACCTCTGAAATCTGACTGCCTGAGTTCAAATGCCAGCTCCCCCAATTGCTGACTTTTCACCTAGGGCAAATTCTTGACACCCTCCAAGCCTGTCCTCTTATCTGTGAAATGGGGTGAGTGACTTCGTGGGGTACTGCCTGCCACAGAATAAACTCCCAATAAATGTAAATTACTAGTGGAAATAGCCCAAACTTCCATGAACTGTGAATGAACAAACTAGTGTGGTGGATCCATACAATAGAATATTATACATTCATAAAAAGGAATGAAGGACTGACACACACTAAAACATGGATGAACTTTGAAAATATTCTGCTAAGTGAAAGAAGCCAGACAAAGTCACATATTGTGGTATATTTCATATGTGTGAAATGTGCAGAAAAGGCAAGTCCATAGAGACAGAAAACAGGTGAGTGGTTGCCGGGGGCTGGAGAGAGGAGGGAATGAAGAGTAACTACTAAAGGTTAAGGGGGTTTCTTTTAGGGGTGATGAAGATGTGATGGGGTAGACGACGATGGTTGCACAGGCTTGTGAATGGACCAAATGCCACTGAATTTGCAGTTTCAAGGGTGAATTTTATGGTATGAAATTATGTCTCAAAAAATCATTTTAGAAATGTAAAGTACCAATTTTCCCATGTTAACTATCCACTGTCCCCATCTCTCCCCTCCTCCCACTCCATTCCATTCCATGTCCTCCCACTCTTCCCCTGATCACCCCCTCCAGATGCCCCATGAGGCCTCCCAAGGAGCAACTCTGGGCCATTGGGCACATACGTCCTATGCTGATGGAGCAGCGACCCCATGTGAATGCACGCCCACCGCTCTTGCCCCATGAGCTGGACACTTCCAACGTATTTTTTTTCTATGCTTTGGATGATGGTGATGTTTATAGAAGCAGCAGGGGGCAAGGTGGATGGAGGAGGACCTCGCAGGCCCCTCAAGTTAATATGTCTGAACAGACATTTTTTTCAAAGAAGATATACAGATGTCCAACAGGCGCATGAAAAGATGTTCAACATCACTAATTTTTGGGGAAATGCAAGTCGAAACCACAATGAGATATCACCTCATGCCCATCAGAATGGCTGTTATTAAAAAGACAAGAAACAATCTTTTGAAGAGGATGTGGAAAAAAAGGAACCCTAGCACACTGCTAGTGGGAATGTAAATTGGCACAGCCACTGTGGAAATCAGTATGGAGATTCTTCAAAAAGTTAATAATAAAACTATCACATGATCCAATTATTCCACTTCTGGGTATTTATCCAAAGAATATGAAAACATTAATTGGAAAAGATATATGCGCCCCATGTTCATTGTGGCATTTTTCACAAAAGCCAAGACTTGGAAACAATCTAAGTGCCCACTGACAGACGAATGATAAAGAAGATGTGGTATATATATATATACAATGGAATACTACTCAGCTATAAAAATGATGAAATATACCATTTGCAACAATATGGGTGGACCTTGAAGGGTGTTATGCTAAGCGAAATAAGTCAGACAGAGAAAGACAAATGCCATAGAATTTCACTCATATGTGAAAGATAAACAAATGAACAAACACATAGATACAGAGAACAAGTTGGCAGTTACCAGAGGGACAGTGGGTGGGGGGAAGGCGAAAGGGGTAAAGGGGCACATGTGGATGATGATGGATGGCAGTTAGACTCTTGGTGGAGAACACAATGTAGTCTATACAGAAGGCAAAATATAATGATGTACACCTGAAAGAAAAAGATTTAGGCTCCTCCAGAAGTTTGATCTCGTCCACCAGTAACCTCTGGATGCTGTGCTCTGAAAGCCAAGTTGGCTGCCTACTGGCGCTTGCAAATACTGGGGACTCCAATGTCACTTGCTCTTCTAAGTGCAATGTGACTGCAGCCCATTGCTGCATGTCAATAGTAAAGCCGCTCAATGATCCTGGCCTCGCGTGTTGTTGCAAAGGTTAACTGAAGTGGAGATTTGTGGGCCTGGTGCACAGGTGTTGAGGAAATGATGATTTCTCTGCCATCCCTGTTCTGGGTGGGCCTCCTGCTGCAGCAGCTCCCATGGGGAGGCCCCTGTTATCAGCTGCCCCGACAGTAACTCAGCCCTGGCCGTTCATTTGGTAGATTCCCTTATGATTTGTACTCACCATCCCCAGCCATAATCATTCATGGATGAGGCAACACAAACATTTTGGAGAGGTCTGTTTCTCCTGTTTTCCAAAACACCAATGTAGTGGTCATGAGACATAAGGCCAGCATCCCTGAGAGGCTTTAGGCATTTCTCCTGGTCAGCCTAGACTCACCTGCTGCCATCTTCAACTCTATTTCAATTTTACTCTTTTAACCCTCACCTCAGACCCTGCTTCTGACTTTGGCCATTTCCCCTACTCCTGCTTCTTTTTATAAACTCCTAAAACCTTTCCACTTTTGGCTTTCCCAGCCCTGGACACAGTTCTTTCCTCTTCCTCAGTTTGTATGCCTTTTCTCTCACTCTCCTGTCCAGCTCTCAGTTCTTTCATGCAGCCTTAAATCCCCACCCTCACCAACAGAAACCACAGTTGACAGCATCTCCAAACTCAAAAGACTTCTTTATGACTCATCTGTTAATTATATTACATTTATTTATTCAGTTTTATTAAGTTTTACAATGTATCAGAGTAAATAAAAATGTATATCTATATTTGGAAAAATAGAAGATTCTAAAAGTGGCTCCAACTGTCCTAGCAGCCTTATATTGCATACCTGTAGTATCGAGCAATTTCCTTTTCTTTTTCCCTCTCAGTGAAAATCTGCACTTTCCCCAAAGAGGTGTATTTGGCAGCCTTCTCACGCTCCCATTGAGCCTGCCTCTTCATGGCCTCCCGCTCTGGCCTCTGCTCTTCTGTGATGGGCTTTGAGACCACTGGCCCTGAAACATTGGATTTCCTCCATGGAATTGGTTGGTTGCTGAAGTCTTGGAGTAGAAATTGGGTTTGAGGCTTGGACAGGCCCTGGAGCTTGGTCACAGCAGTGGGAACAGGCTGCCCCTGGAGAGATATGCAAGATGCTGTTCTGTAGGGTACAGACCTTGAAGCAGTGGTCTGAGGAGCACTAGGCCGGGTGGGGTAGGTCAAACCTGGTCTAGTGGGGTTGGTGGAAATTGGCTGAGCTGGTCTGGCAGGACCTATCAAAGATGCAGGAGCTGGCCGGGCGGAATTGACTGCAGTTGGTTGAGCTGAGTTGGTAGAACCAGGCCGGGCAGGGTCAGCCACAGCAGGCCGATGTGAGACCAGAGCC